>NC_056737.1:179894919-180132419 GCF_019279795.1 Protopterus annectens | reverse complement strand
GAAGTGAAGCTATTTTTAATTGCAACAAGAAGATTTGATCTGGCAATTTATACAAGTTTCACCCAATAAAGATTTGTTGTTTTGCCACTAAGAAGTGAAGTTATTTTTAATCGAATCAAGAAGATTTGACGTTATGTTGTCCTATCTCACCTTCGTTCTTGCTGGTTTGGTTCGGAGCCGATCCTCGGCTCCGACTCATCCGATTTAATATAGCTCGAGAGCTTTTACTGGCTCGAGGCTAACCCCCTATCCTAACATGCCTAGCATTACCTACCCAGATCTCGTTTGCCGCTTGCAGCGTCGAGATTGCAACTACTGGCTCAGGATAAGGAGTTTTTTCACATATAGTGTTATTCTTGCAGGGTTTTATTGTTGCATTACATTGCTTGAGTGTATATCTATCCCCCTTTAGTCTATTGACCTTTCTTCTACTTGTTGTTGGGCGTTCTTGGCAGTCATTTTCTTCCTCAGGCCTTGCTTTCTCCTTTGAGCTTGTTTAAATTAGAGGGTTCTTTTTCTTCTTCCCCACCCTTTCAGAGTAGCTGTTTACGTTAGAGGCTCTACTATTGGGGGGAGTCTCCATTTAAATTAGAGGCTCTCCCCCTTTCTTCTTCTTCTCTTTCCTTTACAAAAAAAAAAAAAAAAGAAAAAAAAGAGAGAGATCCTTTTTTGTTGTTTAGTCTAGCCGTTACAGCCTTGTTAGTTGTGTGCTGTTAGCTGTTACAGCCTTGTTTTTCGCTGTGGTATTGTCAAAGATGTCCAAAGAGTTGAAACCCTCTGGGTTCATAAAATGCGACTCCTGTTGTCAAAAAAATATCCCTTATGGACAGGCACACAAGTTATGTATACTGTTTAGCGTCTGTTCACCTGCAGGACCCTATCTGTCATGCTTTCAGTTCCACAGTCCTGCAGGAGAAAAAGAATAAGTTAATTTTGCGTGGCCTTCTGAAGAACCCTCAAGATTCTTCGTCTCAGGGTCCTCAGACTGCAAAATTGTACGAAAAATATACTAAACCATCCTCGTGGGTTCAGAGTTGGGAACAGTCTAAATCCTCTGGCAAACCTTCAGCTCCGTCAGTTCCCAGTGTTGGCTCCGACAAAGCTAAGTCTCCGGCGGCTCCATCAGTGTCCTCAGAGCCAGTCCAGACCCATAAAAAAACAAGGTCTTCTTCTTTGGAGCCGGTACGCTCTGCTCCACAATCTCTTTTGCTGCAATCTGGAGCGGGAAGTCACCGGTCCTCTTTGCACTCCTCTTGGTCCTCTAGGTTTTCGGATCATGACGTGGAGAGACTGGTCAATAGGCTCCTCAAGTCACAGGCACTTGCCAAATTACTATCAGGCCCAGCCCATAAGGAATTGGCTCCTTCTGCCCATCCAGCTTCACCATTGGTTCCTCCTCTGACTCTCTTGAGCTCAGAACCTGAGTGCATGGAGGTCGTGGTGGTGGAACCGTTGGCTCCAGTTACTTCTCCTTTATTAGTTCCAACCCCTGCTCCGATCTCCTTGATGTCTCAGTCCATTGAGAGATCTGGGCGCTGAAACTCTCTTGCCAGCTGCGAGGGGGGAAGTGGCATCAGACCCTTGTCTGACCCCACTCTCCCTCTTGGAGCTTCGGTGCAGGTGAGTTCGGCTCCCACATCAGGCTCGGAGCCGTCGCTCTCGGTTTGCAGGAGATCTCCGGGTTCTTTGGAGTCGGGGGCTCCTTCGACTCAGGACCGTGGCGCCTTCGAGGTGATGAGCATGCTCTCTCCTGAGACCGCTCCACCGTCTGCTCCATTGGCTCCTTCTCCCTCCGTGCCTGTGCCTGCCTTTGACCCTCCTCCTGCCTTCAAGCGTAGGGAACCTGTGGCCCAGGACACCCCATTGGGTGACTCCACTTCTTCCGAAACCACCCCCGAGCACTCGGAGGTCTTTTGGAAGAAAAGATGTAAGAGGAAGCATCTGGACTCCCCTGAGTCCATCACTTCAGACACAGACTTGGATGAATCGAAAGGGTCCCCATGGTCCCTCTCTGAGGATGTCTCCTTTTTGGACATCTTGGAAATCCTTAGACAGGAGGGGTGGCTGGAAGTCCCTAGCCCCTTCTGAGGAAGAGTCTATTTGGACACATTTGGTTCCCGACCCACCACCTTTTGGGTGTCTCCCCCTTTTGACCCACTTTTGTCTGTAGTGAGTCGAAAGGTGTGGAGTGCTCCAGAGACCATGGATCCAGTTCCGAGGAGACCGAATGAATTTATAACTGCAACCGAGGATAAATCTTTCCTTCCTTTCCAAAGGGGTCCCTGTTGATGCCATGGTGATGGCAGCAGCCACTAAGAAGGAACTTGCGGAAACGTCATCTGTCCATTCTCCGAACAAGGAGTCTCGTACGATGGACAGGTATGGGAAGTGTATGTTCTCTTCAGCGACCTTTACTCTCAGGTAGCTGAATTACTTGTCACACTTCACACGACTTCAGAGGCGTCTCCTAAAGGAATTGGGAGATACCCTGCAGGATTCTACAACCGAGGGAGTTGTGAACAGGGTGGCTTCCCAGCTTGCGACCTTGACTTCAGTGGTTAACTCCTCCATGAGTCTCATTTCTTATGCAGCAGTTGGAGCAACTAGGGTAGCAGGTACCGGAGTTGCTTTGCAGAGACACTCCTGGATGCGCCTTTGTCAGTTTGCCGAACCTTTCAAGTCTGCCTTTACCAATACCCCCTTTGATGGCTCGCCCTTGTTTGGGCCTCCGGTAAAAAAGACTCTCACCAGGTGTGAACAGGATGGCAAGATTCTGTCTGCCGTAGGAGTCCGTTTTTCCACTCCATCTAGACCCTATCTTAAAGGTCAGAAGAGTGGAAAGATGTGGTTTTGAAAATCCCAAGGAGCTTCACCTGACATACATGGGGATTTTTCCCCTAGGGGCAGAGGGGGAAACAACGGAAAATGCTGGCCTTGTGGCAGAGGGGGTCCGCAACAGCAGGGCCCTTCCAGCACTCCTGAAGGGAGGTCCGACTGCCTCTGGAGGCAGTCGGGGGCAGACTGTCACTGTACCCAGCAGCCTGGCAAACTATCACAAAAGAAGCATGGGTACGGTCAGTAATATCCAGGGGTTACAAAATTCCCCTTTCCAAGTTACCCCCCTCAAGAGAAAAACATTCTATCCCAGGTGTTCCACCCAGTCTTCGGGATCTAGCAATCCTAGAGGTACAAAGATTGCTTGAAAAAAGAGCCATCTAAGAAGTCCCCGCAGACCAAATTGAATCTGGAACTTACTCAAGGTTCTTTTTAGTTCCAAAAAAGACAGGGGACTGGAGACCCATTTTGGATCTCCGCAAACTAAACAAATCTGTAAAAAAGATGAAGTCCCAGATGGTAACACTGCAGTCCATTCTTCCCTTCTTGGGTCAAGACAATTGGATGTGCTCCATGGATCTCCAGGATGCGTACTACCACATAAAAATGGGCAGGCAATCCAGGAGATTATGCTTCCGGCTGGGAGCCAGTCGTTATCAGTTCAGAGCCCTGCCCTTTGGTCTCACCACAGCCCCCAGGTGTTCAAGTGTGTGGCAGTGGTCACTGCTCACCTGAGGTATCTAGGATTCCAGGTGTTTTTATATCTAGATGACTGGCTCCTCACTGCTACCACTGAGCATCAACTAATCAAAGCATGGGACTACACAATTCAAACTTGTTTCCAGCTAGGCATCACCATAAACTATTGAAACTCTTCCTTGTTGCCTTGTCAGTTTATTACCCTCATAGGGGCAGACTTTAGATACAAGATGCATGATAGCAAAGCTGCCTCAAGTCAGGGTGTCAGCCATTCGTCAGCAAGTTTTGTTTCTCATAAAGAAGATGAGAGGTCAGGCAAGAGAAATATTACAAGTCTTGGGCTCAGTAGCCGCAGCAATGACACTAGTTCCTAGGCATGCTTCCACACGGGGATTCTGCAGTGACTTCTTTTTGCTCGGTGGTCTTTCCAAGATTTACCAATGTCACACATTATCTTGATCACGGAAACTTGCAAAAAGGACTTAGTATGGTTGCTTGTCTCCCCCCAGGTGACTCTGGGCAGACCCTTTCTAGACCCCCATCCAGTAAACACAGTGACCACGGACGCCTCCCAGATAGGGTGGGGGAGGGGTGCATTATCTGGGACAGACTGTCCAAGGAATGTGGCAACCTCACAAGTACCATTTGCACATCAGTGTTCTAGAGATGAGAGTGGTGCTTCTGGCATTGCAAGCACTTCAAGACTCTCTACTTACCGGGACCATTGCAATTCAGACAAACAATATGTCAGTGGTATGGTACATCAACAAGCAGGGCGGGACCAGATCTTACCTCTTATGTCGGGAGGCCCTTCGAGTATGGCAGTGGGCAATGTCTTCCCAACGTTTTCTGATTGGGACACACATTCCCGGGAAATCCAACGTGATAGCGGACAGGCTCAGCAGGGCTATCCTTATGCCTCACGAGTGGTCCCTGAAGCAAGAAGTTGCTGACTTGATTTTTCACAAATGGGGCCAGCCATGCTATGATCTTTTTGCCACTCCCCTCGGCAACAAATGCAGCAGCTACTTCGCCCTAGTCTCCCCACCAAGACAGTCACCCAGGGATGCACCTGTTCACGATTGGCCTCCGGGACTACTCTCTGCCTTTCCACCTTTCCCCCCAATTCCAAAGGTACTTCAGAAAGCAAAGTCACCGGGTTGCAAACTCCTCCTCATTGCTCCTTACTGGCCTTGTCAGATATGGTTTCCATTTCTTTGCCATTATCTTCAAGTGGAGCCTTGGATACTGGACCCAGTTCCAGACATCTTGATGCACCAGTCGGGCAGGCTCCATCTTTCCCTCCAAATACTTAAGCTGACTGTTTGGTTTCTCCACTTCCAGTCTTAGCCAGGCTCTCCAACATTTCCCCGGCTGTACAACACATTCTAGTGTCGGGCCCACTGCCAGGAAGATTTACACTAGCAAATGGAAGGGGTTCTCTTATTGGGCGAAGAGTAATGATATTGATCCCTTCACTGCTCCTGTTCACAAGATTCTTGATTTCCTGGCTGAAACCTTCGAACGAGGGGCAGCTGCAGCTACTGTTAGGATCCAACTAGCTGCAATCTCCAATTTTCATGTAGGAGACTTGGGCTCTAACGTCATGTCCCATAAGTTGTGCAGAGCATTCTTGCAAGGTACAACTCTTTTACGGTCCCCAGTAAGAGAACCCCTCCCCCCGGTACCTAAATTTAGTTTTAGCTTCTCTGATTCTTCCACCTTTTGAACCAGCAGCATCTTGCCCCCTGAAATTTCTATCTTGGAAAACTCTTTTCTTGGTTGCTATCATCTCAGCTAGACGGGTTTCTGAATTACATGCATTATCTATTCGCCCACCATATCTCATTTTTCACAGAGTCTTTCTCAGAACCAATCATTCCTTCTTGCCAAAGGTATGCTCAGAGTATAATTTTAAATCAGTCCATTGAGCTTCCTGTATTCTTCCCCAATTACGGCAACAGGGCAGGGTATAGACTCCACCAATTGGATGTTCATAGACAACTACGTTTCATTTACACAGGACCAAAGACCTTAAATCAGACCAATTATTTGTATCCTTTGCTGATAATAAACAAGGTTCTCCAATTTCGAAAGTGACCTTATCAAAATGGCTGTCAGGCACAATCAGTTATTCTTATGATTTGCGTAAAAAGACGCTTCCAGGGAGGGCCAGAGGACATTCAACCAGGGCCTTAGCCACCTCTGTTGCCTTCCAAGCCAAATTGCCTTTAGATTCAATCTGTGCAGCAGCAACATGGGCAAATCCTTGTACCTTTATCACTCATTACAAAGTGGATGTGGTCTCCTGGAATAGGGCATTATTTGGTTACACAGTCCTGAAGAGTTTGTTTCAGTGAGCCACCGAAGAACCAAGTGCTGGGGGCATGGTCCCAACCAGCAAGAACGAAGGTAAGATGGGACAACGTAAAGATGTGTCCATTTCTGGAACATTGTTATTTTGACATCCATGATTATAAAAATCTTTTAAATGCATTTTACGTACTAGTTTAAACTAGGTAAAACTGTCGGTATAAATTTTAATCCTTTTTGTAAAACCGACATTTCTATTTCATCAAATACATAATCAGACAGATTTACAACATTATTAATGCATTCTACCTGGTTAATTTGTCCATCTACTTTGTATCGGCCCTGTCCTGGGTCTCTATAATTGTCCTGTCCTTGCCAGGTAAGTTTCCTATTTCCATCATTTTGACCATTGGAGCATCGAAATGTTCTCCTTTAGGTAAATCTGGATATTCTTGCTCAGCTACTTCTTCTTCCTCCATTGAAGACAGCCCGCTCTCACCTGATTGAAAACTTCGGTTCTTGTACCGCCCAGATGTATCCTACTCTTTTTGAAAGCTGACATATTGTCGTTTCGATTGTTGATTGGATGAAAGCATGAAGGCTTTTTTCCGTTCATAGTCTCTAAGATCCCTTTGAAGTTTGTTCTTCTTCCAATTAATTAAATCTTTTTCATAAGATGAAGTCGATCATTGATGTTACCCAGAAAAGATTCTAATGCGGAATTTGATGTCATTTTGATTATTTCTTCACATAATTTCTTAGTTTCTCCCATTAATTTATTTCTTTTAATGTTGTCCCTTTCTATTAATATTGACATCCACTCGGTACTGCAGCGATGTGCTGCCACTATCCATCTCTCCTGGAATTTTATTTCTTGTTCTTCTGATAATTCAAATGGAGTGGATGGGCTTTTAACTGCTCGAAGACCCCGTGGTATAATTTGCAACTCTTGATATCTCTGGAGACCATTAATATTATAGAAAATAGCAGTTTCTTTAAAAATTAGCTTTTCTAATTGTGAACAAAGTTCTTGTGCTGCTGGTAATGAAGAAACTTCTGTTCTCTTACCTATGGCAGCGAAAGGGTTGACATTTATTCACTGTCAGGAGTCTTCCCATTTTTTTTAAATATTTAACTCTGTTGTAATATTGCTTTGTTGAGTTAACACACCTCCTTCATTCTCACCAACAAACTGCATACTCATCTGAACATTTACTTGTCCATTTCTTTGAGTCATTTCCATACCCATATCTCGAACTATACGGGGTAAAGAACACAGAGACTCACTGGTCATTGATGTAGTGTAAAACCACAAAAACAGTTCCTTATACCACAAACTGAAAAAAAGACCAGTCGTATCTTGTTGTTCTGTTGACTAAACGTTTTTTATTCCAAAGTAAACATCTCTTAGCGCCTCGGCCACAATCAGCCTTTACAGAGTAAAATTTATTTTCTTCTATAACTTCCCTCTTATATATTAATATCACAGAATTACTTCCAATTAATTAATTACACTCAATTAATTAAAACTCAAATTTTTTTTAAAGATAAAACATCATTAAACTAAACTTTGCCAATTGCATTCTTTGTTCAAACCATTAGGTTGTAAAGTATTATATTTAATGATGAAAATAGATTCCTTTTTCCTAAGTGAATACTTTAACATTTCTACATTTCCGAGATGAATGACAACAAACATGGAACGTTATGGTAGGTACATAACTTCTTTTTTTTTTTTTGGTACGAAGAATATGAAGCTGTTTTTATTCGCAAAAGTGAAGAAATTTTGATCGCAACAAGATTTTTACTAGTGGTTGGCATTTGATTGTTACGTAATAATTTCCTACAGTAGTGGTCTTTATAATGTGTGGAGTACAAACAGTTGTTTGAGGGTAATTGCCATAACAGTAGATGTTTAAATAATAAGATCTCTGCTGTAGGATAGGCCATTTTGGCTCTGGTGGTCTAATGTATGTAATTAGAACTGACGTTGTTTTTTCTGTCTGTTCCTTTATGTATGGATCTCTGATCCAAGTTGGATCTGACGTTCGCCACCTTCAAGATTTTGGATCTGGTTCTCAGGCTCCTCCCTTTTCCCATAATCCGTGGTGTTAACTGAAATATCCCAGGTCTTGTTTGCCACCAGAAGTGTAGGGACAGATCTGTTGGTGTTTAGAAGGTATGCGTTATAACTCTTCATATTTTTTTTCTGTCTTATGACTTTTTATAGATTATTGATCGTGTATTATTTAATTTTTCAAATAGTGTATATTTTTTTCTATACCTTACCTCCTTCCCTGAACCCTTTTTCTTGATGTTCATCGTGCATACAGCTGCAGTCATAACAGATGGGTTTTCCTGCTGTCAGGTGGGTCCTCGGTCGGCCGAATTCCAAAGTCTAGGTCCGGCGTCAGTTGTTGTCGCTTCTTCCCTGACATCAGTGCGACAGGGGTATAAAAGATCCAGCCGACGCCATTTTCTCCAGTCTTTCTTGCCGCGCGGTGCCAGAAGCAGTTCGCAAGTGCCAGTCGGCCAGCTCCTGAGATTACGAATATTTTTCAACCGAAGTCTTCTTGAAAGCTAAGTAACCCGTTGGGGAAACTTTTCTTGCCTCAGACCGATGTCAGAAAGTTAATAATTGCATTTCATGTGGGAAGCAAATACCGCATAAGGATTTTCATTCCCTCTGCATACCTTGCTTAGGCCCAGACCACGACGTCTCGGCCTGTCGTTTTTGTGCTACATTCAACAAACGCACTATTAAGCGTCGGGCGGAGTTCGCCCAACACTATTTTGGCAAAAAAATTAATTACATTATGTCGTCGGATACTCCGACTCCAGTTTTGAGTAAAAAACGCAGAGATAAGGACCAACATACGAGGTCCGCGACTTCTACCGACACCACGCCAAAGCAGACTACAGGTGGTCCGGTTCTCAGTGAGGCGCCTACGCAGCCCCTGACTCCGTCAACCAAGAAATGATGATCTACCGCTCAATGATTCTTGTTTCAAGAACCTATGGACAAATGTTCAAATTTTTTTGATACTTTATTTCCTCTGTATCAATATGTCCTTGTATTAATTGTACTATGTTTATTTCATTTTATTGTATGTTATAATATTCTTACTCCTGTTCGTATTTTTAATATATATTCATATATATATTTTTTATTTCTACGTATCTTAGTACTGGAGCTTTTCTCTCCGGGTCTCCGCTGAAAACTGGTTACTTGCCCATTCGGACACTACCTGGTTAACAAATGTAATAAAGTCTCTGGTGAGACAAAAGTGCTGAACACATAATAAACATTTTACTGTTTTATTCTATGCATTTTTTTGTGCTGACCCTTAGTTCAGTGGCTTGGATGTGTTTGAGGTACTTTAGTGTTTACACAGAAGCCTAGGTTTAGTTCCTTGATGCTGATGAGTTGTCTGGTCTGGTCCAACCTTATCAGAGCTGTCTGAATTCCAGCAGAGTAGGTTCAGATCAGAGATACTTGGAGCCTTTCTTCCCTCTTGGAGCTTTGGCATTATATAGTTTCAGTCCGTCAGCCTTTGATTCTAGCTGTGTAGCTTCTCAGGTTGAGCATCCGTTTGGGGCTTTGGCTTCTAGGGTTGTGCTCCTTGGACCTGTTTTGAATTTGGATTCGAAAGAGTACTCTCTCATTCTAGAGAGAAGACTTATCCCTTTGAACTTGGATTGGCCCTCTCCCAAAGGATCTCTGTAGGGTCTAGATCCTGCTTTTCTTGTTCTGTTGGGATAGCCAGTGACAAAAATCTTGTACTGGCTTCTATGGAGCAGACCAGTGTAGCTTCTGAGTCTTCAACAGAGTATGAGAAGGTATACAAGAAGCACATATGCAAAAGGAGACATCTAGGTTCACATCAATGTATTGGAAATGAGAGCGGTCCTCGTAGAATTGAAGGCTTTTCAAGACACTCTCTTCCCATAGATGTGATTTCTATTCAGACAGTATGGCAGTCGTGTGGTAGATCAACAAACGGAGGAACCAGATCTTACCCACTGTCGAGCCATGAAAGTGTGGCAGTGGGTGATATCTTCTCACTGCTTTCTAATAGCAATGCATATTCCAGGCAAGTTCAGTGTGGTAGCAGACAGTGAGCAGGTCTCTCCTTCATCGAGTGGTCCCTGAATTTGGCTGTCAAGGAGCAGATATTCGTCCATTGGGGCTGTCCCTGCTGCAGTCTGTTTGCATCTCCTCTCAACACCAATTACTTTGCTTTGATCCTCACAGAAGGAGAATCAAGGAATGCTTTGTCACACAGTTGACCCCATTCCAGGACTTCTTTTTGCTTTTATCCCCATTCCTGTGATTCCAAAGTTTATACAGAAGGCAGTGGCGAAGGAGGTCACAGTCAGCTTTATAGCTTTTTACAAGCCTTGGCAGGTATGTTTTTCCTTTCTTTGGCCTCTTCTAGTACACCCCTTCCTTGGGTGCTGGGCTCTGCTCCAGATCTTGTCTCTCCAATGGGTTTGCCTCACTTGGACATTCATGCTCTCAAATTGACTGTATGGTTTTTGTAATTCCAGTAATCACTGGACAGTCCAGGCTTTCAGCCTCAGGTGTTCATATTCTTACTTCTTCCCAAAAACTTTATTACGTGTAAGATGTACAAAAGTAAATGGAAAAGATTCTCCATCTGGGCAGTTGAGAACAGTCTTGATTTTTTTTCAGCAATTCTTGGAAGACCTTTTTAAGACTGGAGCCAACTATTCCACTATCAAAGTACAATTAGCAGCCATAACATCCTTTCATTTTGGAGAGAATCACACACCCACTGCATCCTTAAGAAGTAGCTAAAGCCTTTCTTAGGGGAACCTTTCTATTATGACCTTCACTTACAGACCCAGTTCCTCCTTGGGATATTACTGTTTTACTACAAGCCCTGACTAGTCCTCCTTTTGAACCAGCTGTCAAATCTGATTTAAAAATTTTGTCGTGGAAAACTCTTTTTTTTTTTAGTTGCTGTTACTCCTGCTAGGAGAATTTCTGAGCACCATGTCTGTTCTGCAAAACCCCCATACTTGTTTTTTCATAAAGATAAAGTGAATCTGAGAAATAGCCCCCCCTTCTTTTTTTTTTATTCCAAAGGTGGCTTCTGAATCCTCTGTCCACCAATTTATGAATCTCTCTGTGTTCTTCCCAAAAGTTTAAACACAACCTTACTAGATGTTCACTGCCAGTTAGGGTTTTGTTTATAATGGACCAGAGCTTTCAGGAAAATTGATAAGTTGTTCCTCTCTCACTCCACTGTCAAATGGGAACAGGATTATCCAAGGTTACACTTTTCCCGATGATTGTTGAAGTGCATTTCTTATGCTTACAAGCAGATGGAGGAGCTGCCCCTGCGTTTTCCTCCAAATGCCCATTCTACTAGGTCACTCCCTTCATAGAATTCTTTTCCAGAGTACCTCTTGATATCTCTGCAGCTGCCACCTGATCCAAGGTTTGCACCTTCATGACCTATTGTAAACTGGACATGCATTCCAGATCTAGAGCCTGGTTTGGCTCTGCTGTGGAATCTCCTTCCATAAAACCCCTTATGTGTTACAGTAGCTGCAAGAAGAAAATATGCTGCTCCAAAGCTGCAAAATGGTATTTTAATAAACAAATGTAAGCACTTTTGTTTTCATTGCTACAGAAACATCATCAGACAAACAGATGCACTACCTCACATCTTTTAAATACCATAAAAACATCACTTCCTTAAAGGATTAACCTCACTTCCTTGAGAGGGTGGGGCCCAAGTGCAAGGTATGTTATACAACATCTTACTTTCCAAGAAAGGTGGCGCCAAAATGCAAGATACAGAGTTACAAAGCATTTTGTTTCCTTCATAAAATCCTAGTGCATTTTGAATACTGAAAGCTAAAAAACATATATACAAACATAGAAGTTAATGCTAATAGTAAAATTGCATTAGTTGCTTTATGTACTAAAAAAATGGATGTCATGTCGTAATAATAATCAAACAATACCTGCTTTCAACTTTTAAAATAGATTTGATTGATATGTACTCATTAAGCCCTGGGGGAGGAGAGTGGCATTTAAGAGAACTTGCCAGTACAGTTTCCTTTTCTCCACTAAGGTGTCCCAGTTTAGTGTAGTACACCCACCTTTTCCAAAATAACAAATACAAATTTCTTAAAACAAGGACACGTGGTCGAATGTTTATAAAGTGCATTACTTGTGTTTTTGCTCTTAATATCATAAAGATGCTGATAAATTCTCATACGTAGGGGGCTGTTTGTTTTGCCAATATAAAAAGTAGAAGTGGCACAAAAACTGATATAAACAACCCCCTTGGTGTTGGTCATATTTATCTGTAACAGTAAGCAAGAAATGGGCAGCCTTGAACAAGGAAACTACTAACTGCCAGGATATACCTGCATTGTCGGCAGGCCCCACATTTTTTCATTCCACGCCCATTGGTGTGGCTGTTCATTTGTTGCTTTTTGGTTTCAAAAATACCCCTAAGGTTTTTGTTATTTTTATAAACAAATTTGGGTTCTGGGCCCAACCTACCCAAAAGTCTCAGTGATCCAAAAACCTTTGCCCAGTGCTTCTTAATCATATCCTGTAATAAGTAAATACCTGGATTGTATTGCAAAACAAATACTTGTGACAAGTTATGCTGATCATGTCGAGTGTTCTTTCCTTGGCCATCAAGATTGATAGAATTTGTACCCACATCATTGTTGCATAAAAGCGGCTTATATCTAACATCCCTGATGTTCTTCATCTCACATTGCTGTAGTCCTTACACTTGGGTAGTCCGCTGTCCTCGGTCGGCCCGAATATCAAAGTATAAGGCTGACGTCGGTCAAGGCGCATTTGACTGACATCAGGACGTCAGGGTACAAATGCGCATGACCGACGTCATATCCTCAGTCTTTTTTGCCGCATGGTCCGATGCAGAAGCAGCATTGCAAGTGCCGGTTGGTGTTCTGAAATTTTTCGATTTCGGAGTTTCAGACCGAGTCAAAGTTGGCTAAGTACCCCGTTGGGGAATATTTTAGTTTTTTCTTGCCTCAGTGGTTTACCGGATGTCAGAAAAAGTGAATAATTGTATTTCTTGTGGGAAACAGATACCGCATAGAGACTATCATACTTTGTGTATTCCTTGTTTAGGGCCTGAGCACGACGTTGTTGGGTGTCGCTCTTGTGCTAGATTCAATAAGCGCACCATAAAGAGAAGGTTAGATTGTGCAAGGTTAGTCTTGAAGCGGTGCAATTATAAAATGCCGTCGGATGCTCAGGCGCCCGCTTCTTCAAGAAGCGCAAGGACAAAGCAGTTAAGCCTAGGCTAGAAGAACGTCCGTGCGGACGCGGTTCTTTAGAGGTGTCGGTGGAGCCGGTGGTTCCACGAGGTTTCTTTGGGATCCCAGGGAGAGACTTTGTTATTGCAGGATGTGGCCTCTCAGGAGGCAGGTCAGGCTGATGGGGCTTCTCAGGTTACTATACTCCCCTCCCTGCCTAGGGTGGTTAGGCCCTCTCCTTCTGTTTCCAAGGCTTCTCCCAGAGGCAGGCCAGGTTTAGCTTCAGTTGGTATCACCCCTAGTTCTTCAGGAACTGTGCCCAAGAAGCATATGCTTAAAATGGCAGAAGATTTGATTACTTTGATTAGGGGTTCTTTGCCCTCTCCTGATAAGAGACCTAGGGTGGAGCCTGAGCTAGGGAGTTTTGAGCAGGCTTCGGATGTTTCAGAGTCTTCGGCTGAAGACTTGCAGGAGTACTCTCCTTATTCTGATTCTGATGTGGATGATTCTACTCCTTCTGCTTCTCCTCCTGAGGATTTTTCTTTTCAGAAACTCTTCATTCCATGAGGGAGCATTTTAAGTGGGAAGGTCAGGACTTCTCTGATTCCAGGAAAAGGCTTAGGAATTTTTGTTTTACCCCAGCATAGGCCTTTGGCTATACCTCCTGTTTTGCATGTAGTGGAAGATGTTTTTACAGAGGCTTCTCTTAATCCTGATTCTTTGCCTCCTGCTCCTGTTAAACCGGATAGGTATTACAGGGTGCCTGAAGCTCATAAGTATCTTTTTAAGAGTCCTAGGGCAGACCCAGAAACTGTTAGCCAGGGGCCTAAAGGTGTTAAGGCTTCTGTTGTCAAGAATCCGGTTCCTACAGATAAAGAGGCCAGGGCCTTGGATAGATGGGGAAAGAAAGTTTATACTTCTTCCACTCTAGCTATGAGGGCTTTGAATTGCCAGTTTCACATGTTGAAATACCAAAACATCTCCTTTCACAAGCAAATTTCTCTGTTACTCCAAATAGGGGCCATACAGCCGGTCCCCATGCCAGAAGTGGGCCTAGGATTTTATTCTCGCCTGTTCCTAGTACCGAAGAAGGGGAACACGTGGAGACCAATTTTGGATTTATCTATCCTCAACACTTATCTGGACATTCCCAAGTTCAAAATGTTGACGTTACAGCAGCTTTTACCTCTGCTGGGCAAAGATCATTGGATGGTAACTTTGGATCTCAAGGAGGCTTACCTTCATGTTCCTATCAGACTAAGTTGCAGGAAGTATCTGCGTTTTCGAGCTGGGACTTCTCACTATCAGTTCTCTGCATTGCCCTTTGGCTTATCTACTGCGCCCAGAGTGTTCACGAAAGTTCTGGCTCCAGTGATAGCTTTCTTCAGGCTAAAAGGAATACAGATCTATCCTTATTTGGACGATTGCCTGATTCTGGCTCAAGGAAGGGACGAGCTTCTTCATCATTTGGAATATGTGATAACAGTGCTAAGATGCCTAGGCTATTCTGTGAACGAAATAAAGTCCAGTCTAGTACCCTCTCAGGACATGTGCTTTCTGGGTGTAAGACTGAATACAGCATCCCAGATGGCCTTTTTGACCCCGGACAAACAAAAGAATCTTTCCCTTTACTTCCATCAACTATCTCATCAGTCCGGGCTGACTGCAAGGACAGTCCTTCAAGCCTTAGGGTTCATGGCATCTTGTATTCTGGTGCTTCCCAATGCCAAACTGCATATGAGGAAGCTACAATGGTATCTCAAAATGTATGGACACAGCACTGCCAGGATCTGGACACTGTCATTCAAATAATACCTTGCATTCAAAAGGAATTTTTGTGGTGGGCTCAGGAATGTCACCTAAACAAGGGACTCTCTGTGACCCGGCCAGAGGCGAGTCAGATTTTAACGACAGATGCCTCAGACAAAGCTTGGGAGCTCATCTAAATGGAAAGTGGATACAAGACAAGTGGCCTGCCAGACTACAACATCTACATATCAACTTGAAGGAGATGTTAGCAGTCCAGTTTGCATTAATAGCTTTCAAGGATTTACTTCTTCCAGGGCAGGTGTTGATTCTGACAGACAACACAACTGTCATGTGGTACATGAACAAGCAAGGGGAACACATTCTTATCCTCTATGCAGGCAAGCAATGATTTTGTGGGAGACTGCTCTCAGTTTACAGCTCAATCTTCAGGCAAGGTTTCTGCCGGGAGCACAGAACTCCTTAGCAGATGTGTTGAGCAGGCAATTATGGATCCCCACGGTGGAAATTGGATCCTCATGTATTTCAGAAATTGACAGTGTCATGGGGAACTCCAGACATAGATCTGTTCGCTTCTCCACTAAACCATCAGCTGCCAAAGTTTTGCACGAAAAGGTTTCATCCCACAGCTTGGAAAGTGGATGCTCTTTCTTTCAATTGGAGCAATCTTCATGTGTATGCCTTTCCACCTCTGCCTCTCCTTCCAAAGGTACTTCTAAAGGTCAGACAGGACAAGCCAAGGATGATTTTAATAGCTCCAGATTGGCCTCGACAGCACTGGTACCCATTACTGAGAAGTCTGGTGGAAGCCTCCATGGCCTTTGCCTTGATTCCACACCTGTTGTCCCAGGAGGACAGTCATTTGCTCAATGTCAAACTTCACTCTCTTCACCTAACAGCCTGGCATATTCTGTTTTGAACCATAGAGGGTCTCAACTTCCACAACAAGTTTTGAATGTTATTTTGGAAGCTAGAAGGCCTAGTACAAGGAAAGTGTACGCAGATAAATGGAAGAGATTTTTATTTTGGAGTGCAGCAAAGGATTTTGATGTTTCTGAGCCTAATTTAAGTGTGGCTCTTCAATATCTTACTGAGTTACTGGACAAAGGTTTGTCCTTCTCTTCTATTAAGGTTCATGCTGCAGCAATTTCAGCTCACTATGACTGTGACCCACCATTGTTTTCTCATCCTTTGTTCAAGCAATTTCTTAGAGGGGCAAAGAATATAAGACCCCAATAGAGCTCCTACTCCTTGGGATCTCAATTTTGTGTTGGAGAAACTCACTCTACAACCTTTTGAGCCTGCAGCTACTACTGAGTTGAAATATTTATCATGGAAGACTGCTTTTTGGTTGGCCATTACCTCTGCAAGAAGGGTTTCTGAATTGCAGGCCCTTATGGCGGTTGAGCCTTTCTTAATTTTCCATAAGGATAGGGTATCTTTACGTACTAATCCTTCCTTTATGCCTAAAGTGGTTTCTAGTGTGGCTTTAAACCAAACTATTCATTTGCCTACTTTTTATGCAAATCCCCAAAATAAAGGGGAAAAGATTTTGCACACTTTAGATGTACACAGGCAGTTGCGATATTATTTGGACAGAACTAAAGGGTTCAGGCAGTCTCAGCAGTTATTTGTTTCTTTTGCTTTGAGTTCTCAGGGCAAGCCTGTGTCAAAACAAACTATTTCTAAGTGGATTGGGTTTTGCATTGCTTTCTGTTATTCCCATCATGGCAAGGAGATTCCAGCTGGGATTAGGCCTCATTCCACTAGGGCTACTGCCACTTCGACAGCTTTTTTGAGGGGTGTGGCAACCAAGGATATTTTGGAGGCAGCTACTTGGAGTTCAGTGCATACTTTCTCTAGGCATTATCACCTACCACTTTACTCTAAATCCAGGGCTGGTTTTGCCACTGCTGTTTTGCAGGGCATTTTGGCAGCTCCTGCTTCCTTATAGTTTGGCCATCCTCCTTTACCTCTGCTTTGGGATTCTACCCAAGTGTAAGGACTGCAGCAATGTGAGATGAAGAACATAGTACAGTTTTGTACCTACCATAAATGTAGATGTTCAAGATCCACATTGCTGCAGTCCAATTACCCTCCCTCCTTCCCCTCTGTAGTTAGAGGCGGTTGTGTGGGTTGGGTTGTCTATATGATGTATATTGTATATATTGTACATATTTTTAGTGTTAGGATGGTTGGTTGTTTGTTTGCTGTCTTTTGGTTTTGACCTTTATTTTTAGGGTCTTCTGACATCTGGGGCAAGAAAAGACTGAGGATATGACGTCGGTCATGCGCATTTGTACCCTGACGTCCTGATGTCAGTCAAATGCGCCTTGACCGACGTCAGCCTTATACTTTGATATTCGGGCCGACCGAGGACAGCGGACTACCCAAGTGTAAGGACTGCAGCAATGTGGATCTTCGAACATCTACATTTATGGTAGGTACAAAACTGTACTTTTTCCATAACATAATCAATGGTGCTACCAAAAAAATCTTTGGGGTAACCCCTTTCAAGGAACATACCAACCAATTTCGCAACCTCTACTTAGAGCACTTCACCATCTGAAACCAACTTACATAGCCTGATTAACTGTCCTTTTACTAAATTTTTCTTTTGCCAGATCGGATGCTGGCTAGAGAAATGTAAGTAGGCATTAGAAAAGGTTGGTTTCCTATATATATTAGATTCATATCTGTAATTCTCCAAGATGTTCATCGTGCATACAGCTGCAATCATAACAGATGGCTTCTCCTGCCATCAGGCGGGTCCTCGGTCGGCCGAATTCCAAAGTCTAGGTCCAGCGTCGGTTGTCGTTGCTTCTTCCCTGACGTCAGTGCGACAGGGGTATAAAGGAACCAGCCGACGCCATTTTCTTCAGTCTTTCTTGCCGCGCAGTGCCCGAAGCAGAAGCAGTTCGCAAGTGCCGGTCGGCCAGCTCCTGAGATTACGAATATTTTTCAACCGAAGACTTCTAGAAAGCTAAGTACCCCATTGGGGAAACTTTTCTTGCCTCAGACCGATGTCAGACAAAGTTAATAATTGCATTTCATGTGGGAAGCAAATACCGCATAAGGATTTCCATTCCCTCTGTGTACCTTGCTTAGGCCCAGACCACGACGTCTCGGCCTGTCGTTTTTGTGCTACATTCAACAGACGCACTATTAAGCGTCGGGCGGAGTTCGCCCAACACTATTTTGGCAAAAAGGTTAATTACAACATGTCGTCGGATACTCCGAATCCAATTTTGAGTAAACGACGTAAAGATAAGAACCGACATACGAGGTCCGCGACTTCTACCAACACCACGCTAAAGCTGACTACATGTGCTCCAGTTCTCAGCGAGGTGCCTACACAGCCTCTGACTACCGATGACACTTCATTAGCGGTGTCTTCTGTGCCCGAGGTCGCAGGCTCTTTGGCCCACACCCTGACTACAGATACCGAAGTCACTCTTGGCGGGGAAACTCGGAGTTCAGACAGGCCTGCCACCTCTCAAGGTGTCTTCAGGCCTTCTTCTTCTTTTTCCATTAAGGCTTACACTAAATCTAAAGCAGCCGTGCATTCTAAAAGACAAGCTCCTCAGGGCCCCTCTCGGGGCCCCATGCCTAAAAAGCAGATGCTCAAAATGGCTGAGGATTTGATTACTCTTATCAGGGATTCTCAACACCCCCCCCCCCCCCCCCCGGACAAAAGGCCCAGAGTGGAGGAAGAATACCTTTCCTCGGACCAGGCCTCCATTACTTCAGAGCATTCTGAGGACCAGGAACATTCTTACTCCCCTTTCGAAGATTCTGATGCAGAGGAGTCCATTCCCTCTGTCTCCCCCCCCTGAGGATTACTCTTTTGGGGAAACCTTGCATACCTTGAGGGAACACTTCCACTGGGAAGGCCAAGAGTACTCAGACTCCAAGAAAAGGCTCAGGGATTTCCTCTTGCTCCCTCAGCACAGGCCTCTGGCTCTACCTCCTGTCTTAGACATATTAGATGATGTGTATTCAGAGGCCAGCCTTAACCCAGATTCTTTACCTCCAGCTCCAGTCAAGCCTGACCGGTATTACCGGTTGCCTGATTCACACCAGTTCCTATACAAAAGCCATGCGGCTGACCCAGAAACTATTTCACAGGGTCCCAAGGGAATTAAGGCCTCCACTGCCAAAAATCCATTACCTTCAGAGAGAGATTCCAGAGCTTTAGAAAGGTGGGGGAAAAAGGTATACACCTCTGCCACTTTAACCATGAGGGCATTAAACTGTCAATTCCATACGTTAAAGTATCAACAGTTTTTGTTATCTCAGTTGAAAAGCAAAATGTCACAACCTGAACAACCAGACTTGAAGGAGTTGCAGCATTTGTTGCACAGTGCAGAGCAAGTGGGTAAACATACCTTGCAGTGTGGTTTTGATGCTTTAGAAGCCTCTTGTAGAGCTGCTGTTACAGGATCAGTCATACGTTGACATGCTTGGCTCAAAGAGCAAACCTTACCAGATCATGTCAAAGCTAAATTACTAGATGCACCTCTTCAAAAAGATGTATTGTTTGGTGTTAAAGCTGAGGAGGTATTAAAGAAAATGGAGGAAAAGGCAAAATCAATACAAACAGTGAAAGATTTCCTACAGGTACAACCGCCACGTTTCAGTAGAAATTGGCCTTCAAAAAACTGGTCCTTTCCAGCCACAGACAGACCTCAAAGAGGTAGATACAGGCGCCCGAGAGGTAGAGGGCAATCTCAAGGATCATTTAGAGGCAGACAATGGCAAACACCTACACCAAGAGGGGGTGAGGATAGTTCACAACCATTCAGAAAGCAGACCCAATGACTTTCCCCTTTGCATGCCAAGCATGGCTCAAATGGCAGCACCTGTAGGCGGACAACTGGCATTATTTTCGAAAAATTGGCATATTGTCACAAAAGACAAATGGATCCTGGACATTATAGACAGAGGCTACAGATTCCACTTTCACACCCTTCCAAAAATGAGAGGCATGCCAAACCTGCCACACAATCAAAGGGCAGAGGCACAAAAACAAGTTTCAGATCTCATGGACATGCAAGCTATTCAAGAGGTACCTGCACAAGAACAGGGTCAAGGTTTTTATTCCAGACTATTCCTGATACCAAGGAAGGGCAAAGATTGGAGACCTATTTTGGACCTATCCATCCTAAACACATATTTACTCGTGCCAAAGTTCAAGATGCTCACATTACAGCAGCTTCTTCCCATGCTGGGCAAGGAGTCTTGGCTGGTGACATTGGATCTCAAGGAGGCATACCTGCATGTCCCAATCAGACAAGATTGCAGAAGATACCTCAGATTTCATGCAGGTTCATCCCATTATCAATTCTCTGCATTGCCCTTTGGCTTATCTACTGTGCCCAGAGTGTTCACGAAATGCCTGGCATCAGTAATTGCCTTCTGCAGACTTCAAGGGATACAAATATACCCATATCTGGACGACTGCCTGATCCAAGCGGACAGCAAACACACTCTTCTGAAACACCTGGCGTTTGTAATAATGTTGTTGAAATCTCTGGGATACACAGTCAACAAAAAGAAGTCAAGACTAATACCCTCTCAAACAATAATTTTCCTGGGTGCCAGCTTGGATACAAACACCTAGATGGCCTACCTCACGCCAGAGAAACAAGGGCAACTAACTCATTACTTCAGAAAACTGGCAACTTTCACCAGGCTGACTGCAAGGAAAATCCTGCAGGCTCTGGGATTCATGGCATCTTGCATCCTGCTAATCCCATGTGCAAAGCTGCATATGAGAAAACTTCAGTGGTACCTAAAAAAACTATGGTCTCAACACAGCCACAGTTTGGAAACAATAATACCACTGATTCCATGTCTTCAAAAGGAATTTCTGTGGTGGGCTCAAGCATGCCAAAGAAACACAGGTCTCCCATTTTGCAAGCCTCAAGCAAATCAAGTCATCACAAAAGACGCCTCGGACTACGCCTGGGGGGCGCACATGACAGTTCGGTGCATTCAGGGCAAATGGTCCCAAAAAGAAAAGCACCTACACATCAATCAAAAGGAAATGCTAGCAGTAATAAATGCTATTATAGCTTTCAAAGACCTGCATCCAGGCCAGCTACTGATAAGGACAGACAACACCACAGTAATGTGGTACATAAACAGGGAGGAACCCATTCATACCCCCTATGCAGGCTAGCCATGTCTCTTTGGAACATGGCTCTGGAATTGCAAATCGAACTTCAAGCACAGTACCTGCCAGGCAAAGAAAACACGCTGGCAGGCAACCTAAGCAGAAATATGACAGATCCACACGAATGAAGTTGCATCCTGAAGTGTTTACAAAGATAATTCAAGCATGGGGAAGGCCAGACATTGATCTCTTTGCCTCCCACAGAAATCACCAGTTGGCAAAATTCTGCTCAAGGACCTTTCACCCACAGGCCTGGAAAGTGAATGCACTCTCTTTCAGTTGGACAACAATGACAGTTTATGCCTTTCCACCTCTTCCACTGCTGCCCAAAGTTCTATTAAAAACCAGAGCAGACAGACCAAAGATGATTCTCATTGCTCCAGACTGGCCAAGACAACACTGGTACCCACACCTGAGAAGCCTGACGCATTCCCCACCATGGATCCTGCCTCTAATGCCTCTTCTACTGACTCAGCACAACTTCAGAACT
Organism: Protopterus annectens; assembly: GCF_019279795.1. NCBI lineage: Eukaryota > Metazoa > Chordata > Ceratodontiformes > Protopteridae > Protopterus > Protopterus annectens. The sequence goes on along the minus strand of NC_056737.1, from coordinate 180,110,856 downwards.
TTTCGCAGTCAGCTGAAAACACTCAATCTAGCCGCATGGAAAATTCCTTAAATTCACAACAGACCCTACTCTCCAAGGAGGTGCAGGATGTCATTTTGGAGGCCAGAAGGCCTTCTACTAGAAAAGCCTACTCCGCAAAATGGAAACGGTTTTGTGACTGGAATCAGAAAAAGGGTCAGAATCCTGGAATACTGAATTTACCTCAAATACTACAGTACCTAGCCGAGCTGCTAAGCAGTGGACTTTCATTCTCCTCCATCAAAATCCATGCCTCAGCCATTTCTGCAGAGTACAACACTGATCCTCCTTTATTCTCTCACCCTCTCTTAAGACAGTTCCTCAGAGGGGCTAAGAATATAAAACCCCAAAGGAAGCAACCAGTACCGGCTTGGGACCTCAATTTTATTCTAGAAAAACTAACCCTGCCTCCTTTTGAGCCAGCTGCTTCAACAGATCTGCAATATTTGTTATGGAAAACAGCTTTCCTTCTAGCTATCACCTCAGCACGCAGGGTTTCGGAACTACAAGCCCTCATGGCTGTGCAGCCTTTCATCATTTTCCATCAGGACAGAGTTTCCTTACGAACCAATCCTTCACTTATGTCAAAGGTAGTATCCAGGGTAGCCTTGAATCAGGCTATCCACTTACCTACGTTTTACCCTAATCCACAAAACAAAGGGGAGAGGCTACTACATTCCTTGGACATTCACAGACAGCTCCGTTATTATTTAGACAGAACAAAGCCTTTCAGAAAATCAGAGCAACTCTTTGTGTCCTATGCTTTGATTATATTGCTCAAGGGAAGCCTATTTCCAAACAGACAATCTCAAAATGGATAGCCCACTGCATACGTTTTTGTTACTCTTTTCATGGTAAAACTGTACCTACAGGCATCAGGTCTCACTCCACAAGGGCCACAGCTACCTCTGCTGCTTTCCTCAGGGGGGTTCCTACCAAAGATATTTTTGAAGCAGCCACTTGGAGTTCTGTACATACTTTCTCCAAGCACCATCACCTACCATTATACTCCAAAACTAGAGCGGGCTTTGCCACTGCAGTCTTGCAGGGCATCCTGGCTCCACCTAGTTCAACTTAGTGCCTACCACCCCTTTATTAGCTTTGGGATTCTACCCATCTGTTATGACTGCAGCTGTATGCACGATGAACATAGTACAGTTTTGTACCTACCATAAATGTAGATGTTCGAGTGCTAATACAGCTGCAGTCCAGGTTTCCCTCCCTCCTTCCCCTCTTGGGACAGGCCTTATGGCTAACACCTCCTCATACAACCTCATTGGGGTATTCTTTTATGGTGTATTTGCTTGCAACTACTGGTCTTTGATTATATTGCATTTGCTTTACTACATAAATTTATGTTTTGCCTTCCTTCTGGGGGCACCTGTCATCTGGGGCAAGAAAAACTGAAGAAAATGGCGTCGGCTGGTTCCTTTATACCCTTATCGCACTGACGTCAGGGAAGAAGCGATGACAACCGACGCCGGACCTAGACTTTGGAATTCGGCCAACCGAGGACCCACCTGACGGCAGGAGAACCCATCTGTTATGACTGCAGCTGTATTAGCTCTCTAACATCTACATTTATGGTAGGTACAAAACTGTACTTTCTTATAACGAGTCACATCCAAAAAGTCTATTGAGTTATTGTGATGGTGATGAGTAAACTCCAACAAGTCAGTAACATGGTTAAGGAAGTCCATAAAATGTTTCTAAGTCTTCCAAACTTCCTTTCCACAAAATAAAAATATCATCCAAAAATCTTTGATACAAACCCAACATAGGTGCAAGTACTGCATTTAAAACAAAATTAGTTTCCCAAAACCATAGGACCATATTGGCAAAGATTTGGACAAAAGCGGCCCCCATCGCAATACCCATATGCTGTTTGTAGTACTCTCCTTCGAAATATACAAAGTTGTTTGTCAGGACGAGTTCCATAATCTGATATACAAGACTAATTTCATTATTGGACATATTATAGGCTTTAACCAGAGCTTGGTGGAACCAGTCCAGTCCTTCATGGGGAGTAACCGAAAAAAGGTCTTTTACATCGATGGTCACCAGTAGGGCATTAGGCAAAAAAGGACACCCTGAAATCAAGTTCAAAAAGTGCCATGAATCTTTTAAGATGTGACTTTTGTTCACAAAAAAAGTTTTTAATATAATATCAACAAATTTTGCCAATGGTTCAGTCTTCAAACCCGCTGGTGCCACTATAGGTCTCAATGGAGGGTCAGTAACTGACTTATGAATCTTGAGGATGCCGAAAATTCCTGGTATCTTAGGCTTGCAAACGGTCAAAAATTCTGTAACGTGAAGAGGTGAATCAGATATAATAAATGTCTTCCAAAATGAGGTCTATACCATGATAAGCAATGCTCAGCTCATTTTGTGATACGTCAACAAAAAATCTACCATTTTGTAAATTCCAGCATCTTTGAGGAGTACAAAATTTTGTCCATGATGACAACACCCCCTCCTTTGTCTGGTTTTATCAGTCGTATGCTGGAATCGTTGGCAAGTCTATGCATAAGTTCAATCTCTTCACTCGAAAGGTTGTGGAACTTATACCTCCTATGGTTAGAATGCCAATCCCTGATGCTTTGCTCAGATAATTGTTCAGAAAGATGTATACTTGGAATTAATGGGTGGGGGTTGAAGTTAAGATCTTTGCAGTAAGGGAATATTAGACCCTTGCTCATTAGGAGGTAAAATACATTTAAGGTTCAATTTTCTGGTAAAAAGTAAGTTCCATTACCACATCGACCAAATCAGGTTTGTTAGAGGGTACATATTTAAAACCATGTTGGAACAATGAACCAAAAGCAGAAGAAACAAGAAGTGATGAAAAATTGTAAATCTTACAACCTTGAAATTTGTATATGTTGTCAGATGCATCAACATGGTCATTAACATCAAATGTGTTGTGAACTAGTAGTTCTGGGGTCATTTCCAGTGAGAGTTCTGAAAATCCTGTGTTTTGTGACTGTCCCTAGAGGTAGGGTGACCATTCCCCCTTTTTAGAACCTTTCCTGAATTCTTTAGAACCTCCGAGGGCCATTCTGGTCATTGTTGACACTATCTTGATCATTTTTGGGGTCAACACCATCATTCTCTTCACTGTTGGAACTAAAAATACTAGTACTTTGCGGTGGCCTAGGGTAAACATCCTTATTAGTATAGTCCTTAGTGTCCCTTAAGATTTTATTCCGTTTTCTGGAAAAATACATTTTTCCTTTTCAGCCACTTTGACAAAATTACATTGAAAGCTGTTAATATTATGCTTAAAAAACAGGTAATTTCTTAACTGTGTGTCTAAATTCTTAATTTCTTCTTCAGTAGAACTCAGGTCCATTAAATTCTCCTTGATAATGAGTTCCATTAGTGTGCAACCCATTTTGTCAAAAAAATCCAACAGTTCAAGGTGAAACAGACCCGAATGTAACACCATTCGAGTATTTCCAAAGGAGCAGTCCTCCAGGGACCCGCTTGTTGGCAATGCAATGTCTCAAAAAATGAGTTGTCCATTTGTAATGATTTAAATTTTAAAACCATTTTTTCCATTTTACTCAACCTGGCATTAAAAGTAAGTTCACTGTCATTACATGTGAAAACAGGACTAGTAAAGTTACTTGCCTCATCAAAATTGTTTGTTGATTTGAAAAAAAAATCACTTCAACTGTGAGTATTAACAGATAAATCAGTACCTGTATGCAATGTTCCCAAGTTAACATTTCTGTGAATTGTCGTACCAGCAGATGTTCCTTCCCCACACTCCTGCTGTGTCACTTTTCGCTGCTGGGCTTGGTAACTTTGTTAGAGTAGCTGGGGACTCTGTCCCATACATTGAGGAACGGACAGAGAAGACAACATTAGATGCAAAAGTTATGTACTCCGCATAACAGTGGATTAGTGTGTTGTCAGTTTCCATTCTTCCTCAACTTTCCACCCACCTTCTCCCTTCCATGTGCTTTATAACCTTTGATGTGCTTCTATTCATATGCTGCTGTATCCATAACATGAGGGAGTGAGCCTCTGGTTGACTCGTATGTCTGGCCATTTTACAAAAGTTAGCTGCTACTGCGAAGGTACTAGCGACTACCCGCAGCACTCATATGTCGGCCATAAACAGACGTCTGCTATAAAGCGGACGTGAGCATGCACCTACCTCCGGTCATTGCTCACTTGGAGAAGTGACTTTGTGCTTCTCCATGTTCAGATAAGTACCCAATAGGAGTTTTTGGTTGCCTTTTTTTGCTACTGTGTTGGGGGTTAATGTCAGGTAGAAGGGGCAAGTGTCTGTGTGGAAGGCAGAGTCTACATAAAGGCTCACACGAGCTCTGCCTGTTCTGTCTAGGCCAAGACAACGACCACACCACTTGTGAAATTTGTCAGACTTTTGTTCCCAAAACCCTTAGGGAGCCATCTGACCATGTTAAAATTGTATCTAGAGAATCAGCACTTGAAACTCTTAGCAGAAACATGGACCCAGCATCGGGAATCTCTGAAGAGCCACCCGCAAAACAGGCTAAGAAATCTCGGCCTGATCCTACTGATGCACCCTCTGTTCTTACCTTACCTCTCGAGGCCAGTGAAAGCCTGGAGTCTGAGTAGGAATCCGTGGACATTCCACTGACTGGTACCCAGGAGGAAGCCATCAAAGAAGCCTCTAGCATGTCTCAGAGGGAGTTACAGACGTCAGACTCTTGCGCCAGGGTGGTGGGAGGACCAAGGGTTATTTCCAAGGGCCCACATGGGGTTTCCCAAATAGTTGTCCGCGAAGGCATTATCTCTAATATTGTGGAGTGCCACCTGGTGTCCAGCCCTCCTTCCCCTGCATCTCATAACATACACATCTGTGGTGGATGTTCCCAAAAAGGAGAAGCAAAAATCAAACCTATTGTTCCTTCTCAACCGTCCGTACCATCTGACCAAGCACCTGACTGGCAGGCCTTTACTCGGGGCCTAATTAATGCCTCCTTTGCATTACGCCAGGCCTCTGACCCTGCCCAAGCCCCTTCATTCTGTACTCCTAGGGGCAAATTAGTAGCTGATATTTCCTGTGAAGAAGAGGATTCTTCAGGTGATGAATCCCTAACTTACACATCCCAAATTGCCTCCCCTCAGGGGTATGCTGCTCTACAGGAGTCAAATGAAACAGATTCCCCAGGGGAAGATATTATCTTTGGGGAAACAATAGGCAAATAAAGGAAGTGAGACTGCAGTCAGGTTACTGAGACTCAAAAGAGGTATTATGTCCTCTTACAAATGGAGCCCCTTAATCCGTCTGCAGTTCCTCCTGTGCATCCTACCTTTTTGGATGCCTTCCTGGCTGCCTCTAAAGCCCCAGATTCACAACCCCCTGCAGCAAAGTGCCCAGACAGATTCATAAAGTCCCTGAAGATGCAGAATTCCTCTTCAAGGCCCCTCATGCAAACCCTTCCACGATTTCTGTGGCTGCAGATAAAACTTCCAGACTTCTCCCCTTCACTTCCTTCGGCTAAGGAAAGCAGAATAATGGAAAGACTGGATGAAAAAGTATATACTGCTGCCACTTAAGCCATGAGAGCCATAAACTTGCCAAACTCATATGGCCAAATATTCCTTGGCCCTTCTTATTGATGCTATCAAACAGTTGGGTGACCTTCCTGATTCCCTTTTCAAAGCTAAGGTTTCTAGTCTGTTAAATTCCTGCAGTCAAGTAACTAGACACTCCATTAAGTCTAGTTATGACTTGGTGGAGGCTTCATCAAGGGCTGTGGTCTCAGGTTTTGTCATGAGGAGATATTCCTGGCTTAGGCTACAGCCTCTGCCTGATGACATTAAATCAAAACTCATGGACACTCCTTTGGATAACAAGGCTTTGTTTGGTTCAGCGGCTGCTGAACTGTTTTAGGCCCGTAAGGTAAAGGGCAAAGAGCACCAGGACATCAGGCACATTTGTCTCCCCAGTTCTCCGCTTCCAGCTAAAGCTACCTTTGTGAGAAGGCCTTCCAGAGACGTGCCACCCAGAGGGAAAAAAGATTCAAGGAAGCAGAACCCCTCCAGGTCTTCTCCCTCTACTGCAGTTCAAAAATAGCCTTTTCAGGCTAAGCCTGATAGTCTGTCACTACCAGGCATTAAGCCCAGGCACCCCCATCTCCATGCGTTTCTCACTGTCCCTTCCCTGCTTGGCAACAGGTTACCCATGAGTCTTGGGTCCTCTCAGTAATAAAATTGTTATTTCATGTTGTGAGAAACCAGACCTACCTTCAGAGGCATTCCTCAACCCCCTCCAGACCAAATGGCTTCCTTTCCCCCAGTTCTGCAGACCCTACTCTCTCAAGGCACAATTCAAGAGGTACCTCCACAATCGAAAGGATTCTGCTCCAGGATGTTCTGGTCTCCAGGAAAGAAGGTCCCTGGAGACCTATCTTGGATTTGTCCCATCTAAACGCATTCTTCAAGGTCCCCTCCTTTCGGATGCTAACCCTTCCTACTCTCCTTCCCCTTATCCTCCCTCAGGCCTTCATGGTGTCCTTAGATTTAAAGGATGCCTACTTACGTATTCCAATCCATCCTCTTTTCAGGAAATTCCTTCATTTCTCAGTGGGTCTGCACATTTTCAGTTTTGTGCTTTGTCTCATCCAGGCATCTTCCCCACAGTTGGTCCAACAACATCTAGACTTCACCATCACCCTCTTGGGGCACCTGGGGTTCATCATAAACCTACACAAATCCTCCCTGACACCCTCGCAGGATCATGTGTTCTTAGGATGCAGGATTTTAAGAGGACAAATGATTGCTTGTCACCTTCTAAACAAGATTCTGTCCCTCGCATCCTATTTCCAGGAGATTAGCCCTCTCCAAACCTTGTCGGGTAGGGAGTTTCTGAGACTGCTGGGATTCATGGCCTCCACCACTCCTGTGGTACCCTTCGCAAGACTACAAATAAGGAAATTCCAATGGTACTTGAGGACAATCTGGAAAACCGCACGTGGACCCTCTGGAGTTTATGGTACCCCTGCTTCCCTGCCTTTCCAGGGAACTAAATTGGTGGCTTGCATAGATCTCTGCCAATCCAGGTCTTCCCTGCAACCCCTTCCCCCAACCAGGATCTGTACACAGATGCTTCAGGCTCAGGTTGGGGTGCAACCTTATGAGAATGGAGATTGAGAGACATTTGGACATTGGGCCTACAGAGGGAACATTTCAATATCTGAGAGCCTTGATATTGGCCCTCCAAATCTTCAAGGAATTGATTCTACCAGGTGTGCTGAGATGGTACACAGACAATACCACTGTGCTGTGGTACATCAACAAACAGGGGGGAACAAAGTCCTACCTCCTATGCAGGTTGGCCCTACAGGCTTGGGAAATTGCCCAACAGAGACCTGTAAACCTCCTACCCTTCTACAGAAAATGTGATGGCAGGTGCTCTAAGCAGGACCATGACTGAGTCCTGCGAATGGATGCTAAACAGGGATGTGTTCTTGGACCTGGTCCATCAATGGGATATACCTCAGGTATAGCTTTTTTGCCTCTCCCATGAACAAACAACTCCAAATCTTCTGTACCAGGATGCCCTCTCCCGGGGCATGGAGGTTGGATGCTCTTTCCTTCCCATGGAAGGGGATGTTCGCTTAGGCATTGCCCCTTCCCTCTCCTACAAAAGGTTCTGCTGAAGATTCAGAGAGAACAACCTCAAAACTTGTTGGTGACCCCCTTTTGGCCAAGGCAGCATTGGTTCCCCCTATTACATTAGCTAGCCAAGGACAATCGCAACAAGTTACCCCATGGGATGGACCTGCTCACACAGGAAGAGGGAACTCTCATACAGCCCCAAATATCCACCCTGAACCTTAAACGTTGATTCCCTTGAGACACTTTTACACCGAGGACTTGCTTCAGGTTCTGCAGAAGGCCAGAAAACCCACTACCAGAAAATTATATTTATTCAAGTGGAAAAGGTTTTCTGTTTGGTGTCTAAAACAAAATAACCAACCACTAGCTGTAGAACCTTCAGTGGTTTTGTCTTACCTGTGTGAACTGATTAACTCGGGCTTGTCATACTCTTCCATTAAAACACATCTGTCTGCCATCTCAGCATGTCTACCTCTCACCCCCTTTCCCCAGCTTCTAGACTGGAAGTTGAGCTCTTTTTAAAGGGGGTACTACACATTAGATCTCCCAGGAAACCCATCCCCCCTTTGGGATCTTAATTTTGTATTGGAAAAGCTAACCTTGCCGCCCTTTGAGCCAGCCAAGGACTGCTCTCTCCAACACTGCACATGGAAAACTATCCTCTTGGTGGCCATTACTTCAGCCAGATGGGTCTCCTAACTGCAAGCCCTCATGGCCTCTTTCCCCCTTTCACAGTCTTCCACAAGGACTAGGTTTGCTTATGCACTAACCCATCCTTCATGCCTAAAGTAGTTCATGAACCTTCCCTGAATCAGGCCATCAATCTTCCTACCTTATTCCGTTCTCAAACCTCTGCTGAAAGGATCCTTCATTCCTTGGATGTACATAGACAACTCTGATACTATTTGGCCAAGACCAAATCCATCCATACTGATGGGCTCTTTGTTTCCTACCACCCAAGAGCCCTGGGACACCTGTTTCCAAGCAGACCATTTCCTCATGGATTTCTAAAACTATTTCCTTTTGCTACACAACCCATGACAAAAGGCTTCCCTTCCCAGTGAAGGCACAGTCTACTAGGCCTGTGTCCTCCTCTGGTGCCTTCTTTAAGGGTTTGGGCATAGCTGCCATTTTAGACGCAGCTACATGGTTATCTGTCTACACTTTTACCAAACCTTGCAAGTTATTTTCAGGTCCAGAGCAGGATTTGCCAGGGCCATTCTTCATGGCTTTGTGGAAAATGTGTCTGTTCCTCCACCCAATTCTTAATAGCATGAGCTTTTGCACTCTCCCTCATGTGATGGATACAGCAGCATTTGAATAGAAGGACATAGTTTAGTTGTGTAAAATCTTACCATAATTTAAGATGTCTTTCTCTTCTATATGCTGCTGTGTAGCTTCCCACCCTGCTTTCCCCCTGAAGCTTGCCTTACTCCCAAGTACCCACTCCATAGTACTCCATAGTCGCTGGTTTCTGACGGCATCCCATTTTGAGGTAGATGTATGCTGACGTCCGCTTCACACCTGGTGTCCGTTTATGGCTGATGAACGCTCAATGCTGTAGGCTGTCGCATGTACCTTCGCAGTATCAGCTAACTTTTGTAAAATGACCAGACGTAAGAGTCAAACAGAGGTAGACTCCCTCATGTTATAGATACAGCAGCATATAGATTATACTATATTCTGTTTCCTGGACTTCTCTGGCTAACCTAGCCTTGACTCTTAGAGCTTCCTTATGGAGACCTAGTTTTTCAGCTGTTTTCTCACCGTACCGCTATCTTAGACTGTGTGTCCTTGCTTTTTTTCCTGCAGGCAAACTCGATCTGAGGTATTTCAGTTAACACCAGGGAATATGGGTTAGGGGAGGAGCCTGAGCATTCAGCTCCAAAAGCTTGAAAGTTCTCTGATTAGAGACCCATACATTGAGGAAGGGTGGAAACAGACAACACAGATGTATAATTTTGGTGCGTATGTAACTTTCATTTTTTTTTTTTTTTTTTTTTTTTAACCATAAATAGGTTTGTGAAGTATGTGTGTCTGTGTGCTTGTGTGTTTTCTATTTAATATTTTCTTAACTAAACTTCATACCTCTATAACACTTGCCACTCTTGTACAGTACATGACAATTCAGCCCTTTTCTGCTCTGTCCCAGCCATAACAAAATTACAGAAAATCACTCAAAAAAATCTTTTACTGACATTGAAATATGGCTAAAGAAATTCTAGCATACTGTCTAGCATACTGCTTAATGCAAAAAAAAAAAGCTCATGCTATTTACTCCAAAAAATCCACCTTTAATCAGAAACACCTCAAGTAATAACAAAAATAGAAACCATAAGCCAAACTAAACTATTCAGAGTCATAATAAATGACGGCCTCATATTTGATCAATACGTATTTCATTTCATTAAGAAAACTCGTCAAAAACTCTGCTGTCTCTGTAGGGCCAAACACTACCTAACAGATCAAGCAAGGAGTACCTTAGCAGCAACATGCGTTCTTCCTTCTCTGTTATATGCTTCCCCAATTCTTGCAGTTAACACATCATATAAAATAGCTAAATTGCAGCCAACCAGCCAACATTATAAAACCTTGCATTAAAACAATTGAACTCCAAACTAGTTGATATACTCACAACTAATAATTGCCCGTAACCTGTTGTACTTTCCAGACAAACGCCCAGCACTACAAAATACTCTATTGTACTATTCACCCACTAGAGGATCTGTACTTTAGCATTAAAGCCTTACTGTGTATAGCAAGGCATTTAACAGTACTGGAGAGACTCTATACTCCCATTGTGTGTCAGAACTCTGGAATGAAGTTCCCATTGAGTTAAAACAGACAAGTATCCTAAATAGTTTCAAAACATTGCTTAAACTGTGCCTGTGCTATAGATGGGTCTGTTCTTCCTGCTGACCTAGGTAGCTTTACTCTGATTACTTTTCTCCAACTCATACAGCCACTTTGCTTCCCCATCTTTTGTACTTTCTCTCTCCTCCTCATGCTGCACTAATTTCCTAAACTATTACTGTTTTTCCTTCTCTCACACCCTACTACTAACTACAAATACTTCTCTGTCCTATTTTCCTGCTCATTTCTATAATTTCTACTTTCATATCTCTCTAATAAATGTTTTACTTCTTGTCTGTCTGTAAATTATTACAAACCTCAAAAACACTCCAGTTTGATGTTTCCCCTGCAGCCATCATGCTGTAAATACATTAACTGGTATTGTATTTTTTATTTTTCTATTCAGTAATTCACCAAAATTGATCTTGTTTTTTTGTGTTAAAACGCAATGATCTGATGTTGTCAATCTTCATTCTTGACTGTTGGGTCTTGGTTCCGACCCTCGGAGCTAATTCTGCCATTATATCAAACTCACGCCAGCCAGAAACTCTCAAGTCAAGGCTACTCATAGTGCCATTCTTCCCTTCCCTTCAGATCTTGTTTGCTGTGTAGAAAATCGGACGTGTCAGCCATGCTCTCAGCTAAGTGCTAGATTTTTTGATTATATATGTATATCTTTACATATCTTTCCTCTACTCATTACATCCGAGTGAAGCCTCCAGGTGCATCTGCAGATGTTCTTCGTTCCCCATTGCTGCAGTCCTTACTATTGGGTATAGTCCGCGTCCAGTCGGCCCGAATACCAGAGAGAGGGCCGGGCAGGTCAGGGGGGCGCATTAGACCAGCGCGCCAGGGCGCAGGTGTGCGCATGACGCACGACGCCATATCCTCAGTCTTTTTGCCGCATGGTCCGATGCAGAAGCAGTTTTCGTTGTTGGTTGCCGCTCTTGTGCTAGGTTTAACAAACGCACTATTAAGAGGAGGTTAGACTGTGCCAGGTTAGTGTTTAAATGCCGAGGTTGATGAACCGCAGTCGGACGTCGGTTCTTTAGAAGGCTCAGTGGAGCCAGAGGTTTTGCCAGGAGTTTCCATGGAGTCTCAGGCAGAAACTTTGCTGTTACAGGATGTGCCTTCTCAGGAGGTAGGCCAGGCTGAGGGGCTTCTCAGGTAACTGTTCTTCCCTCTCTTCCCAAGGTAGTTAGAGCCTCTCCTTCTGTTGCCAAGACTTCTTTGAGAGGTAGGCCAAGTTCAGCTTCAGTGGGGGCTTCTCCTAGCATTTCGGGTTCTGTACCTAAGAAACATATGCTTAAAATGGCAGAAGATTTGATTACTATGATTAGAGGTTCTATGCCTCCTGATAAGAGGCCTAGGGTGGAACCGGAGTTTGATAGTTTTGAACAGTGTTCAGAGGCTTCAGAGTCTTCTGCGGACGACTTGCAGGAGTATCCTACTTATTCTGATTCTGATGTAGATGATTCCACTCCTACAGCTTCTCCTCCTGAGGATTTCTCATTTTCAGAGACTCTGCATTCCATGAGGGAGCACTTTAAATGGGAAGGCCAGGATTACTCTGATTCCAGGAAAAGGCTTAGGGATTTCTTGTTTTAAGGCCCTTAGCTATTCCTCCTGTGTTGAATGTGGTGGAAGATGTTTTGCAGAGGCTTCCTGAACCCTGACTCTTTGCCTCCTGCTCCTGTTAAGCCTGATAGGTATTATACTCATAAGTATTTGTTTAAGAGTCCTAGACCCAGAAACTATTTCTCAAGGGCCTAAAGGTGTTAAGGCTTCTGTGGTTAAAAATCCTGTTCCCACTGATAAAGAGGCAAGGGCTTTGGATAGGTGGGGAAAGAAAGTGTATACTTCTTCCACTCTAGCCATGAGTTGAATTGTCAGTTTCACATGCTAAAATATCAGAATTAGCTCCTTTCACAATTGAAATCTAAGGTGGCTGCTTTGGAAGGTATTGAGTGTAAAGAGTTGCTGGATTTGGTTCATGTGTCTGAACAAGTGGGTAAGCATTCTTTGCAATGTGGTTTTGATGCTGTACAGGCCTCCTCGAGGGTGGCTACTAGTTCTGTTCTTGCATGCCTGGTTGAAGGAGCAGAATTTAGCTGAGCATGTTAAGACAAGGATTTTGGATGCTCCTTTACAGTCTGATGTGTTGTTTGGATCGCCTGTGGAAGCAGTTTTAAAGAAAATGGAGGACAAAGCTAAGTCTATGCAAACTGTTAAAGATTTTTGCAGGTGCAGCCACCAAGTTTAGTAGAAATTAGCCTGCTAAGGGGTGGACATATCCTGCTTATGATTCCCAGTCTAGGGGTAGGTCTAGACGTGGTAGGGGCAGGGCTCAAGGTTCTTTTAGGCCTAGAACAGGGAGTTCACCTGCTCAGACTTCTGGTGAGGGCAGGGGTCAGTCCAACAGACCCAATGACCTGTCTTTTCAGCTGCCAGTAGATTCTCGCCTGGCAGCTCCTTTGGGAGGAAGACTGTCTCTTTTCAAAGAAAATTGGGATTTAATTACTCAAGACAAATGGGTGTTGGATATCATTCACCACGGTTACAGATTTTATTTCCATACAATGCCCCTTTCAAAGGCATGCCAGACGTTCCTCCTCCACAAAGAAAAGAGGCTCACAAGCAAGTTTCTCAGTTGCTCCAGATGGGGGCCATTCAGCCAGTCCCTGTATCAGAAAGGGGCCTAGGATTTTATTCTCGCCTGTTCCTAGTACCAAAGAAGGGGAACACGTGGAGACCAATTTTGGATTTATCTCTCCTCAACACTTTTCTGGACATTCCCAAGTTCAAGATGTTGACGTTACAACAGCTTTTACCTCTGCTGGGCAAAGATCACTGGATGGTAACTTTAGATCTCAAGGAAGCTTACCTTCATGTGCCTATAAAGCTAAGTTGCAGGAAGTATCTGCGGTTTCGAGCTGGAAATTCTCATTATCAGTTCTCTGCATTGCCCTTTGGCTTATCTACTGCGCCCAGAGTATTCACAAAGGTTCTGGCCCCAGTGATAGCTTACTTCAGGCTTCAAGGAATTCAAGTCTATCCTTACTTGGACGACTGCCTGATTCTGGCTCAAGAAAAGGAAGACCTTCTACAGCATCTGGAATATGTTATAGCAGTGCTAAGATGCCTAGGGTATTCTGTGAACGAAATAAAGTCCAGTCTAGTACCCTCTCAAGACATGTGCTTTCTGGGTGTGAGACTGAATACAGCAGCCCAGATGGCCTTTTTAACCCCGGACAAACAAAAGAGTCTATCACTTTACTTCCATCAACTATCTCATCAGTCCGTGCTGACTGCAAGGACAGTCCTTCAAGCATTAGGGTTCATGGCATCTTGTATTCTGGTGCTTCCCAATGCCAAACTGCATATGAGGAAGCTACAATGGTATCTCAAAATGTATGGACACAGCACTGCCAGGATTTGGACACTGTCATTCAAATAATACCTTGCCTTCAAAAGAATTTTTGTGGTGGGCTCAGGAATGTCACCTAAACAAGGGACTCTCTGTGACCCGGCCAGAGGCGAGTCAGATTTTAACGACAGATGCCTCGGACATTGCTTGGGGAGCTCATCTAAATGGAAAGTGGATACAAGACAAGTGGCCTGCCAGACTACAGCATCTACATATCAACATGAAGGAGATGTTAGCAGTCCAGTTTGCATTAATGGCTTTCAAGGAGTTACTTCTTCCAGGGCAGGTGTTGATTCTAACAGACAACACAACTGTCATGTGGTACATCAACAAGCAAGGGGAACACATTCTTATCCTCTATGCAGGCAAGCAATGATTTTATGGGAGACTGCGCTAAGCTTGCAACTAACTCTTCAGGCAAGGTTTCTGCCGAGCACAGAACTCCTTAGCAGATGTGTTAAGCAGACAAATCATGGATCCCCACGGTGGAAACTGGATCTTCATGTATTTGAAAATTGACAGTGTCATGGGGAACTCCAGACATAGATCTGTTCGCTTCTCCACTAAACCACCAGCTGCCACAGTATTGCACAAAGGGGTTTCATCACACAGCTTGGAAAGTGGATGCTCTGTCTTTCAGTTGGAAAAACCTTCATGTGTATGCCTTTCCTCCTCTGCCTCTTCTACCAAAGGTACTATTAAAGGTCAGACAAGACAGGCCAAGGATGATTTTGATAGCTCCAGATTGGCCTCGGCAACACTGGTACCCACTACTACGGAGTCTGGTAAGGAAGCCTCCATGGCCTTTACCTCTGATTCCTCATCTGTTATCTCAGAAGGATGGTCATCTGCTCAATGTCAAGCTTCACTCTCTTCATCTAACAGCCTGGCATATTCTGTGTTGAAACACAGCAGGTCTCAACTTCCTCAACAAGTTTTAAATGTGATTATGGAAGCTAGAAGGCCTAGTACAAGGAAAGTAAAATGGAAGAGATTTTTATTTTGGAGTACAGCAAAGAATTTGCAGGTTTCTGAGCCTAATTTGAGTGTGGCTCTTCAATATCTTACTGAGTTATTGGACAAAGGTTTGTCCTTCTCTTCCATTAAGATTCATGCTGCAGCAATTTCAGCTCACTATGATTGTGACCCACCATTGTTTTCGCATCCTTTGTTCAAGCAGTTTCTTAGAGGGCAAAGAATATAAGACCTCCACGAGAGCTCCTACTCCTGCTTGGGATCTCAATTTTGTGTTGGAAAAACTTACTCTACAACCTTTTGAGCCTCGCTACTGCTGAATTGAAATACTTGTCATGGAAGACTGCTTTTCTGTTGGCTATTACTTCTGCAAGAAGGGTGTCTGAGTTGCAGGCCCTTATGGCAGTAGAGCCCTTTTTGATTTTCCATAAGGATAGGGTATCATTATGTACTAATCCTTCTTTTATGCCTAAGGTGGTTTCTAGTGTGGCTTTAAACCAAACTATTCATTTGCCTACTTTTATGCAGACCCCCAAAATAAAGGGGAAAAGATTTTGCACACTTTAGATGTACACAGGCAATTTATTATTTAAGCAGGACTAAGGATTTCAGGCAGTCTCAGCAGTTGTTTGTTTCTTTTGCTTTGAGTTCACAGGGCAAGCCTGTGTCAAAACAAACTATTTCTAGGTGGATTGGCTTTTGCATTGCATTTTGTTATTCCCATCATGGCAAGGAGATTCCAGCTGGGATTAGGCCTCATTCCACTAGGGCTACTGCCACTTCAACAGCATTTCTAAGGGGTGGCAACTAAGGATATTTTGGAAGCAGCTACTTGGAGTTCAGTGCATACTTTCTCTAAGCATTATCACCTTCCTATCTACTCTAAGTCTAGGGCTGGTTTTGCCACAGCTGTTTTGCAAGGCATGTTGTCAGCTCCTGCTTCTTTATGATTTGCCAGCCTCCCTTACCTCTGCTTTGGGATTCTACCCAATAGTAAGGACTGCAGCAATGGGGAGCGAAGAACATAGTACAGTTTTGTACCTACCATAAATGTAGATGTTCGAGGATCCCCATTGCTGCAGTCCTCCTTCCCTCTGTGTTTAGGGGTGGTTGTGTAGGTGAGGTTACATGCTTATATTTTTGTATATATTCTTGTATATATTGTACATATTTTTGGTGCAGGTATTTTGGGCCTTGTCTTTTTAGGGTCTTCTGACATCTGGGGCAAGAAAAGACTGAGGATATGACGTCGGTCATGCGCACTAGTACCCTGACGCAGTCTAATGCGCCCTGACCGACGTCAGCCTTATACTCTGGTATTCGGGCCGACTGGACGCGGACTATACCCAATAGTAAGGACTGCAGCAATGGGGATCCTCGAACATCTACATTTATGGTAGGTACAAAACTGTACTTTACCTCCTACTGCTCCTCTAGGCGTCAAATATTGCTTGTTTATATTTGCATTAATAATTTCAAAACCATGCCCTATACGAGGTATCGAATATTTTATCTTGAAGCATACATGATGGCAAACACAATCGTATTGATATTTGACCTATGTCAATGAGTATTTGTTAGAATTGTAAGGTGATGACTTTATTTTTTAAAGACTCAAGCCACACCCACTAGGAGTTAAAGGTGCACAGTCAAAAGAGCTGTACTGGAAGGAATGATTTAATTGTGCCTGTATTTGATTTTTTGTTGTTACTGCTGTGTTTTCTGGTTGTGAGTGATATACCTTTTTTCTTACCTTGTCAGTAAAAGCTTACTTATTGGTATAGGCTCCTCCCTTCCCTCTGGTAAATTCTTAAATACCATTGTTTTTTATTCCCTTTTTTATTCCCTTTCTCTTCTTCTTTCTTTACCCCTTTGTGGGTATTTTTTCCCCCACTACCATTGTTGGTCCAAAAAAAAAAAAAAAAAAAAACTTTGTTCTTATGTATGTTTGTATTTCCTGTAGCATGTGTGTGAAAGTTTTGAATCTGGGCATGTGCCCTCTTGTATTTGTGGAAGATGGCTGAGAAACTCAAGGGAACCACAGAGTTCAAGCAATGTAAGGAATGTGGCAGAAAGATGCACAGCTCAGCTTAACGTTTGGGGGGGGCACACTTGGAAATCCAGCCACTTTGTGAACTCTGCAAGGGTTTCAGTGCTCGAACCCTTGCAGTGGCGCAACAAACTAATTCTGAAAGGGCTGGTAAAATGCCCTTTTGGTGAAACTTTGTCTGAGGCAGAGACATCTAAATCTCCCAAAAAAGAGCCCAAGAAAAGGAGTCATTCAGTTCCTGCATTTCCTAAACTACATGAATATAAATCCAAGTCTAAATCTTCTAAGGGCCAGGTGCCGACTCATCCCTCCGAATCGAGGTCCAAGATACCAAACTCTACACCAATTACTACTGTTCCAGCACAGAAGCCTGTCTCATCTCCTGTGTTGCCAAAGACTGCCGAAACTTAAAAAAATTCCTACGGCAGTGGCTTTGTCATCGGTACCAGTGACCGTCTTGGCACCAACAATAGTTTCCCCTACCATACCAGTTACTTCCTCCCCTACAGAGAAAGTTATTGGTCAACCGACCATGGTGCCAAAGGTTGAGAGTGCACCCAGGACTAGGTACTCCCCGTTGTAGACCCCTTCTTGGGTCACAATTAAGCCCATTCATTGAAAGACCAGAATCACCCTCTGGGATGTCCATCTGTTCCACCAGGAGCCTTTCAGAGCTTGATATTGTCAGATTAGTGGATCAGCTCTTGGCAGCCAGAGGTCTCCCTGCCCCATCTATGACCTCTCCAAGCACTCCCACTTATCTTCCTCCTTCCCACAGGTCTTGAAGCCCTCGACTTTGATGTTCCCAGTGCCAACTACTTCATTGCCGATGGTGGACCTCACCTTGGTTCAAGAACCGACTTTGTGGTTGACTGCTCCATCGGAGGCTGACCTACCATGGGACCATGACTTGGCTGCCGGCTCTGGGATCCCTGGATCGGCTCTGATTTTTTTACATGGTGCCGTCTACAGTTTCTGGTGCCCTGGCAGTTTTGAATCTGCTTGTGGCTCCTGCTCCAGAGGTGGGTTCGTTTGAGCTGGGTGTGATCCCAGTTCTGAGGTTATCTTTCTCTGTTCTGGGCTCCCATCCCTCTTCGGGTGGGCCTGCCTTCCAGATAATAGAGACCCCTGGCCTCTGCAGGCTCACAGCTGGTACCATCCCCATCAGAGTGTCATATCTGTGTATCCTCTGGCCTCCAGCTGTCACAATCTGCTACACTGGGACAGCGGGCACAAAAGCAGCAAGACACCTTGTTGGAAGGTCCCCTCTCTTCGGAGTCCTCCTTGGATCTTCCCCCTGAGGAGCCACCCCAAGAGAATGTGCAAGAGGAAGCACCTGGATTCTCCAGAAGAATCGATCACTGAGGATACAGATTTTGAGGAAGGGGAAGGGCCCCCTCGGTCGCTCCCTGAAGATGTCTTCTTTGGAGACATCCTGGAAATTTTAAAATAGAGGGGTGATTGGAAATCCACTAACCCATACTCCGAGGAATCTGTTTTCTTGCAGGCTTTTCGTGCCCGCCCTTTTACTTCTTGGGTGACCCCACTTTGCAATGAACTGGTAAAACTCATCGTGCAGCGTGTGTGGAAGGCCCCTAATACTATAGAGCTAATTCCCCGGAGACAGGACAAAATTATTTCCGCGCCCAAGGATCAGCTTCACTGGTCAAAAGGTCCAGCAGTAGATGCCATGGTGGTGACTGCTACAAAGAAGGAACTCACTGAGAAGAGTCCAACTGTCCATCCTCCCAACCGAGAGTCCAGGACGAAGGACAGATTCTGGAAACAGGTGTTTGCTTCATCAACCTTCGCCATACGGTCCTTGCACATTTTATGCGACTCCAGAGGGATCTGGTAACCGAGCTTTCAGAAACTTTAGCAGGAGCAGTATCCAACAAGGTTGCCTCTCAGCTTGCCATCCTAGAGTCCATCTCCAACTCGTCCATGCGGCTTATTGCAAATACTGCCGAAGGGACTTCCAGAGTAGCGGGTACAGGCGTTGCCATTGGGCGTCATGCCTGCGTTCGCTTGTGTGACTTTGCGGACTCCTTTAAGTCTTCCATTATCAATGCTTCAGTTGATGCTTCATCACTTTTTGGCCCAAAAGTCAGAGACACATTAGGCGGGTGTGAGAAGGAAGGAAAAACCCTTTTTGCTGTGGGCGTGCATTTTTCCACTCCTCAAAGACTTTACTCCAGGAATCAGAGGAGTGGAAAGATGTTGTTCAGAAAGTCCCAAGGGCCTTTTTGGGACACACGTGGCGAGTATTTCTCCCAGGGCATAGGGGGGAACTCTTCTGAAAGATGCCCCTCCTGTGGTATAGGGGGCCCCCGAGTAACCATGGTTCCATGGATGCTTTCTCTGGGAAAACCCTACCAGTGCTCCTGAGCAGTGGTCCGATTGCTTACCTCTGGAAGCAGTCAGGGGAAGATTCTCTCTGCACCACGCAGCCTGGCACACAATAACATCCGATTCTTGGGTGCAGAATATAATTACCAGAGGTTACCATATCCCCTTCAATCTTTGCCCCAGGCCACAAAGATGACTCCCCGATATTTCCACCCAGTCAGAGGGATATAGCAGCACTCGAAATCCAAAAGCTGCTTCAAAAAAAAAAAAGAGTCCTCCAAACATTCCCACCAGACCAAATAGGATCTGGATTTTACTCAAGATTCATTTTTAGTGTCAAAAAAGACAGGGGACTGGTGGGCCAATCTTAGATCTTAGTGTACTGAACAAGTTTCTTCAACAAACAAAATTCCGGATGATCACTGTTCAGTGTATCCTCCTGTTTTTTGGAGAAAGACGATTGGATGTGCTCCATAGATCTTCAGGACACGTATTACCACATAAAAATGGACAAATGCTCAAGAAGATACCTCCGCTTCTGGCTAAGAGCCAGTCATTACCAATTTCGAGCACTGCCCTTTGGTCTCGCCACAACCCCCAGGGTGTTCACCAAATGCATGGCAGTGGTAGCAGCTCACGTAAGGCTACAAGAATTCCAGGTGTTTCCATATTTAGACGACTGGCTCCTCACTGCCCCCACTAGGCATCAACTGCTTTCCGCCCTGGACTCCTTTCTAGGGCTTGCAGAGTTCTTAGGCATATCGATCAACAGGGAAAAGTCAAAGCTGTCCTCCATACAGGACCTAGACTTCATCAAAGCAAGACTAACCACAAGATCCTGCATGGCTGCTTTTCCTCTTCACAGGCTGGAAGAGTTGAGGATACAACTAAAAATGATACTCTCTCAAGACAAAGTTCCAGCCTGCCAGGTCTTACAGTTCCGTGGGTCCATGGCAGCATCAATCACCGTAGTTCCTCTGGTGAGATACTATATGAGGTTACAGTGGCTTCTGGCATCACAGTGGTCAATGTTAACTCATCGACTGTCCCACCCAATCCGGATAACCAACCGGTGCAAGCAGGACTTTTATATTGGTGGATGAAACCAGAAGAAAAATTTTGGAGCTGACCCTTTTCCTTCTCTCAGCCCAAGGCCATAGTGACCATGGACACATCCCTGATAGGATGGGGGGCATTTTCAGGGAAAGAACATCCAAGGCACTTGGTCCACTACAGAGGCCAGTTTGTATATCAACATCCTAGAACGGAGGGCAAGTGCTCTTAGCATTGCAAGCATTCCAATCTGCCCTCCCTTCAGGGACAATTGCTTATTCAGTTAGACAACATGTCTAGTCTGGTACATCAACAAACGGGGGAACCAAATCCTCCCCACTTTGTTAGGAAGCCCTAAGAGTTTGGCAGTGGGGAATCGCCTCTAACCACTTTCCGATAGCAACGCACATTCTGGGGAATTCCAACGTGATTGCAGACAAACTGAGCAGATGCATTCTCCTGCCTCATGAGTGGTCTCTCAATCCCGATGTTGCAGCGAAGATTTTTCATCGATGGGGTTAGCCTTACTGCAGTTTGTTTGCCTCTTCTACAAACCACAAATGCAGCAGCTACTTTGCCCCGGTCTCTTCTTGGGGGGAAGTCCCCGAGAGATGCTGTTTTTCATGATTGGCCCCTGGGACTTCTTTATGCCCTTCCACCAATCCCCTTAATTCCCCAATGTCTGAAGAAAGCCCAAAGGTTGAGAAGCAAAGTGATTCTCATTGTGTCTTATTGGCCTCATCAAGTCTGGTTTCCCTTTCTCTGCCCTCATTTAATTTACCATCTGTGGATTTTGGATCCAACCCCAGACCTGTTGTCTCATCCACAGGGCCTGGTCCATCCCAACCTGCAAAATCTCAAGCTGACAGCTTGGTTTCTCCACTTCCAGTAATTGCTAGGCGAAATAACTTCTCTTCACCAGTACAAAAGATACTTCTGGCTTCACATAAATCATCCACCAGAAAACTTTATCTTAGCAAATGGAAGAGATTTGTGCATTGGTCTGATGAAAAGGGTAGTGACCCTTTTTCAGCCTCTATCAACAAAGTCTTGGAATATTTATCCACCTTATTCCAATCAGGAGCCTCTACTTCTATTAGAGTTAATTTAGCTGTCATTTCAAATTTCCATAATGGTTTCAGTGACCTTCCTCTGATGTCCCACCATTTCTGCAAAACCTTTCCGAAGGGCGCTTTGCATTTGAAATTGCCTTTCAAAGACCCATTGCACCTTGGAGTTTAACATTGGTCTTACAAAGTTTGGTTCATCAGCTTTTCAAGCCAGCAGCCACTTGTGATATCAAATTCCTATCTTGGAAAACTCTATTCCTGGTAGCTATCATGTCATCCAGGAGAATCTCAGAATTGCAGTTTCTGTGTGTAAAATACCCGTATGATATTTTTTTTACAGAGAGGGAGTATCACTCTGAAGTAATCCTTCCTTTTTGCCTAAAGTGGTGTCAGATTTCACTGGGTTTATCAACAAAAGTTAGGGCTCATTCTACTAGATCTGTTTCCATTTCGGTAGCCTTTCATTCCAGAGCTTCTATGGATGACATGTGCAGCCACATCTTGGGCTATTCCCCATACCTTTATCACTTCCCAAGGTCTAAATTAGCTAGGTACCCTGTCCCAACAGTCAGAAATGAATGAAGATTGACAACATCAGATAAAGAACTTATGTTCTTATCATAGCGTTCCATCTGTGGTGTCGATCTTCATTCATTCTTGACATCAAACCTATTTTTTCCCCCTCCTAAGACTCCTGGAGGTTCAGAACTAGTCCTGGGATTATAGAAAGGTGGATGCTCAGACATAGCTTCCATCATTTTTTACTCTATAGGCAAACTCGATCTGAGGGGAGGGGAAGAGAGGCACTATGGGTAGCCATGGCTTGAGAGTTTCTGGCTAGTGCAAGCTTGATATAATGGCTGAGTTGGTTCCAAGGGTCAGAACCGAGACCCAGCAGTCAAGAATGAATGAAGATCGACAACACAGATGGAACATTATGGTAAGAACATAACATGTTAAGTTGTCTATCTCGCCTTCATTCTTGCTGGATGGGTTCGGAGCTGATCCTCGGCTCCGACTCTGCAATCTACTAAAGCTCGAGAGCTATTTACTGGCTCGAGGCCCTCCCTATATCCCACAATGCTAGGCATCAGATCCCCAGATCTCGTTTGCCGCTTCAGCTACGAGGTTGTGATTTACTTGGCTCCAGGTCGTATTAATCTTTTTTCATATATATATATATATATATATATATATATATATATATATATATATATATATATTAAAAGTTAACTTTAGTTTTTCTCGATAACCTTTTCTTATATTTATAACTTCCCGGTTAGTTTACTCTCTGTTTACTCCCTAATATTCCCTCTTAGAAACTCGTTTTAGTTAGAGAGTCCCCCCCCCCCCCTTTTTTTCTCAGTGGCTAATCTCCCCTCCCTTTCCTTGTGTTATAGGGTAGTGTTAGCTCTTTTACTTTATTACAGTTGTAGACGTGTGTGTGTGTGTGTGTGTGTGTGTGTGTGTGTGTGTGTGTGTGTGTGTGTGTGTGTGTGTATATATATATATATATATATATATATATATATATATATATATATATACTTATAGTTAGCTGTGTAATTGTTTAAATTTGTTAGCTTAACTAGTGTGTGTGTGTGTGTATGTGTGTGTTCTGCGTGTTTAAGCACTAGTGACTTTTTCTTTGGTATCCATCATGTCTAAGGATACCAAATTCTCAGGTTTTAAGAAGTGTGACTCATGCTGTCAGAAGATGATCTCTGACAGATGGTCACACTTCTTGCGTTTATTGCTTGGGCCCCCTACACTTGCAGGACTCCTGCTCGGTCTGACATGCCTTCAGCCCGAGAGTCCTGCAGGAGCATAGGAACAAACTCATCCTGAGAGGCTTACTTAAGCCAGAAGGATCCCCGACCAAGCCTTCGTCGGGTAAATCCTCTAAGCCCGCCAAGCCGTCGACTCCCAGTTCGGAGCCGTCGCCTGGTGGAGCACCTGCCTCCTCATCGGCTCCGGCTGGAGCCGACACCTCTAGACCTCAGTCGGCTCCGACATTACTGTCGGAACCGTCTTTGAGCCAAAAATGTTCTAGGTCCCCTTCCCTAGAATCGGTTCGCTCGGCTCCGAGGTCACCATTACTCCAATCTGAGAAAAGCCATAGGTCCCACTCATCTCGGTCTTCCAGGCTATCTGATCATGACCTAGAGAGGGTGGTCAGCAGACTCCTTAAGTCGCAGGTCCTGGCCAAAATTTTAACTAGCCCATCTCAACAGACTGTGGCTGTCCCGGTATCTATAGCAGTTCCTCCTCTGACTCCCTCCATGTGTTCGGAGCCGGTTGGGGCTCGAATCTTGGTGCCGTCGGAGCCAATACCACACCTTTCGGCTCCTTCGTCGGCTCCGATCTCTTCCTTGGTTCCGTCCTTGGAGGGATCTGGGCGCCGAGACTCCCTCGTCGGCTCCGAGGGGGCGAGTGGCATCGGACCCTTGCCCGACCATATTCTCCCTCTCGGAGCATCGGCGCAGGTGAGCTTGGCCCCATTGGCCACGGAGCCGTCCCTCTCGGTGCCGACAGGGGTTCTCCTCTCCCCGGAGCGGGGACCTTCTGCTCTGCCTGACAGGGGCGCCTTCGAGGTCATGAGGAGTGTGCTGACTCGTCGGCTCCTCGATCAGTCCTTTCGGCTCCTCCCCCATGGTACCTGCATCGGTCTCTGTCCACCCTCCTGACCCCAAGCATGGAGACCAAATGCTCCAGGTCGCCCTATTGGGCGTATCTTCCTCTTCCGAGGCCTCCCCCGATCCTTCGGAGCCCCCCCACCCCCCGGAAGAGAAAATGTAAGAGGAAACATGTCTACTCCCCCGAGTCAGTCACGTCTGATACCGACTTGGAGGATTCGGAAGGGTCCCCAAGATCCCCCTCTGAGGATGTCTCCTTTTCAGACATCCTAGAAATCCTTAAGCAGAGGGGGAACTGGACTGCCCTTAACCCTTCGGAGGATGAGTCGGTCTACCTGGACGCGTTTGTTCTCGCCCTTCCACCTCCTGGGTGTCTCCGCTTTTCGACCCACTAATGGAAGTGGTGGCTCAAAAGGCGTGGTCAGCCCCGGACACAGTGGAAACAACTCCCCATAGGCTCACTAAATTTATTACAGCCCCACCCAACAAGCAATTTTTGACAAAAGGTGTCCCTGTTGATGCCATGGTGGTTGCAGCAGCCACAAAGAAGGAGTTGGCTGACCCTTCGTTGCCTGTCCATCCACCTAATAAAGAATCTCGGACAATGGACAGGTACGGGAAGCGGGTGTTTTCCTCAGCGACCTTCTCTATGCGGTCGATGAATTATCTGTGCCATTTCACCCATCCCCAAAGGGATCTTCTTAAGGAACTGGATGATGCACTTCACAGCTGCGGGGGCTCAAGACAAGATAAACTCCCAGCTGGCGACCCTAAATTCTGTCGTCAACCCCTCCATGCGGCTCATTTCTCATGCAGCCGATGGGGCGAGTAGGGCCACAGGTACAGGCGTGGCTTTGAGAAGACATGCCTGGATGCGGTTATGCAACTTTGCTGACCCCTTTAAGGCATCCTTCACCAATACCCCTTTTGATGGTTCGGCTCAGTTTGGACCACAGGTGAAAGATACCCTTACCAGGTGTGAGCAGGAAGGCAAGACTCTCTCTGCCGTGGGAGTCCGCTTTTCCACTCCCTCTAGACCATACCCCAAGGGTCAGAAGAGTGGAAAAATATGGTTTTGGAAACCCCAGGGAGTCGTGCCTGACACACGTGGCGAGTTTCCCTCCAGGGGCAGGGGAGGGAACAATAATAGACGCCACCCGAGGGGCAGAGGGGGCCCGCAGAATCAGGGTAGCAGAGAATCGTTCTCTGACAAGCCCTTTCAGCACCACTGAGGGGCTGCCGACTGTCCGCCTTCGGAGGCAGTCGGGGGAAGTTTGTCACTGTACCCAGAAGCCTGGCAACTCCTCACACAAGACAAATGGGTACGGTCTATCATATCCGAGGGTTACAAGATTCCCTTTATCCACACCCCGGTACAAGCAACCAAGTCCCTTCCAGATGTTCCACCCGGTCTAAGGGAACAGGCAGTACTAGAAATTTCAAAACTGCTAGACAAAGGGCCATCCAGCCAGTCCCAGCAGACCAGCAAGGATCCGGAATCTACTCGTAAGTTCTTTTTGGTGCCAAAAAAGACAGGGGACTGGAGACCCATTTTGGATCTCAGCAGGCTAAAGAAGTCTGTTCAAAGAACAAAGTTCCGGATGGTCATGCTCCAGTCCATTCTCCCCTTTTTGGGTCAGGACAATTGGATGTGCTCCATAGATCTTCAGGATGCGTACTACCGTATCAAAATGAACAGGCGCTCCAGAAGGTTTCTCCGCTTCCGGCTGGGAGCCAGTCACTATCAATTCAGGGCCCTGCCCTTTGGTCTCACCACAGCCCCCAGGGTGTTCACCAAATGCATGGCAGTGGTTACGGCTCACCTGAGACGGCGAGGATTCCAGGTGTTTCCATATCTCGACGACTGGCTCCTCACTGCTCCCACCAGGCATCAACTACTACGAGCCAGGGATTATACCATCCAAACTTGCACCGAGCTAGGTATATCAATAAATTTTGAAAAGTCTGCATTGTCGCCATCTCAGTCTATTATCTTTATAGGCGCAATCTTAAATTCAAAAGATCTGTCTGCAAGGCTTCCTCTTGACAGAGTTTCAGAAATCCACTGACATGTGCAAGTCTTACTACAGTGCAAAAGGATTCAAGCCAGAGTTGTACTAAAGACCTTGGGCCTCATGGCAGCAGCAATCATACTAGTTCCTCTGGCTTGCTTTCACATGCGGCTTCTTCAGTGGATGCTTTTTACTCAATGGTCCTTTCAACAGCTTCCAATGTCTCACAAGATAATAATCACTCAGTCATGCAAAGACCACCTAGCTTGGTGGATGGTCTCCCCTCTGATACTCCAGGGCAGACCGTGTGTTCTTCCTCCTCCTGTTGCCACAGTGACCACGGATACCTACCTGATCGGGGGGGGGGGGGGCATTTTCAGGGCAGGACTGTCCAAGGCACCTGGCAACCTCTAGAGTACCATCTGCACATAAATGTCTTGGAGATGAGAGCGGTGTTTTTGGCGTTGCAAGCTCTTCAGGACTCTCTGCCCACCGGGACTATTCCAATTCAGACAGGCAATATGTCTGTAGTGTGGTACATCAACAAGCAGGGAGGAACCAAGTCCTATCCCTTATGTCGAGATGCACTCAGACTCTGGCAGTGGGCAATCTCCTCTCAACGGTTTCTGATAGCAACGCACATCCCCGGGAGGTCCAACGTCATAGCGGACAGGCTAAGCAGAACTATTCTCATACCTCACGAGTGGTCTCTCAATCAATTAGTAGCGGATAAAATCTTCCGCAGATGGAGTCAACCTTGCTGTGACCTTTTTGCAACCCCTCTCAACAGCAAGTGTGACGACTTCTTCACTCTCTTCCCCCTTCCCGGCCACTCCCCCAGAGATGCTGTAGTCCACGATTGGCCCCGGGGTCTTCTGTACGCTTTTCCACCTTTTCCCCTAATTCCCAAGCTAATTCAGAAGGCAACCGCTTTGGGATCCAGGATGATCCTCATTGCCCCTTACTGGCCTCGACAAGTTTGGTTCCCGTTCCTGCATCACCACCTGCTGGAGCAGCCGTGGAATCTGGACCCAGTGCCAGACCTCTTGGTCCAACAGTCGGGTGGGCTGCACCAGTCCCTTTGGTCTCTCAACCTTACAGCTTGGTTGCTCCACTTCCAGCTTTAGCCAGACTTCTGCTAATTTCTCAGCCAGTGTGTGAAATCCTCCTTTCTTCGCACAAATCTGCCACTAGGAAGACGTATGCTAGTAAGTGGAAACGTTTCTCCTTCTGGGCAGAGGCTAGGAATATCGACCCTTTTACAGCCCCTGTCCATCATGTTTTAGATTTTTTTAGCAGAACTCTTTCAAGCTGGTTCCTCCTCTGCCAACATTAGGGTCCAATTAGCTGCTATTGCAAATTTCCATGCTAGCCTGTCAGAAACCAGCATCATGTCTCACAAACTTTGCAAGGCCTTTCTCAAAGGAACTTTGTTACTTAGGCCCCTGGTCAGGGATCCCCCGCCTCCGTGGGACTTGAACTTGATATTGACTTCCTTGATTCTCTCCCCCTTTGAACCAGCGGCTTCCTGTTCCTTAAAATTGCTCTCCTGGAAGACTCTCTTTTTGGTAGCCATCACATCAGCTAGGAGAGTTTCGGAACTTCAAGCTCTCTGTATTTGTCCTCCTTATCTTGTGTTTCATAAGGACAGAGTTTCACTTGGGCCTAATCCTTCGTTTTTACCCAAGATACCCTCTGAAACAAATCTGAATCAATCTGTTGATTTGCCCGTATTTTTTCCTAACTATTCGAACAAAGCTGAACAAAATTTCCACCGCTTGGATGTTCACAGGCAATTACGTTTCTACTTGGACAGGACAAAGCAAATGAGAAAATCAGACCAACTTTTCCTATTCTATGCTGAGGGCAAACAAGGACGGCCTGTTTCCAAAGTAACCTTATCCATGTGGTTGTCCTCTATTATTACCTTGATTTATCAACTCGGATATAAACAACTCCCTGCTAAACCTAAAGGTCATTCCACCAGAGCATTGGCTACGTCGGTAGCCTTTCAAGCAAGACTACCAATGGAATCTATTTGTACCGCAGCCACTTGGGCCACTGCTCATACATTCATTTCACATTATAAGTTGGATGTGGCCTCTAGGAATAGAGCTGAGTTTGGTTCCACTGTGATCAAGAGTCTGTTCCAATGAGCCACCCAGGACTAAGGTGCTAGGGACGCTGTCCCATCCAGCAAGAATGAAGGCGAGATAGACAACTTAACATTAAGAAGTTATGTACCTACCATAACGTTCCATGTTAGTTGTCTTCTTCTCGCCTTCTTTCTTGCGTCCCACCCTCCATCCCCCTAGCCTGTACAGACCGAGAAGAGTCCCCTTTTGGGGCCTTCTTTCTCTGGATAACTCTGACGTACATCGTGTCCTCCTCTGTCTTTGTACTCTAGTTTTCCTTGTGGTTGGACAGGTGTCCTTGAATCTTTCCTTGGTGTTAGCTCTGCTAAACGAGATCTGTAGATCTGACACCTAGCATTGTGGGATATAGGGAGGGCCTCGAGCCAGTAAATAGCTCTCGAGCTTTAGTAGATTGCCGAGTCGGAGCCGAGGACTGGCTCCGAACCCATCCAGCAAGAAAGAAGGCGAGAAGAAGACAACTAACATGGAACGTTATGGTAGGTACATAACTTCTTATTCTTTTTCATGTAAGAAGAGTTTAAAAATCATGTAAATAAGTTCATGTACAGATGTGTTTACCCTGCAGTTATAAATGTGCATAATGTGTTACTCAAATGTCTTCCCTGAAAATGGGTTTTACGTAGTCAAACTTTTCCCGATCAAGAAAGACAAATAAATAAATGCATTCCCATGAGTTGTATGGGTTGTCCATCAGCAGTCAGTGCTAAGTTTTGTTTCAGCTTTAAACTTCAAAGACTCCTTTGATCTTTCACAAGAGAATTTGTGAATATTGTTCTCTTCCTGGAGACCAGAACATTACAGAGTCTGCTATGACACGACAAAGGATTGTATTCCTTTCTTTTGGGTTTATCCAACTGCTTGAAAATGTCAGGTGGAAAAAAAAACATTCATGTTGTTCTTAGTCTGTTCCCAGTGAAATTTTGAATCCTTGAAAAAAACAATGTAGAACCAGGATCCAAGCACCAAAATTTATTCCCTGCAGCACTCGTGATGTTTTTGTTTAGTTTTTACTCTCCCCACAGCTGACCATCTGCTACCACCAGCTCCACCCCTCATTCACCAGGTCTACCAAATGTGCCTTAGCCTCCCCAGGGCTCAACCTAACTCACTTCTGGGCTGTTGAAGAAATTGAAGATGGTTGTATAGCATCATACTGCTGTCATCGAGTTGCCCTAACTCCAACCACCCTGCAACAGCCTTATGAACACCACTGTGGCATCCTTTTAAGATGTGCAGGTAAGCTTCTGCACACGTATAAGCCAAACAAACAGTATACCATTTGAAGTGTGGAGCTGACCGTGATACTTATGCGGCTATTGCAACGAGCCTAGATTGCGTCCTTTCCCCCCCAGGATGGATAAGCCAGCGTCTGCTTCTTACTTCCATCCTCCCCCTGCTTGTCCCCCTCCTGTGCCCATACTAATAGTTAAACACAGGTCTTCTGGGGTACAGCAGTGGCTCCCACTTTAGTCCACGAGGTTGGGTTCCAATAGCAGTTATGGTAAGTGCTGTTACACAGTTGTACTTTTTTGTTGCTGCTAGTAAAACTGTCTTAAGTTCTTTTTATTCATATTAAAGTAATGCATTTTAATTTGTTGATTTCACTGTTTACTCAGTGTCACTTTTTTTTTTTTTTTTTTTAGGTTATGAGTGCATTTATAAAAGGCGAACGGGCATTAAAACAGATGGCTGTGCCATCTGTTATAAATCTGCCAAATTCTCTCTGATTTCATGTGTCCCTATAGAATTCTTTAGACCCCCAGCAGACATTCTGAATAGGGACAATGTAGGACTGATAACTTTGCTACAGCCACTAACTCCAGAGACTGCTGAGGCAGAGAATGTGAGGACATCGAAGGTTACTCCTGTCTGCATAGTAAATACCCACTTGCTGTATAACCCTCGTCGTGGTGATATAAAACTAGCACAGACTGCTGTTCTTTTAGCAGAAATTGATAGGATAGCAAGAATAAATCCAGAAGAAGAAATCTACTACCCAATTATACTGTGTGGTGATCTGAATGCAGTCCCTGACTCTCCACTGTATGCATTTATCAGGAATGGGAAGTTGCAGTACCGTGGACTTTTTGGTTGGAAGGTAAGTGTGCTCTAAGTGACCATTTGCCATTTTAACTTATTAATAAAGTAGTCACTTGCCTGTTTCATGTTAAACAGTTTTTACTTTGTGTGTTTCTGCTTCTTTATCATTTCTGTGCTGCTGCCCTTTGGTGTTGCCACTGTGTGATAGCAATGGCGATTTTTATTTAGCTCTTCTGGCATTTTTGTATTAAATTATTAATCCCTCTTATGTGCTGTACTTCTGAGGGAGAGTGGTTAGGGCATACTACCAGGACAGTATAGTCAGGTGAATGGAACCCAACAAAGAGTTTTTTGCTAGCTTATTTTCAATTGCCACTTTAAGGTAAACTCAGTCTTATTTGGGTCTATATTATAAGATTGAAACTTCAGATACTCGAATATCTTAAGCTCGATCTCTAAATGTTGAAACCTAAAAACCGCAAACGGCCACTTCCACACAGGGAAAGAATTCGCTCGGCTGTATTAAACAAAGCAAACTTTTAAACACAAATAAAGTGGGGTCTTTGCCCCCCACACCCCTAACTAAATATACCAACTCTGAGGTCGCTCTACATTGGAGAAAAGGACAAACTCCGCATAACGGCCAAGCAATTTTTTTTCCTGATGAAAATTTCACGGAAGTGGCCATTCGCGATTTTCAGCTTTTGACATTTACAGATTGAACTTTAGGTATTCGAGTACCTAAATTTTCAGTCTTGTAATATAGACCCGTCTTCTTTAGCTTTAGCACTTGGTGTACAATGTCTGCTCAGCTCAGCAGATATGACTTTCCATGGCAGCATTTTCACCTCTTCCTTCCCATGATGCCTCTTGTCTATTTCTTGGATTTTCCAGTTTCTTTCCTCCACTAATTGTTTTTGGTTGGATTCTAATGGGTCCAGCCTTATTCTTTGGATGAAGCTTTGCAGAGTCTTCCTTTTAGTTCCCACTGTATTCAGATTTTGTGAGTATACATTGTCAACCTTGTTAACTACTTTATTCTAGAATCTTTTTTTGCTGTATTTTGAGACCTGTGTTACTAACACCATATATATTCTCCCTTTTTATGCTGCTTCCACCCTTGAGTCAGTTGCTAAGACTTTAGTCTCCCTTCCCTTGAAGCTTGGGTGAATTGCAATATTTCCTTTTTGTCAGTTTATATAGTTATTTTTTTTTTGTTTTGTGCTACCAATGTCTTGTTTTTCTGGCATTGTTTAATGTTACAATGCCTCACCTTTCTCTTGCTTAGGTTGTTTCCATGCTGCCTACAAGTGGGCAGGTATTGGCCTATCATATGCAGGCCTGTGTCGATGGCTGCATCAGCATTGCTCCCCTTCTGGACTCTATTGCTGGCTGTTTCTGGTACTGTGTCAACCCCTTTGGCACTTGCTCAGCCTTTGGCCATGTGTTGGGCCCAGCATGGGCTTCCCTAATGATGCATAGGCCAGCATTGGCAAACCACAGACTATAGGAAGACTAGTCTATGTTCCTTTTTTGGCTACCTCAGTGTTGGAGGCCCAGCATAGGCTTTACTCCTTGCTCGTTGTAGGACCCACAAGGAGCTATGTCCTTGCACCCTTTTGGGTCACTAGAAATCCTTTGGCCTAAGGACAGCTGGCTTTCCTAAGACTGTTTCCATCTTCAGACCCGCATGGTTCCCCAGAGAAGATGAGGAAGAGAACCACAAAGTCTCGCCACATTGATATTCCAGTGGTAGATGAATAGTACCACTGTCGCGTCAAGGGCAGAAGAAATTCAAGGAAGTTCTACATATGATGAGGGGAAAGGCTTGACCCATCCCAGAGATTTGCTGTACACAGAAAAGAATGCAGGACTTGTTAAGCATCCCTCTGAGTGGTTCCTTTTCTTGTTGGAGATGCATTTAATATAGCACATGTCAGCTAGACATTGTAGCTCTGTAGTTGAGGAACTCAAGATTTTCAGACCCCTATAAGATTGCATTGTCTGAGTGGAGATGTCTAAGCTAAATTATGCCAGAGTCTGGCCACTTTCAATACAAATATTACTTAGTCACTGTTTCTCCAATCCCCCTGTCCCCCTCACAAGTCAGTCAATGTAAACTTTATTGTCATTTAGAACTACACACGTGTAGCCTAAACAAAATTTCATGCATCGCCTCAATTCTTGAGATTACAAAGGAAAGTGTAACAACACATACAAGTAAAGGAATAAACATAACTAAGAAATACAATACTACTCCCAGTACATGCAAGAAAGAGCGTAGACATTTACCAACACTTGTACATGAAAAGAATACCCTCCCCTGAGTTAAATTAACTAGCCTATTTAAAGCAAAATAAAGCAACTTTTGAAAGGCCCAAGTTATTTGTCTAATGTTGTACTTGTGAAATAAATAATAGATTGTAGATATAATAAATAAGTATTGCACTTACTCAGAATATATGTAAGTATATATTCCACAAATAAATAAAAAATTGCCTTTTTATGTGTCCAGACCCCTGGGATTAGTGCCAGAGTTCAGAAGTCTAATCACTGTAGGGTAGAAACTCTTAGTGAATCTTGTAGTCCTGCAGAGGATGCTGCGATATCTCCTGTCCAATGCCAGATGCTTAAACAGTCCATGCACAGGATTTGTGTTGTCCTGTATTATGTTGGTGGCCTTTCGGATGCTTCTTGCAGAATAAAGATGTATCGATGGAAGATTGGAACCTGTTACCTTCTCTGCAACCATCACCACTCTTTGTAACACCTTCCTTTCTGTAACTGTGCAGCTTCCAAACCACACTGTGAAGTTGCAGGTGAGGATGCTCTCTATTGCACCTCTATAGAAGGTGGAGAGAATATGAGGAGGGAGCTTAGCCTTTTTCAGCCTTCTTAAAAAGTGGAGGAGTTGGTGTGCTTTCTTGACCAGTTGGCTGGTGTTTCGTGACCATGTGAGATCCTCTGATATGTGTACACCCAGGAATTTCGTACTCTTAACCTTCTCCATACTCTCACCATTAATCCGGAGCATTGGGTGGTTTGTTTTTCTTTCACAAAGTCAACGATAATCTCTTTGGTCTTGTTTATATTCAGGTCAAGGTTGTTCCACTCGCACCAACTAATCAGAGATGCCACCTCCTGTCTGTACACCCTTTCATTCTCCTTTGTGATGAGCCCCAAAACTGTGGTGTCATCAGCAAACTTGATGATATGGTTGGACTTGTGCTTAGCATAGCAGTCGTGGGCCAGGATGGTGAATAACAGTGGGCTAAGAACGCATCTCTGTGGAACCCTGGTGTTAATTGTGATGCACTTTGATGTGTTTTTACCTGAACACACCCTCTCTGGTCTCTCAAGCAGGACATCCAGGATCCATTTACAGAGATGTTTACTGATTTCTAAATGTGCCATTTTTTATCAGCTGCATTGGTACCACTGTATTAAATGCAGAGCTGAAGTCTGTAAGCAGCATCCTCGTATAGTTGTCTTTGCCCTCAAAATGCTCAAGGGAAATGTGTAGTGCTCAATGTAGTGTATTTTTGGATGACTATTTCAGATGAAATGTCACAAACTGTGGAGGGCCTGTTTGATGGGCCATCCAAGGGAGAAAGCCATCAATCAGATTTCTTTGTCTTTGAATATCAGTAGCATTGAAGTACATGTTTCATGAGGGAGCTGCGAGGATGGTGAAATGCAGGATTGAAATCCCTTGGCACTCTTGGGTGCACCTTATTCCTTTTGTTAAGTTCATCAAGATGAAATGCTTGAGTGCCCTTTAAATGAAATGTGCTGTTAGTACTTGAACTTCACCAACATTCTAAGGGCTTAAAGGACAAGGGACGAACCCTTTCAGCTGTTGGATGATGCTTCCTCTTCTCCACTGTTCTTTTTTCAGGACACAAAGGAACCAGGGAAAGGCACTTTTTCGTGCACCCTTCTC
Organism: Protopterus annectens; assembly: GCF_019279795.1. Classification (NCBI taxonomy): domain Eukaryota; kingdom Metazoa; phylum Chordata; order Ceratodontiformes; family Protopteridae; genus Protopterus; species Protopterus annectens. The sequence goes on along the minus strand of NC_056737.1, from coordinate 180,076,651 downwards.
TGAAGCCTTTCACACAGAAAACATGAAAGGTAAAATGGAAGAGGTTCTCTGTTTGCATTGCTCATCATAACATTGATACATTCTCTGCTCCCATTTCTAAGGTTTTCCAGTATTTGTTAGAAATTCTTGACCAGAGCTAAGTTGTTCATTAATTAAGATGCACCTGGACTACTATATCAGTTTTCCAAGCTGGGCAGAGTCTGTTTTCTAAAGCTTCTCTTAGTCTGAAGAGCCTTGGTAAGGAGTGTTTTCTATGTCCTCTTGTTAGCAAGCATGTTCCTCCACGGCGACTGTTTTTTGTTGTGTCAATACTAACTTTTGTGTATGAGCTGGCATCCTCTACAAATTTTGACATGGAAAAACACCTTTGTGGCTGCAGCTTCTGCAAGGAGGACTTCTGAACTGCAAGTATTATGTGACGTGTCTCAGTTTGGATTCATCAAGGGCAGGTCATGCTTACTCAGCTTGGTAGATTTTTTTTGAAAAGGTCACTAAAGCAATGGATTAAGACAAAAGATACACGCCGCATACCTTGACCTGGCCAAAGCTGCTGAAACACAGCATACCTTGACCTAGCCAAAGCTGCTGACACTATACCCCACTCGGGCATAGTAGAAAAGCTAAATAAACTGGGAATAAAAGTCTCTCATCCACTGGATTGCCAAACTGCTCACAGAATGCAGATAATCAGAATAGGGGAAGTTGCCTCCACAAAGAGACCAGTCACCAGTGGAGTCTCCCAGAGTTTTGTGCTGGGACCTGTCCTGTTTGGCTCCTACTTTTCTGAAGTAAAAGTCAGTACCAAAGGGCCAGGCTAAGTTTGCAGGTGACTGGAATCCAGGAGCAGTCATTGAATCCCCAAGTGACTTAACCGTCCTGCAGGAAGGTTCATCTCAAGTAAATAACTGGCATCAGAAACATGGCCTGAAATTAAATGCCAAACCCCAAGGAACTACCAAATCGACAGTACACCACTAAGTGTTGACCTAGTTTTTGATTTGGGAACTTATGTGGACAGTGACTTAACTTTTGTTCAGCATGTGTCTGTTGAAGAAAGTCCTTGTATATTGTACTGGTTATAGATAGAGTGATTGTGTCTAGCTCTAGGGATGTCATTATCCCCTTTACATGGCCCTCATTAGGCTACTCATTGAATATTATGCCCCCTTTGGCATGTATCTGTTCAGACAAATGCAACAACTGGAATGCCCTCAGATTTACCTTACTGAGAGGATACAACATGTCCTACATAGACAGATTCAGTCCTGTCACTATACTCCGTTTCCTACAGACCGCTAAGAGGTGACCTATGTTTGGCATACAAGGCATCCTCCGACCCATTACTGATGGATTTACTACACATCAGCAAGTCAGATGGTATCAGAAAGACTCTGTCTAGAGAGCTAAACCTCTTCTGCAGCATCAACAAAACGTTTTGGAGGGACCGGTATATTTCGCTGAGGATACTGCTGCTATGGAACAGACTCCCTATCCTCATAAAACAAACTTCATCCCTGTCTATTTTCAAACACATCTTAGATCTATGGATGGTAAAGAGAAAATGTTATAAAAGTAAGCAAACTGTACAGAGGTTGCAAGTGAAAGCTTAACAGTACATAAAAATCAATCCAAAAGACAAAAATTGGAGCTTACAAACACCAGCGCAAATATAATTTATTTTCAAACAATTGCAAAACTTTCAGGTAAAACACCCTTTCTCAATGTATAACAGAAAGTTTACCCCCGGATTGCCCGCTGTACTAATAATGGACAGCAGCAGCTCCTATCTGCTTTGTCCCATGCATAGGTCACTTTCAAAAGTACCTGTGATATGACCTCAGTTATTCTCATTAGGGGTGGTATATAATTATCAACCATGGGATAGGTAAGGAAAATCTAACCAAATGGGATAGGTTATTTCAAGCACAAAAAAGGGAAATTGTCTAGGCTTAAAATGGCCCAAAAGGGCAGCTAGCTTAGTACTAACCTACGAACCTGTGTGTCAACCCTCCATATATAGTTTTACTCAGGGAAGAGTTTCCTTGAGGACCAACCTGTCATTTATAACCACATTCTTGAGCTTGTTGATCTTTGAAGTATATAGTCATAGTTTTACAATTACTTTGTATACTACGGCATGTGGCTCCCTTCAATAACCTTCTGCATTTTCTTCCCCATTGTGCCTGTTTTAAGGCATGATATTTAAAATAAAAATTTTCACAAACTATAATTTCTCCTTAAGTGATATCACTAAAAAGTTAGTTGAACGTTACCTTCAGTGATGTTAATGGAAGGGAGTACATGTGAATGTGTCCACAGGCTTTAATGACAGCACCACAGCATACGATTGGAGCCCTGTTCATTAAAGTTTAAGGATGCTTTCTCACGCTAGCCCTCAGGTGATGAGTAAGTTAGGGAGTTCAGTAGAATTATTTAAGTGGCTCCTTTAAAAAAAAAAAAAAACTACAGAGCTTTTTATTACGAAACTGCCCACATAATTTTAGTAAGATGGGATGGAGAGTACATTGTGGCACCTAAGTTGCAAAGTGCCATTGTCTATATTAAAATTGCAAATGTAGACCTTAATCAGGCTTTTGAGCTTCTTGTGTTGTATGGGAGCTTTTCTAACCTTGATAAATTTCTGCTACTTTGTATGGATGTCCATAGGCAACTGAAGTACTTTGTGGGCAAAACTAAAGATTTTCGCAAGGTACCCAGTTATTTGTTTGCTTTGCCTCCCAGAAACTAGGGCAAATGTTATTTAAGCTATGTTTGGCTCACTGGTTATTAAGTATGTCAGGGGACTTCAGGGCTGCCTGCAACAGATTCCACCACGGCTGTCTACTTCAGCAGCTTTTACTCGCAAGACATTGGTGGGGATAGCATTTGCACAGCAGCAACATGTCCTCAATGATTACCCTCACTAAATCTGTTATGAGCTGGACATCAGTTCCAGTTTCTTACTGGCAGTCTTCTCGAGCTGCATTGATCAAGAGATAAGTTCTGTAGACCAGCCATCCATGAGGATTAGCTAGGGACTTTGTCCTAAAGGTAAACGGACTGAATTCTCCTTTAGCAGATGCGGAACTTGTGTATTAGCATAAATAAAGATCTGCATGGTTTTTAACCAACCTCGCCTCCTTTCCCCTGCTTGGGTAGGGGAAGGTCTGTTAACTGTATAAAACCATTGTTTCTTGTTAGCTTTGACAGAAACTGGAGGATGGAGAAAAGAAATGTACATTATGAGAAGTAGGATATGCATATGTAGACTGAGAAAGTTATGTCAGCTGAGCTGCACCCACATTTCATGCCAAGGCCTAAAGGCCAGTAAAGACTGAGTTCTCAGAGGAGATCTAAAATTATGGTAAGTAGTTTTGTTTATTTCTCTGCACCTGTTTCATTTGTAGTAGCTTCACCTATTTCCTTATTATTGATAAAAATGGCTAGTAGATCACAATGTCCTTCTATTCAATGTTGCAGTATTCTTTACATATGGGTTGTATTTCACCCAATGACCTGATGTCCAGCCTGTATACAAAAGCTTCAAGCCACTGCCTGTATGTGGTATGTCACACAAAGGCACAGATAACTTCAGCCGTAAAAGAGACGTCTGCACTTACAATCTTCAGAACTTTTTCACCGCCATTTGGAAAGGTTGACTGTTACATTTGGTCTGCCATTGGGTATTGCTGGTTTCGCCTTTCAGCTTCAGATAAGTACCCTCTTGGGGATTTAATTTGTTGCTACTGCCTCTTATTGTTAATGTCATCAAGGAAGGGCAAGTGTAGGTGAGGAAGGCAAATTCCACGTAAGGATAGTCACAAGCTTTGCTTGTTCTGTTTAGGGCCTACTGACGACCATCGTTTATGTTCTGTCTTTCAAGCCTTTGTGCATAGTCTGTCAGCTTTAAATCACGATTTAGAAAACCAGAGACTCAAACGTCTGGCTAGGGATGCGATGGAGAGTTCTGGCAGTTATTCTGAGCAATCTGTGAAGAGAGGAAAGTCAGCAAAGCTAGGGCCGAATCCTCTATGGCTGTGTCTTCTCCCTCCGATGTTCTCCTTGAGGTTGGTGAAAACCCAGTGGTCTGTTTGGAGGCAGGGTACACTTAATCATCAGGTACTACAACAGAAGTCATCAGGAGTGGGGATCCTAGCATGTCCGAGGCTATGCAGACGTCCAGTTTGGACGACTTGGGGGAACCACGGTTTGTTATTTTGAAAGACTCTGGATCTCTTCCTACCCCTCAGTCTAAGGACGTGTCAGACATAAAGCCTACATCCGCCCATTCTCCTCAACAAGAAAAGCATGTTAAGAAGAAGCAGAAGACTAGGCATTCCACCATTCGTTCCACACCTCTGTTGGATTGGAATGCTTTTTTGCAGGGTCTCATTAAGGCTGTGATGTGTAACGTGAATGGTTGCTGAGATATTGTAAGTTGTTTAGAAAATATTACAAATGTAATAGTTCCTGTGTTTACAGTGACATATAAAATTCGGTTTAAGACCTAGAACCTAAAAAATACTACCACTATAAAAATAGTTTGTGCTGAAGAGTTTGCCATTTATACTTCTTTCTTAACCCCTATGGTCCCAGAGGTGTGAACAAATGTTTGAAATGTGAGGACATCATTTTATTCTGTCCAAAGGCTTAGACTCCGCCCATTGGAAGTTATAGTGTAAACGTCCTGAACTCCATTGGAGAGAGTGAGTTAAACACTTTCTTGGTGGTGCCTTCTTTCAGGATGTTTTCTCGGCGATCTCTTCTTCCCCTGGTTTCTCTTCAAGCTTTCACCTACAGTTCAGGAAGCTCTTGCTTTTCTTAGTGGGTTCTTTGCACTTTCAGTTTTCTGCCTTGCCTTTTGGTCTTTCCACTGCTCCAAGGATATTGACAAAGTGCTTAGCCCAGCAGCTGCCCATTTAAGGCTGAAAGGGCTTCAAGTTTACCCTTACTTGCACGATCTGCTCTTTCTGGCCAGCAGTCCAGACCTGTTACTCCAACACCTGGACCTAGCTATTCCTTTTCTGCAGGCCCTAGGATTGTCAATAAATTTGAAAAAATTAAGTCTAGCCCCAGGTCAGGATCTCATATTCCTAGGGTGCAGGTTCCAGACAGACTTGATGTTTTTTCTCCTTTCAGAAAACGCAATTTATCTCATGGCATACATGGATTCTCTTCTGCCCCTTTCTTTCATCATGGCCAGGAAGTTCCTGAGACTGCTGGGGGGTTCATGGCCTCCACAATCCCAATGCTGCCGTTTGCAAAATTATACATTAGGAAGTTCCAGTGGTTTCTAAAGACACTTTGATCCCAACATGCTCATCCTTTGGATGTCTTGATTCCTCTTCTTACCTGTCTGAAGATGGAGCTACATTGGTGGATGCAACAACTCAGTCAGAACCCTGGCTTACCTCTTCAGGTAGTTCAGCCAGCTCAGCAGCTTTTCACAGACTCCTCAGATTTAGGTTGGGGAGCAACCTTTGCTTCCAGGAAGGTACAGGGTCTTTGGTCACCTCTCAAAAGAGGGAGCACATCAACATCAGAGAGATGAGGGCTCTGATTATAGATTTGCAGGCCTTTCATCCTCTATTCTTGCCAGGACCCCTCAGGATTCTTACAGACAATACCACTGTTCTTTGGTACATAAACAAGCAGGGGGCACAAAATCTTACCTTCTTTGTCGCCTAGCCTTTAAAGCATGGGAACTGGCTATTCAGTACATAGTGATACTGCATGCTGTGTACTTCCCCTCTGCTCAGAATTTGGTGGCAGATGCATTAAGCAGATCCATGAGACAGTCCCACGAGTGGATGTTTCACAGGGATGTGTTCTTGGACCTAGTTCACCAGTGGGGTACTCCAGAAATGGACCTCTTTGCCTACCATTTGAACAGACAACTTCCTCTTTTTTGTGCCAGGGTCCCTCACTCTCAGGCTTGGAAGGTGTACGCCGTACCCTTCTCATGGAAGGGAGCGTTTCTTTATGCATTCCCCCTTTCCTTTAATTCAGAAAGTCTTGTTGAAAATTCCACAGGAAAAAACAAAAATCATATTAGTGACTCCCTTTTGGCCAAGACAGCACTGGTTCCCTCTTCTTCTGCAGTAGCCAAGGGTCATCACTAAAGGTTACCTCACTAGCTGAACCTACTCACTCAGGACAAGGGATCCTTGGTTTCACCCACATCTGTTAACTCTGCAAATGACTTTGTGGGTGATAAACTTTTGATCCCTTTCAAGCACCTGTTTTCTAAGGCGACGCTTCAGGTTTTGCAGGAGGCCAGGAAACCCAATACTAGAAAATCTTACATTTCCAAGTGGAGACTATTTTCTATCTGGTGCCAAAAAAGAAAAGAGGATCTCCTCTCTGCAGATATTCCTTTAGTGCTTTCTTACATGTGTGAGTTGCATAACAGTGGTCTTTCCTATTCCTCGGTCAAAATTCACTGTTCTGCCATATCTGCTTGCTTATCATTAACTACCCCCTTAGCTTCCAGGCTAGAGGTTAAGCTTTTTCTTAAAGCTGCCCTACACATGAAACCTCCCAGGAAACCAGTTCCTCCTGCTTGGGATCATAACTGTGTGTTAGAGGAGCTTACTCAGGACCGTTCTAAGCCAGCAGCCTCTAGTTGTGCAAAGTTTTGGACATGGAAAACAGTACTGCTAGTAGCCTTAACCTATGCTAGGAGGGTCTTTGAACTTCAGGCATTGATGGCTTTGCCTCCCCTTTTTGGTTTTCCACAAGGACAGAGTGTCTTTAGACATGAAGGATGGATTAGTTCTCAAAGTGGTGAATGAACTGATCAGTCCATCCAGTTGCCTACTTTCTTCCCTTTACCTCAATCCCCTAGTGAGCATATTCTGCATTCCTTAGATGTACATAGACAACTCAGATTTTACCTAGACAAAACTAAGTCTATTAGAAAGTCTGATCAACTTTTTTGTGTCCCTTCATCCCAGGACTCTGGGTTTACCTGTTTCCAAGCAAACTCTCTACATGGATCTCTAAGGCTGTTGTGTTTTAAGTTCTTACATTCCATTAAGGCCTATTCCACCAGATCAGTTGCCTCCTCAGGGGCTTTCTTCAAAGGCCTAGATGCTCACTCCATTTTGGAAGCTGCTGCCTGGTCATCTGTTTATACTTTTACAAAGCACAAGTTGGACACTATCTCCAGATCCAGGGCATGATTTGCTAGGGCAGTTCTGCATGGATTTGTGAAAAATGCTTCTTCTTAGTCTTCCTCTGATACTTCCTTCTCCCTGGGTTCCCTTTGAGCTTTTGCACTCTCCAATTTGTAAAGAATACTGCAACTTTAAATAGGACAACATAGAATAATTGTGTAAATTCTTACTGTTAACATAGATGTTTTTCTTTTTCTCTTGTATGTTGCAGTATTCTGTCCCACCTGTCTTCCCCTCTACAACTTGTTCTTCCCTAGGATGACTACCCTTTAGGCTGTCTTTTTGGATTTCCTTTCCTCATGGTGCTAACTTATTCTGAAGAGTGTACATGCGGATGTCCCTTTTATGGCTGACGTTATCTATGCCTTCATGCGACGTCCCACATACAGGCAGTGGCTTTAAGCTTTTGTTTACAGGGCGAATGCTGGGTCGTTGGGAGGAATACAACCCATATGTAAAGAATTCTGCAACACAGAAGAGAAGGACATCTATGGTTATGATAAGATTTTACACAACTGTTTTTTGTAGTGTTCAGTATTACATTTTGTATCCAACATAATTAACCCAGAAAATTCCAACTTGCACACTCCAGACTCTATAGAATGCTAAATGTTTGTGTGTTTGAATGTTTTGTACTGTACAAATCACTTTATTACATGTATTTATCTGTAAGCTGTGCAGCCACTGCAGAGGGAAGGGGATATTCACTGTAAAAAGAGCATTGGCCGCCCTTTTTGCAACTGCATCTTCCTCTTACCTGTTACTTTTGCAAACAGTGGTTGACTAGAGAATGCAGGTTTATGCTTCTTGTACTTGAGAGGAAAGCACTTCCTAGCCTTTCAGGGGGACAGCTGACTCCTTGTTAAACAGGAAAAAGAAAAACATGGATTTTCTTCTTGAGGTGTTACTGTTCAAGATTCTGTTTATGGATTATTGCCCCTTTATAAGTAGTAAATGACTTACTTTAAGGGAAGAAATACTCCCTTTGCTATAGGCAGTGTACTTCACAGCACACAATACTAAGCTTGCCTGGGGGATTAAGCCTCTTGTACTGCCGATTTATTTGAGCAGATCTTCACTTATTCCAACACATTAATAATGAATGTCCTGATTTGTTTTAAGTCTTGTCATTCACTGTCCAAGAGCTAGAAACATATGTAAATGTTGACCTCTTCATTTCTAAGTACCCACCTCCCTAACTGCATTCTTATTCTGCATACTCTTGGCTTGGCCACATTTATGCTAATCTACCTATGATTTTCTTTTGTCAGTCCATCATTCACATTATGGTAATTGAAAACTGCATGTTGTTACTTTAATATAAGTTGACTTCTGTGTTGGTCACTTAAGATGTCTTGACTGAAATCACTGTTGCAGTATTCTTGACATGTATTGCCTCTGCTTATGTCCAGCAATGATACCAAAGCTTTACCTTCCCTAGGTCATACATCTGACACACGACCTCAGACTTTCTAGCAGCCAGCCCAAACAAAGGTCATGCATTCACTGGACTATTCGCTGTTTGTTTGTTGGTACCTTTGCTTTGATTATTTATCCAGATAAATGCCCCATTGGGGAACATTTCTATCTTACAGTGTTATATTGAAAGTTATAGATGTCAGCTAGAAGGGGTAAGTGCGAGAGCTGTAGGCAGATTCCGTACAAATATTTGCTTACCAAGGGACTTTTTTTGCCTAGGCCCAGAAAACTATCACAAGTCTTGTTCAATCTGTCAGTTGTTCGTTCCAAAAACCCTTAGGTCAAGGCTTTCTATTCTTCACACCTTTTTCAAGACACAGCATCTAAAATATTTGGCCCAGACCAAGATGGCTGACTCAGCATCCTCTGATTTTCTGCCACCAAAGAAAAAAAACTAAAGAGGTCTTGAATGGAGTCACAGTCCAATGTTTCTGACACCAACATACTGCTGAGGTTACAGAACCTGTGATATATCAGGCTGCTTTTCAGTTGCCCACTACTGAGACCCATTTGAAGGCCAGTATGGCTCCTGAGGCATTGCAGACTGCCAGTACGTTAGAGGAACTACATCTCATAATCTCCAAAGGACCACATGGAGTCCCTCAAATGTTAGTTAGGGAAGATATCCCAGGATGTCTAATAGAAGTCAGACAGGGTTCTGAACCTCTGCGTCTAATCCAGGTGGATGCCTTGCCTAAGAAGAAAAAAATAAGACTAGGCATGTGGCCTCTCCCTCAACAGCTAGGGAAAAGGAGTGGGTACATGTTAAATAAAATCAAGAATTCAATACACAGGAGGTTCAGATTCAAAAGTTTACTAGTGTACACCAGGAGGCAAAAAACGTACAAGTACAGAATTTTGTCTGACATGAAACACGAAGCACACAATTTTATATAGGTTTAACATTCAAGCTGTGCCCACCTTACTGACGTGGTATGTCACAAGGCATCTACATCACTTTAGCTTACAGTCTTCTATTCATTAAATCTGCTGATGCTGTATATTTTAAAAAACATTTTCTCTGGTTACAATACGGCCTTGCTATCTACCTGGAAAGACATACTGTCTTTTTGTAAAGTTACTTCTTCAAGGTTTCATATCAGTTCGAATACAATAGCAGATTCAGTCTCTTAATACATATCTTTGTTCTCTGTTACACTTTCTCACACAGCTGCGTGCTATCTCAGTAATACATATACAAGGCCAAATCATCCCAGCAGGAAAGAGCAGAAGATTTCATTATTTCACATATTTAATTTCCTGACCCAGCAGATAATCACTTGTGAAAAGCATAAACATTAAAAACTTGCTAAGCTGGCATCTGCCAGGGTCGAAGGTCAGCTTTGCTTCAAGCCACACTGCAGTTTCAAAACTACTTTACATTTAAACATGAATTAATCCTCTCTACTATATGATTAATAGAATAAAATGCATTATATACTACTTTGCTTTTAAACTAGCATTTCTCATGTATTCGAATACACATTTTTCTAACATTTTCCCCCCTATTAATACTTTATTCTATTTTGAAGTATGCATAGTGTCATTTCATCTCCCAACTTCTTCCACTTAGGATTTTCAGCTAGGTGAGTCTTTCAATCTATACTTCAGAAAATATGTCATCTGAGATCAATCTTTCAATCTCAATATCTTGGTACAAAGTTTCAGTAACAGACACATCAATAAAATCTTTGATTAATCTTTTCATGCAGGGAATTCCACAGCAAACACATGCTCCTATTAGGAGTATACCCACACAAATGGCAATCAGAATATTCATTAGGATGGAACCCCACCCCCTAAATAGATTCTGGAAAAAGTCAGTCAGTGGGTTTGGGCCTGGTTCAGTCATGGCTGATACTTGCTGAATTACCTCTAGGTGATTATTAATTTCATGCCTATTATCTGGTATGTACGCACAGCGTTCTTCTTAGATAAGCGCGCATGTACCACCTCTCGCCGCTAGGGTGAAGTCAAGAGCCATTCGATTTTGTAGCACAACAGTTCTCATTGCATTCAGTTCATCAGTCACCAGTTCTAGGGCAGAAAAAGTTGCATTACTCATTACTTCGAGAAGTTTCGACAACTTCCTCAACTCCCAAATCGATATGACTGCTCCGTAGGCTGGGAATATTCCTGCCCAGGATATAACACTGTCACTCAAGTCCATATGTGTCAATTTGCTTTTGTCTTTCACGGCATTATGATCTTTCCAGCCAGCTTCGATCTTTCCGACTGGATTCACAGGTTTTTCAACTGGACCTTCAGGTTTTCGAGCTGCTTCTCTCACGTTTCATATCTTACCCAAAGGTAATTCTGCAGTATATCTTATTGCCGGAACCAAATAACCCAAAAAACAACTGCCGGACCAATTCTCAGGTAACCATTTATATGCCTTTTTCCCACAAATAAAATAACAGTTTTCTACTTTAGTACTAATACGCATCAGCCCTGCATGAAACATTTTCTGATGTATAACTGACAATTGTTTAAACAAAACTGGATTTTTGCGAATGTCATTCATAGTTGTTTTCAATGAGTTCAAATATGAGTCATAATTAGTATTGCAAAAAGTATTGCCATTACTATTCTTAATATAACATTGGTAAGATATGGTTATATTACAATTGCTCCAGCCCACCTGGAGGGTATCATTTTTATAAAAACATACAACTTCTTTTTGTGTGACAGGTAAAAATAAAGCTATTTTGTCCTGTGATCTCACAGTTCCTGTATCAAAAAGTAAATTCTCCCAAGTCTCATTTATCTCCAAAGGGACAGCGGACATTATCAGTCCTCCATATGCTGTTGGTATAGTTGTACAAACCCAGCAATTTGAAATGTTCATAGTGTCTGCATATACATGTTTCATGGCTAGGTATGTGTTAAAATTTGGATGCCAGTCTATAGACGTTTCGTCACGCCTTCCCACTTTCACTTGTGTGGTTGTGTGTAGGATAAACCACAACAAATGGAAAATTGTCACAATTACAGTCAATAAATGTACACTCAACAAAATGATTATGCAACATCTCTGGGGTTGATCTAAATTTCTATTCGCTTTGTTTTTGGCCATCTCGGCCTGGTTGTGTATCCGTCACAAAGTTTTTATCAAGTTGAAAGTTCTTTACCGGTTTGCAATGTGTCAAATGAACCCAGGATGTCCTCTCGGCCACTCTAACTGCAGTAGGCGTTGCCAACAGAACCTGGTACGGTCCCTCCCACTTTGGACTCGCCCAATTCTTCCTTTTCGTCATTTTCAGCCACATGAATGCCCCAGGGGCCAAGACTGCTTCCACCGGTCTGGTCTGTTCCTTATCTGAAAAAGAGTTAAACTGCAAAACAGATTTATTTGTTAACAGTTTCCTCATATAACTAGTTAATGAACTGTCAGCCTCTTGCTCTGCAGGCATGAGAGCTTTCCACTGAGGCACATAATATGCTCTCCCAAAAAAACATTTCAAAGGGAGTCAAACCCTTTACGTTTGGAACCGTTCTCATACTCAGCAGTGCCAAAGGCAGACAGTATATCCAATTCTTTTGGGTCTCCTCTACTAGCTTCCTAAGCTTATTTTTGAGGGTACCATTGTACCTTTCCACCAGTCCTGCTGACTGTGGGTGGTAGGCACAATGGTTCTTTAAGGAGATACCAAAAAATCTCCCAAGTTGCCGGATTGTCTGGTTTACGAAATGTGTGCCGTTGTCACTATAAATCCTTTCCGGAATGCCAAATCTAGGGATTATCTCTTTTGTCAGGGCTTTCGCCACTGTTGCTGCATCCGGGTTTTTGGTTGGAAAAGCTTCTACCCATTTAGAGTCTACAATTTCCCTTCACACTTATTCAATTCTATGAAATCCATACAAATAGTATGGAACGGGTATGGTGGTATAAGAAAACTTCCTTGCTTGGTTTTAAATGCTCCTTGTGCATGGTGCTTGTTACAAGTATGACAAGCTGCACAAAATTTTTGTGTATAGTTTGTGAATCCGTATGTTTGGAATATTCAGTTTGCTAACTGTACCATCCCCCCTTTTGAGACATGGCACTGCCCATGGCTCAACAAGGCTGCATATCTAAATAAATTAGACGGCAATATCGGTTTTCTCTCTTTGGAAATGTACAGTCCATTCCCAAGAATTGTGCCTCATTTTACCCATTTTTGTTTTTCTGCTTTTGTAGTAAGCGTCTGCATTGTTTTTAACATGTCTAAATCTAAAATCTCAGAGGGTTGTAACTCCTCATTCAAAAGTAAAGTTTCTGAGTCTGAGGCTGCTTGCTTTGCAGCTGCATCAGCTCATGCATTGCCTTTTGAAATCTTATCCTGCTGTTTTGTATGAGCTACACATTTACAAATAGCTACTTTGGTAGGTAACTGAATAGATTCTAATAACTCCAGAATAAATTGCGCATGATTAATAGGTTTTCCACTAGATGTTATCATTCCTCTATTTTTCCATTGTTGTGCAAATACATGTACTGTAGAAAAAGCATACTGACTATCAGTATATATGTTTACACATTTTTTTGCTGAAGTACATGCCCTCGTCAAAGCTGTCAATTCTGCTGCTTGTGCAGATAAGTTATGTGGTAAGGATTGAGCTTCTAAAATTTCAGTGTCTGTAACTACTGCATACCCTACCAGATTCTTCCCTGTAAGACCCCTTCTGCATGAGCCGTCCACGTAATATGTTACCTCGGCATTATCCAAGGGCATATCTGTGAGATCTTGTCTAGGTAAAGCTAACTGTTCAATTTCCTGCAGGCAGCTGTGTGGTGTGCCCTCCGCAGGAGTTGGAAGTAATGTTGATGGATTCAATGTCGTACATCGTTCAATTGTCATATGAGGTTGGCTCAGCAGTATAGTCATACACGAAAGATGTCTAGCAGGAGAAAAGTATGCCATTTTTTCTTGCAGTAAAATTATTGCAACTGCATGAGGCACTCTCAATGTGAGAGGGTGGAATACCACCACTGAGGCTGAAGCCTGTACTGCCATTGCAACTGCAACTACTGCTTGTACACAGTGAGACAAAGATCGCGCCACTGGATCTAACTGTGATGAATAATAGGCTATGGGGCGTTGCTTATCCCCATGTTGTTGCATCAATACTGACGCCATATATCCTTGCTTACAATCTAAGGTCTGAAAGAATCGTTTATGATAATTTGGAAGTCCTACTAATGAAGAAGCTATCAACTGCTTCAACCTGCAGAAAGCCGTTTTTGCTTCAGGTGTCCATTGTAAGATATCTTGTGCTGCCATTGGTGTCTTATATATCAAGTCAGTCAGTGGAGCAGATTCCAAAGCATAATTTGGTATCCAGCTCCGACAAAAATTAGTTGTACCCAAGAAGGACATCATTTCCTTCTTGGTTGTTGGTTTGGGTGCTTGCAAAATTGCTGTTTTTCTTTCCTCATCCAATATTCTACCCTCATTGGATATTACATATCCTAGGTATCTAACTTGTTTTCTCCAAAGTTGTAAATTACGTTTGTTCACTTTGTGTCCTTGTGTTGCTAAATATTTCAGTAATGCTACAGTATCCCCCTGCACTGTTGCTGGGTAGGGGCTGCTAGCAAGATGTCATCTACATAAAGTAGAATTTGACTACCTCCCGGTGGGGTAAACCTTGCCAAGTTGCTAGCCATTTCTTGTGCAAATATTGTTGGGCTCTCACAATATCCCTGTGGTAGTCGAGTATACGTATACCTTTTACCCTGAAATGTAAATGCAAACCAATATTGACTATCAGGATGTATTGGTATTGAAAAGAAAGCATTGCTAATATCTACCACGGAGAAATACTTCTGTTGCGGTTCTAAATCGTTTAACAAAGTATGTGGGTCTGGCACCATAGGTGCTCTAGGTATTACTGCATTATTTACAGCTTGTAAATCTTGTACCATCCGCCATTCCCCGTTTGCTTTTTTAACAGTAAATAGGGGTGTATTACATGGTGAATCAGGAGATTCTACCAGTACTCCTTCTTTGAGTAATGCTGCTATTATAGGCTTAATTCCTATTTCTGCATCCTTTCTCAAAGGGTATTGTCTTTTCTGTGGTCTAAAAGCTGACTTTGGGGTAATTGTAACTGGTCCTGCTGTCCGAATAAGTCCTACATCTGGCTTGCATGTTGACCAAAGAGTTGTTGGAATTTCACATAAGGCCTTTTCTTCTTCTTCTAATAAAAACGCTAATCAGCTGTCCTCGCTAGATTGCAAGTGTACAGCTGGCTGTGTCTGTGTCAACCAATTCAGTTTTTGTTTTTGTATCCCTTGTTCTGATGGTTCTAAGTCAGTCTAATTCTCCCATCTTGTTACTTTTTCTCCTAAGTCTGCCCATTTGACACTTTTGTTCTGTGTCAAGCTGACATGTGGTAATCGATTTGATCTATATAATGCAAGGAATTCTTGAGGTAATGAACAGCTAACTACACTGTCCCCTCAGTATCCCAGTACAAAGTACGCAATACTAATCTAGTTGCTCGATTTCGGAACAATTCTTGCTCATACTCTCTATCAGGTCCTGGTGAGTACAGTAGTATAGAGTATAGTGTAACAAATGCTGTTGATCAGTGTCAAGGGAGGGGGCTTTACTGATGGCTACGTTCATCAGTTCCTCTGTTACTGCCCCTGGACCAGTCGTGACTAGGTCCTGGCTGTGCCAGTAAATAGTTTCACCCTATGATCGCACTACAAAGGTATCCATTTGTCTCTGTGCTTCCATACCTTGTACAGTTGGAACTACTGCTATGCCAAATATCTGCATAAGGTCCCTGCCCAATAGGTTTACTGGACACTTTGCATAAACAACAATTTTACTTCTCTGGGTCATACCTGAAACCGGGTCAGTTATTGCTATGTCATGGGAAAGTGGTTCCCTATATAGCTGCCCGTTTGCTGCTTTCACTAGTATATAATCAGGTGATTCGGAATGTTCTGGTAACTTGGAGAGGTGTATCAAAGTCCGTGACGCTCCTGAGTCACAGGAATTCCCTTCCCTCCACCAGAAGTGTAACTTCCGGTTTCGTATCTGCTAAGTAGAGCTCTAAGCTCAATAATGCTAAGTCCAAAATTTCACTTTCTTCATCCTCCATATCTACTTGCACTTCCTCTACTCCTTCTATCACATTTACATTTGTTTTCTGTTTATTAACTTTTCCTGATGATTTCTGACTTTCACGTGATGTATCTTCACTATCATATAGTCAGTCCTCATCTCCCTTATCTTCTGTAATTACCTTTTTGTTTTGCTTACAATCCCTTAATAGATGTCCCTTTTTCCCGCACTTGAAGCATTCACCTCTCTTTTTTCTCTCTTCAAAATCTTCTGATCATTTGTCAGACTGTCTTTTTCCCTGGGCATTCTTCTTGCCCTTTTTACCTGACTGTAACACAAATACTTCAGCTCCGTCTTCAGCAGTGAAGACTTGCACCTTCTTTTTCTTTTTACTATTAAAATGTCTTTCAGCATGTCTAGCGTATTCGAGTAAGGTTTGTAGCCTCCCTGTTCGATGGTCTATCGTATGCTTCGTAATGAAGCTACTAATAGGCGCAATGCAACCTTTCAAAAATGCATTTTTCAATTGTTGTTCATACGGGGAATCATTCGTTTGGTTCTCAGGAACCGGCATTCCGCTATGATTATTAAAACACTCTAATAATCTAGCATAGTACCCATCTATTGTCTCATTTTCCTGTTGTATGCATTGATTAATGCAAGTCCAGTCTGCTCTAGGTTTCCATTTCTCAGAGATTCGGTCTGTTAGACCTTTCACTCTTGTCTAACTCTGCGTCACTATGTGGGAGTGGTCTAAGCTCTGCATTACGAGGATTCCAGGTGCCACAAATCATGTGCCAATCTGGACCTATAATTTGTCTTACTACTTTTTCTACTTCTTCCCCATTCAAGTGGTAACTCAACCTCATACCTTGTAAATCTTCTAAAAATTTTGTAAAATTAACTTTAGGATGGGGGATTCCCTCAGTAGCCTTCTGGATATCTTCCGGTGTCCATGGTCTGTATACTAAGAGTGTTGGGTTTTGCCCTTCCTGTCCTGCCTGAGGATTTGGTACTTCTATAAGTGGGCATATTTCTTCCTCACTCTCATCCTGTAAGTTTCTCTCTATTTGATATGATTCTGTGTCCCTATGTGTTTTACGTGTTCGTGACCTAGTCCCAATAGGATCTCTAACAAATGGTTGTGGTCTTGCTGAAACTTCAGGATAACGCGGGGGCGGACCAGCCTGTCCACTCGCTTCATATCCTGAAAAGGGTAAGGGAGGGGGCAAGGGAGGAGGAGGAGGAGCTGTCGCTATTACCAAGTTATTATCCTCTTTGTCTAAAAACAATGTTTTTGAATTTTTCAGCTTCTGTTCTCTACGATTTGCTTCCTCAATCCACCTGTGTGCCTGAGGAATGCCTAATTGGCATTGCTTTTTTGCCTGACCTCCCGCATCAGATTTAAGCTGTTTAAGGAGTTTAACTAGTGAAGTCTTATCTAGTTTACCATCAAATTCATATTTGTTAACCCATTTCGTATAATACCTAACGTTATCGGAACGTTGTGATTGCATGCATTTTGTGTCTTCGGTTAGGGGCGGATCTCGCGATGTCTTAGTGCACTGATTACCCATGACAAAGAAAATGTTACGTAACCCTTTTTATCACGTGATATCAAATTCTCAGTTTCTGTTTGCAGTGTATCTAGAATAACTGCCTACCTTATTCTGTTACCCTGATCTATGACCAAATATACAGTGCTTCCTTTTGTCCCTGATCTGCAAAACAAATCTTGACAACAATATACTGTAACCTAGTCCCTGATCTAAAACAGAAAAAAGGCAAATTCTTCCTACCTGAGCCTCCGGTATTGAACTGTCCAATGTCCGCTCTTCGGCCACAGATCAGAAAGTGGCCAGCCTCTTTAAACGACAGTTCAGTCGGAGGTCTTCTTCACCCAAAAAGAACCGTTTCGGTAACTTCTCCTGCGCAGTATTCGAGCACCAGTAGACTCTGATCTGCAGCTGTCTGAGGGAATTTCCGGCTAAGAAGGACCAAACTGTTAAATAAAATCAAGAATTCAATACACAGGAGGTTCAGATTCAAAAGTTTACTAGTGTACACCAGGAGGCAAAAAACATACAAGTACAGAATTTTGTCTGACATGAAACAGGAAGCACACAATTTTATGTAGGTTTAACATTCAAGCTGTGCCCACCTTACTGATGTGGTATGTCACAGGGCATCTACATCACTTTAGCTTACAGTCTTCTATTCATTAAATCTGCTGATGCTGTATATTTTAAAAAACTTTTCCTCTGGTTACAATACGGCCTTGCTATCCACCTGGTCAGACATAATGTCTTTTTTGTAAAGTTACTTCTTCAAGGTTTCATAACAGTTCGAATACAATAGCAGATTCAGTCTCTTAATACATATCTTTGTTCTCTGTTACACTTTCTCACACAGCTGCATGCTATCTCAGTAATACATATACAAGGCCAAATCATCCCAGCAGGAAAGAGCAGAAGATTTCATTATTTCACGCATTTAATTTCCTGACCCAGCAGATAATCACTTGTGAAAAGCATAAACATTAAAAACTTGCTAAGCTGGCATCTGCCAGGGTCGAAGGTCAGCTTTGCTTCAAGCCACACTGCAGTTTCAAAACTACTTTACATTTAAACATGAATTAATCCTCTCTACTATATGATTAATAGAATAAAATGCATTATATACTACTTTGCTTTTAAACTAGCATTTCGCATGTATTCAAATACACATTTTTGTAACAGTACACTTTTCACAGGGTTATTCAAATGTGTTCTGTCTTGAAAGTTCCTTCCTTTGGGTCTCTTCAACCACAGGCTAGTCCTCAAAACCTACCCTGGTTTCCTCTTCTGGTGATGAACAGAACTATGATTCTGACCATTCTCTGGACTGTTCCTCTCAGCTGCATTCTTCAGAGCAAATCAGTTCTAATGAAAAGGACTCCCTCTTACCGGATTCCTCTGTTGAGGAAGCTTCCTTTGGGGAGACTGTGCAAAACATGATGAAACATTTTGACACTCCACACAGACCTCTGATATTCAGAATAAATATTACACTGTCTGGGAGATGGACACCCCTGCCCCTTTTCCAGTCCCTCCTGTCCTTGAGGATTTACAGAATAACTTTCATTCCACCTCTTCTGACCTGATTCTCAACCACCAGCTCCTGAGAGACCAAACTGGTTTTGCAAGGTGCCTGATGGCCTAAAATATTTATACAAGAAGCGAGTAGTAGACCCCTGTACAGTATCTCTCTTTCACTCTCTCTCTTCAGATAAGCCGTCTAAGCTTCTGCCCACTGCAAATGCCCTACCAACTGACAAAGATAGTGGGATTATGGATAAATGGAGAAAGAAGGTTTACACATCTGGTACCCCTTCCTTCTGGGCACTTAATTACCAGACTCAAATGACAAAGTATTTTATCTCTGTCTTGTATTCCTTAAACAAAGTTATACTAGACCCTCCTACAGCAGAGTGTAAGCATCAACTGCAGTACTTACTGTCACAGATCACTCAAATTGCCAAACACAACATTAAGTGTAGTTTGATGCTGTGGATGCTTCTGCTAAGCTAGACGTCACTGGATCTGTTATTAGCAGATATGCACGGCTTCACAGTCGGCCTATACCTGAAGATTTCAAATCTTCTAGACTCACCCTTAGACAAAGACTTGCGGTTTGGTCCTCTGGCAGCCAGTCTGTTCAAAACTCTCCAAGACCAAGGTAAGACCATGAAAAACTGCAGTTGTATACTCAGTTGTATACTCTCCTCAGTTACTAGATACTATTGGAACTACTCATCTAAATCTAACTTCTTTTTTAGAAAAGATCCTAAGACAGTTCAGAAAACCCCTTAGGAAAAGGTACTCTGAAATCTGTAGGGAACCTCCAGTGGGAAGGCCCTCCTTTGAAGCAAAAACCTATGACTGCCTCTGCAGCACTCCTCCCCCATCCTCAGTCTTATAGCCTGTCTTTTCTAAAGTCTCTCTCTCTCTCTCTCTCTCTCTCTCTCTCTCTGGTAGGTAGTAAGCTATTACCACAGACAAATGGGTCCTGTCCATCAGGGATGGTTATGCCATGCCTTGGGAAAATATTCTGCTTCTGAAAGGTGTGCCACAACCTCCTCAAAACCAAATATCCATTCTGGTCATTATTATTCAAGACCTCTTGAAACAACGTGCTATTGAGCAGGTCCCAAAGAACTTCATGGGAAAAGGGTTTTACTCTAGTATTTTTCTACTCCCAAGAAAAGAAGGGCAGTGGTCACCCATCCTAGATCTGTCTCTACTAAACACTTATTTGAAGCTACTGTGATGCCCGTGCACTGGCCAAGCAATCAAGGAGCCTCAATCCTCACCACTAACACCAGTGAGGGGCGTCCATACAGGGAAAGGATAATAAATACACACACAGTAAAGTACAATTTCCCTTAAGAGCACACAGAGATCACAGTAGGTCTGGGGCCAGTTGCTCCCTTTCTCTGCATGTCCCCAATAAGACTCCTGACTGGCACAGCTGTAGGGTCCAGATCTCAGCCTAGTGGGCAGTCCACTCTCTATACAGTAACCCTTTGTCCCAGTATACATACTCCCCCTTCCCTTGAGAATCAGATGCCTCACTAGCTACCTGCCTCAGGCCTTGCAATGTAGGGTCTGAGAGCTGAGCCTGTCTCAACTCTTTTTGTAACCCTTCCCAGCTCCCCTTCCACAGGAAGTCTGGCATCCTCTGACAGTGGTGCCTCACTGTCAGTCTGGGTACTACTATTCACCTCTACCTTTGCAGTCACTCTGTCCAACGGAACATCAGTACCCACAAGCAGCTGTGGCTCATCTTCAGTATCACTGCTACAGCATAGCTTCCTCCCTGAAGTAACTTACCTCACTTGTCCTGGATGCAGGTATACGGTCTGTCTGGGTCTCCCCCAGGCTACCAGACCCACATGCTTGTCTTGAATACTGACTGCATGTAACTGCATAAGCACATGGTACTGCCTCATCCAAATCCTTCCCTATCAGGACATCTGCAGGATGGTAATTCAGTACCTTTGTTGTCTCAAGACAACCTACTATTGGCATTTTGTCATTCCCACTAAATGTCTCTCACCTTTTGTTACCCACCTTGCCTTCGTGGACGTCTGTATGCCACATGACCCCACTGGTTGCATTCAAAATATTTAACCTTGGGTCCTGGACGTGTACCTGGACTAGTGGCTTTCCCCTACTACTGGTAGATTGTGTTGGGGCAGACTGGGCTGCCCACCATGGGTTCCTTTAGACCCATGAGCATTACTGGGGGCCCCTTTCCTGTGCAGGGATGCCCTGCTTGCTAGATATAGATCTCCCTTCTTCCCCAACTCATCTGAAGTAGCACATTGTCTACCAGCTAACAAGATCCTCATGTCCTCAGGCGAAGTGCTAAGGGCTTGTTCCCTCACCAAAAGGTCTGCCAGCCCTTCAAAAGTGGTGACCTGACATCCACTCACCCATCTATGAAAATAAGTGCTCAGTTCAGCAACATATTTACACACACTTTCATCTGCCTTGCATCTATGCTCACAAAACTTTTTCCTATACATTTCAGGTGTTAGCTTAAAAATTCTAACAAGCAGTTCTTAACAGTAGTATAATCAAAACATTCCTGATCAGAAATTTTAGGCAACTTAATTACATCTTTACCATGGTGTAAGGAGGTCAGGAACCGTACCCAGAGTCTTTGGTTAACATCATACTGTTTACATACCCTCTCAAACATATGAATGAAACTATCAAAATTATCTTCCTCTGTAAACTGCGAAAGAAATTTACTGACCTTTTGTGCTTCTGGGGTCTGGTTACTCCCTTCCCCATTACCTCCATGACTCTGGCGAAGAGTCAGCATCTCTTTTTCGTGATCCCTGTGCCTTTCATTTTCCTCAGCTTCCAGGCATAGTAGTTTCTCGTTCTCCTCAGCCTGCAAACATCTCAGATGTTCATTGTGCATACAGCTGCAGTCATAACAGATGGGTTCTCCTGCCGTCAGGCGGGTCCTCGGTCGGCCGAATTCCAAAGTCTAGGTCCGGCGTCGGTTGTCGTTGCTTCTTCCCTGACGTCAGTGCAACAGGGGTATAAAGGAACCAGCCAATGCCATTTTCTTCAATCTTTCTTGCCGCGCGGTGCCCGAAGCAGAAGCAGTTCGCAAGTGCCGGTCGGCCAGCTCCTGAAATTACGAAATTTGGAAACCGAAGTCTTCTTAAAAGCTAAGTACCCCGTTGGGGAAACTTTTCTTGCCTCAGACCGATGTCAGACAAAGTTAAGTTTCGTATTTGTCCTCAGTCTCTCTGCTGCTTCTATTTCCACATGCTTGGCCTCCAACTCATGTTTCTTTAGCTCCAGACAGATTTTTAAGTCTTCTGTATAAAGGTTGAGCTGTCCATTCTCTGATTGTGGTACATCTCCACTGCCAAGTCTGATCAGCGTCCTGCTTGCTGTTTTCTGATGTAGCTGTGACCAAAGCTGCAGTCATGTCTGCCTTAGTCAGGTTTCCATACACCAGTCCCCTAGCCTTGCACATCTCAGCCAGCTGGCTCCTTCCCAGCTTTCCGTACTTCTCTACTGACATGCTGCCTGTTCTCCCTGACTAACTAAGCTAACAAAATAAATAAAACAATTGTGATCTGAACTCTGAGTATTCACTGCGTGGCTGATTTAGAGTACAAAAACACCTTCAGTGATCACTGTGCACAAGCTACAGGGATTCACACTACCCACACCACTACACGTCAATTAGTATTTGCCAGCCGATTAATATGTGGTGTGGATATCCCACCACTGCCAAACTATTAATCTGAAGTAGGGACTTCATTTGTCAGCAACCTGTGGGTCTTGGATCCGATATCGGATCCGAGCCGGCAACTTGTTTCATAGCCAATGGATCCGAGCTCCTAGCTCCTCCCCTCACCCATAATCCCCTGCCAACCCTCCATGACCTCGGATCTAGTTTGCCGTGCTTGTGAGTAGCTGGATTTTTCAGAGCTCTTAGCGACTTATTCAGATAAGTGTATTTTCTTCCTTCTTTTCTGTCTTTAAATTTAAAACAGTGTGTAAGTGTTAGGTTCCCTTTATTATTTGTACCTTTTACATAGTTTTTTCCCTCCCCTCGCTGGTCATTGGTGAGTGTGTGTGTGTTAGTGTTTTGGGGCCTGTGTGCTTGTGTAGTACTTTTCTTCCTTCAGTATGGCAGAGGCCCCAAAAGCCATTTTTTCAAAATGTACCGAGTGTGGCCATAAGCTCTCCCCGGCTGATGGCCACACTCGTCGTGCCTTGGGGCTGAACACCTCTCCTCAGGCTGTACCATTTGTGCAGCGTTCAACCCCAGGGCACTGAAAGAGCGGAGGTCGAAGCTGGTCCTGGCGGGACTTTTGCCCCGGACTCGGCTTCGGCCCCCGCTCCTCCCGTGGCACTACCACAGCCTGTGGTGATGGCCACTCCTGCCCCCCTTCCTTCGGCCAGGACTCAAACTCCCTCTAAAGCGCCGGAGGACAGGTAGGCCAGGAGGGAGAAACGGAGGGAGAAGCACCACAGGCGGCGGGCCGAGGCCTCCGCTTCGGCCCCGCCGGCTAAGCGGGCTTCTCCCTCCACAGCTTCTAGGTCTCTTCCTCCTCGGCTCCGATCTCCTTGTTTCTCCCCAGGACCCAAGGAGGAGGAGGCCTGATCTCCATCATGGTCATCGAGGCAGCATTCCAGGCCTGCCTCGGTGGCCTCATCGAGATCGACTTACAGTATGTCAGATGCAGACTTGGACCGGATGATGCGAAGGTTCGTCCAGGCCCAGCTGCAGATGGGAGTGCTCTTGCCTCCCCCCCTTCGAGGGGGAGCTCGACACCCTTTTTTGCTCCAATTACTCCTTCTCTGACCCGCTTCCCGGGTTCGGAGTGTTCGGAGCTGGGCAGCGTCGGAGCCGGGGGTGGGTCGGCGCCGACAGTACTTGGTACTTCGGATCCGACCCTGCCCTCGAGTCTGTTGGATCCGACCTCTCGGAGCCGTGGGCCGAGCTTCGAATCTGAGGGATTCAGTGTGCCTTCGGCTCCATCCAGGTCGGAGCACACTGGTCCTTCGGATCCGACGGTCTCAGCGCCGGCTCCGATCCCTTCATCGGATCTGAGTGGGAGTCTGCTCTCTGAGCCCAGGGAGACCGGTTCCCCCTCGGCCTGCGATGTAGTGGAGAGGGCTCTGTCGAGAGCATCCTGACCCCCGACCCTTGTCTCTGCTCCACCCTGCACTCCCTCTCTGCTGGGCCAGGCTTCCATCACCCGGCCACAGGGACAGCCTGCTTCGATGTCCGAGGAACTTTGGGTCCAGAGAATCCTTCTCTGACCAGCCCACACAGCAGCCCTGAAGGGTTGCCCGGCTGCTCCACTCTGGGGGCAGTCGGGGGGCGTTTCTCAGAGCACCTAGCGGCATGGGAGTCCATCACGTCAGACCTGGGTGCTTCGAATTATATCCAGAGGGTACAAAATTCCAATGCTTCATGTCCCCAAAATCAGGAACCTCCCCGATGTACCACCCGATCAGAGGGAGGCTGCAGCCGCAGAAATCCAGCAGCTGCTAGGAAAAAGAGCCATCCAACCCGTCCCCCAAGACCAGCTCGGATTAGGGTTCTACTCCAGGTTCTTTCTGGTGCCAAAAAAGACAGGGGACTTCAGACCAATTCTAGACCTTTCCCGTTTGAACCTGTCGGTAACCAAGGAAAAATTCCGAATGGTCACTCTTCAATCTATTCTCCCCCTCCTACGGGAGAACGATTGGATGTGCTCTATAGACCTCAAGGATGCGTACTACCACATTCTAATGGACAGACGATCCAGGAGGTTTCTCCGCTTCCGGTTGGGAGCCAGTCACTACCAGTTCAGGGTCCTTCCCTTTGGCTTCACCACAGCCACCAGGGTGTTCACCAAGGTGTTAGCAGTGATAGCGGCCCAGCTGAGACTCCAGGGAATGCAGGTCTTCCCGTACCTGGACGACTGGCTCCTGACCGCCCCAAAAAGGCATCTACTTTGCTCAGCCAGAGATTACTTTCTCCGCCTAACCCCCCAATTAGGCATCACGATCAATGAGGACAAATCTTTCCTTGCTCCGACACAAGTCATAGAATTGATAGGAGCCAGAATAGACACCAGAGATCTACGAGCCTTCCTGACTTTGGAACGACTACGGAATTTGCAACCATGTGCGGGCCATCCTCTAGTCAGAAGCCCCACCGGCGGAATTGGTCCTGAGGGCGCTGGGCTCCATGGCGGCAGCGATAATGCTCCTTCCGTGCGCCCGCCTGAACATGAAGGTACTGCAGTGGACCCTTCTAGTGCAATGGTCCTTTCAGTTTTTTCCTCTCCATCACCCCATCGCTATCAGCAAGGCTTGCAGGAGGGCCCTGTTATGCTGGCTTCATGCTCCGGATCTCCATACGGGCCGACCCTTCTGCACTCTGCCCCCTCTCGCCACGGTGACCACGGACACCTCTCGCCTCGGGTGGGAGGGAATTATTCAGGCAGGACAGTCCAAGGCACGTGGAACGATACAGAGACCTCCCTGCATATCAACGTTCTGGAGATGAGAGCGGTGCTGTAGGCGTTGCAAGCACTTCAGAATTTCCTCCCCGTAGGAACTATTGCAATTCAGTCGGACACCATGTCCGTTGTCTGGTACATCAACAAACAGGGGGAACCAGGTCCCTACCCTCTATGCCATGAAGCCATGAGAGTGTGGGAATGGGCGATTTCCACCAACCGCTTTCTGATTGCAACGCACATTCCGGGGCGGGCCAACATCCTAGCGGACAAACTCAGCCGCACCATTCTTTCCTCTTACGAGTGGTCCCTCAACCCACTAGTAGCGAAGCAGATATTCGCAATATGGGGGTTAACCCTGCTGCGATCTCTTTGCCTCTCCCTCAAACACCAAATGCGACAATTTCTTCGCTCTGATTCCCCCTCCAGGGGAAACTCCAAGAGACGCTCTGGTGCGTGCTTGGCCGCCCGGTCTACTTTATGCCTATCCTCCTCTACCCCTGGTGCTACAGCTCTTACAGAAAGCCTCGCGGTTGGGGAGCAGGATGATCCTCATTGCCCCATTCTGGCCTCGGCAAACTTGGTTCCCTTACCTGTGGTCTCACCTAGTGAATCCCCCCTGGATTCTGGATCCCAGTCCGGATCTAATCTCCCATCCGTCGGGCTTGTCGACCCCAAATCTGGACAGTCTGAAGCTGACAGCTTGGTTGCTCCAGTTCCAGTCATAGTTAGGACTCCCGGCATCTCTTCACCAGTCAAAGCCATCCTCGTGGCAGCGCATAAACCTTCCACCAAGAAAGTGTTCCGCAGTAAATGGAAACGTTTTTCCATCTGGGCGGAGCATCATAATCTAGATCCCTTTACGGCCCCTCTTCCATCCATACTAGACTTCCTAAATGGACTCTTTCAGGAAGGCGCTAGTTGCTCAACCGTCAAAGTGCAATTGGCGGCCATCTCCCATTACCATGTGGGACATGACACAGGGCCCTTGATGCCGGCCAAATTGTGTAAAACCTTTCTCAAGGGTACTTTTCTGCTCAGACCCCCTATCAAAGAAGCCGTACCCCCTTGGGATCTTTCACTAGTTCTTCAAGCCCTAACTGCTCCCCCATTTGAGCCTGCCGCTTAAGTGGATCTCAAATGCTTGTCCTGGAAAACAGCATTCCTTGTAGCCATTACTTCAGCGAAAAGAGTTTCGGAACTTCAAGCCCTTTCTGTGAAGCCTCCTTACTTGATTTTTCATCTGGACAGAGTGTACCTCAGGACCAATCCCTCCTTCCTTCCCAAATAGCATCAGAAACCAATATAAATCAATCCATAAATCTACCGGTCTTCTTTCCTAAATGTCAGAATAAAGGAGAGTACAAGCTGCACTCATTAGATGTTCATAGGCAGCTACGTTTTAATACTCATAGGACTGCTGGTCACAGGCAATCCGACCAACTGTTCATTTCCTTTGCCAAATTCAATTTGGGAAAAGCAGTCTCAAAAATCACCTTGTCACACTGGATTTCCCAATGTATTCTGTTAGCGTACCAAGCTTCTGGGAGACCCGCACCTGGAGGAGTTCGCGCACATTCCACTCGTTCCATCTCTACTTCTGCTGCCTTCAAATCTAGAGTTCCTTTGGATGATATTTGTTCGGCAGCCACTTGGGCCTCATCTCATACCTTTATTAACCACTACAAACTGGACGTAATTTCTAGAGGGAGAGCATCCTTTTGCTCTGCGGTGCTCCACAATATCCTTCCATGATGGCCACCCAAGATTCAGGTAGCTGGGGACTCTGTCCCACAGGTTACTGACAAATGAAGTCCCTACTTCAGATTAAGAAGTTATGTACTCACCATAACATTCCATCTGAGTAGGTGGCTTCATTTGTCTGCAACCATCCCCCCCCCTCCTTCCCCCTGGCCTTCAGAATGGATCTATGTAGGTTGTTTATTGGAATACCCCTTTTGGGTATCTATAGAGGGGCAAACTTGATCTGAGGTCATGGAGGGTTGGCAGGGGATTATGGGTGAGGGGAGGAGCTAGGAGCTCGGATCCATTGGCTATGAAACATGTTGCCAGCTCGGATCCGATATCGGATCCATGACCCACAGGTTGCAGACAAATGAAGCCACTTACTCAGATGGAACGTTATGGTGAGTACATAACTTCTTAATATGTGACGCCCGTGCACTAGCCCAGCAATCAAGGAGCTTCAATCCTCACCACTAATACCAGTGAGGGGTATACATATAGGGAAAGGATTATTAATACACACACAGTAAAGTACAGTTTCCCTTAAGAGCACACAGAGATCACAGTCAGTCTTGGGCTGGTTTCTCCCTTTCACTCCAGGTCCCCAATAAGACTCCCCACTGGTACAGCTATAGGCTCCAGATCTCAGCCTTTTGAGCAAGCTAAGACCTTCAGCACCCTCTCTGTCCAACCAGTGCTTTGTTTCCCTGCCCAAGTAGCTGACACCCACACACTTTGAGATAAGAGTTATATACAACCACACAGACACTACTTGGGAAGGCTGGCACAGGTTTTCCAGCTGTGTCCCTTTTACCCAGACTGTACGGTAGTACCACGTGCCACCACCCACTAATATTTATCAGCTACTAAAAGGCCCTTATGAAAGGGTGTCAAGTTATACTGTGCAATATTATTATCCAAATGGTAAGTGTGACTGAACAGCAAAGCTATTGGAGTAGCTTTGTACAATATCACTAAATACATGCGGTGTACTCTTGGAGGTTAAATTATCTCTACACAAAATGGCCACTGTTGAAAGTTTTAAAAATATTTAATAATAAAAACACAAGACAATACTTCTTACTACACAGTGCTAGTCAAGATTTCAGGGAGCACAGAGAATTAAAATAATATAGTAGAAAAGTTCTGACATCAGTACAGAAAAAAACTAATCTAATCTTACCAGTTCCTAGCTATATCTAAGAGAAAACACAGTTCTAAAATAAACTTGCATATACAGCTAGACCGTGCCGGTGAGTTGGATGTTCTCAAGGCAAATGCCAAATGCTCTTTCTTTCTGTCCTTAAATTGTTAACACAGTACCACTGATTCATTTCAGATTACATCATTCCTTTGTGGTTCCCAGGCTAACAGAAACTCAGAGGTTAATAGCCCTTTTGATTTTGCAGCTGGTCAGGAATCCAGAGCAATAAAAGAAATTATACATGTAAATTCTAGCCATTAACTCTGGGCTCAAAACAGTAGGTAGAATGCCTCCCTCTAGACATCTCGGCTCCTAGTTTTAGATCAAAGAATTTCACATTGCTTGACTTATCCGCTTTCTTACAGCAGAGTGCACTGTTGCTACATTTTTGCAGTTCAACATCCGATACAGTCTTTTCACATTTAAGAGAACAAGCCTGTGGCTTATCTGGCTAGGTTGGCAGCCTTCAACGGTGCCATCTTTCAAAATGCTTTCTTCATACTCTTCTGCCTTTCATCCACCCTTAGGCCTTTTTAGTAATAGTAGATCAGAAGGACACCTATTTACACATACCCATTTGTCGCTCTTGCAGGAAATTCCTCCAATTTTCCTCTGGCTCCTCTCCTTTTTAATTTACTGCTCTGACTTTTGGACTTTCCACAGCTTCAAGTGTGTTTGCAAAGTGTCTAGCTCCAGTAGTAGCTTTATGTCACACTCAGGGAATTCAAATGTTCCTCTTCCTGAGCCACCTACTGATTCAGGCTCTCTCTCCAGAAATTCTTCAGCATCTACAACTCACTCTCCATTTTACTGTAAACTACAAAAAATTGCACTTGGTCCCCTACACAGGACCTGGTGTTTTTAGGCTGCAGACTGGATGTAAAGAAAATGCATACCTTCCTTCCCCAGGAGAAAGTTCAGTCTGTCCAGTTATTTCCAGAATCTGTCCTGCGCAACCCATTGCTAAGCAAGGGAAATGCTAAGGACTTTGGGATTCATGACAGCCACCATCCCTGTGCCTCACCTACTCAGATTTCACATGAGGAAATTGCAGTGGTATCTAAAATTTGTGTGGTCCTAGCACTATCACCCCATGGACAACTTGATTCCCTCCTTTCTTGTCTCAAAAGGAGCTACTTTGGTGGAAGGGACAGATCATCCTCAACCCAGGACTGCCATTCACACTACCTCCTCCTGTTCAGCAGCTTCACACAGATGCCTCAGACATCTGGGAGCATGGACAGGATCGCACAGTGCAGGGAAAATGGCAATCTGAGTTCCTGAAGAAACCTGAATCATTCTGAAAGAAAAGAGTGCTGTTATTCAAGCCCTCCAGATTTTCGACCACCTTTGGAAACCCAGGCCACTCCTATTGTACACAGACAACACCACGGTTGTGGTACATAAACAAAGAGGCACCAGTTCTTGCCAGCTGTGCAGGTTAGCACAGGATGCATGGAATTTGGTAACCCAAATGAACACCAGGTTCACAGCAACATACATTCCTTCTCAGGATAGTGTGCCAACACGACTCCCTAAACAGCTACCTGGAAGACCTCCCCATGAATGGACTTTGAACAGAAAGGCACTACTGGAATAAGACCTTTTTGCATCAGCAGCCATTCATCACCTCCCCCAGTTCTGTACTGGGGACTATTGCCCAACAGCCTGGATGACAGATGCTTTGTCTTTTCATTGGACAGGGAAATTCCTGCGTGCATTTCCTCATGTGCTTCTTCCAAAAATTTTTATCAAGGCACAAAAGGAAGCAACCACACTCCTTTTACTAGCAACCTTTTGGCTGAGGCAGCATTGGTTTCCCCACCTGTTTCACCTGGCAATAGGAAGTTGCAGGAAAATTTTTCAACTGGATCTGATAACTTGGCAAAAAGGTTTGCTGCTCCACCCGAATCTTCCATCTCTCAACTTGACCCTATTTGATGATAGGATTTTAATTCTTCAAAGACACCTCTTCTCTGAAGAGGTTGCTCAAGTCCTAAAAGATGCCAGAAGACCCACTACTAAGAATTTTACACTGCTAAATGGAAAGGGTTTTCCTGTTGATGTTGCAGACAGTCAGGCACTCTTATTGCAAGTTTCTGCTGTACTATTATATCTCTGCAAACTTCTTTGTTCAGGTTGGCCTACTCTTCTGTAAAAGCCCACTTATCCACTAGCAGTGCCTGCAGGGTTGCCAGATTTCATATCGGCATGGTAGGGATGACAAAAAAGAACAGAGTTCCACATTAAAGAAACTAAACACTGAGCTTCTCGTGTTTAATGCAGAACTTTGCAGTTCCTCATTCAACAGAAGTAGCTCCGTGTTTAGCGATTTTTGATTAGCCCGTATACAGGCCAATCAAAAGTCGCTAAACACGGAGCTGCTTCTGTTTAATGCTGAACAGAAGAAGCTCCGTATTTAGTGATTTTTGATTGGCCTGTATGCCAGGTATACGGGCCAATCAAAAAAAAAACAAAAAAAAAAAAACAAACAAGAAGCGGAGGTTGGCCGGGATTTAAACCGGCAGGGTGGGACTCGGGATCAGGCTGCTGATCTCGGGACAGTCCTGCCCAAATAGGGACGTCTGGCGACCCTGAGTGCCTGCCTCCTTTTTAGCACTTCACTTATGTTAAAGAACAAGAAGCGAGTTGAAGAACACGGAGTATACGCCACTAACAGCACATACGATTGCAGATAATAAAGATTCTTTCCTTTTAACACACTTTCTTTATTGGTGTTTTCGGAGACGGCTATGCGTTTCCTTCCTCAGAAAAACAGCAGACAACAAACGTTACAGTGACAGCGTTCAGCCCTTACTTTTAAAAACCCCAAGGCATCATGTGATGCTACATGGAAGAACATTCCAATTCAATTATTACTTAATTACTTAAATTAAAAGTCCCAATAAATCAAAAATAAATATTATAACTAAGCACAATGCTCACAACATTCCATATTAATGCATCACAGGAAAATCATCACTCAAAATATCCTCATAAAAAATCACTAATAATATTAACCTAAGATATGACCACATAAAAAACATTAAAAATGAAACATAAGTAACACTATTTAATATACTAAAAATGAATGATATGCCCCTTAAAAATATATATGTGAGCAACCATTCTATTATTTTAAAATAGAGCCATTATAGTAAACTAATATTCTTCATAATTACATGAATAAATATATGGCCATTTAACCACATTAACCTTAAAAAATGCATTTAACCAAGTTATCAACAACTAGTCCTTTGATCAACTAGAAAAATATATATAGAGAAATATAATTAATCAATTAGACAGCAAATTGATGAAACTAAACAAAGATAGCTGCATTCTAGGTAATCACCAATACTGTGCCACTAAATCATTGAACAGAACAGTAAATATAGTAACAATGTTAATTTCCTTTAACACAAGACATCGCCACTATAGTTAGGACTCCCCGCATCTCTTCACCAGTCAAAGCCATCCTCGTGGCAGCATAAACCTTCCACCAAGAAAGTGTTCCGCAGAGTAAATGGAAACGTTTCCATCTGGGTAGAGTATCATAATCTAGATCCCTTTACGGCCCCTCTTCCATCCATACTAGACTTCCTAAATGGACTCTTTCAGGAAGGCGCTAGTTGCTCAACCGTCAAAGTGCAATTGGCGGCCATCTCCCATTACCATGTGGGACATGACACAGGGCCCTTGATGCCAGCCAAATTGTGTAAAACCTTTCTCAAGGGTACTTTTCTGCTCAGACCCTATCAAAGAAGCCGTACTCCTTGGGATCTTTCACTAGTTCTTCAAGCCCTAACTGCTCCCCATTTGAGCCTGCCGCTTAAGTGGATCTCAAATGCTTGTCCTGGAAAACAGCATTCCTTGTAGCCATTACTTCAGCGAAAAGAGTTTCGGAACTTCAAGCCCTTTCTGTGAAGCCTCCTTACTTGATTTTTCATCTGGACAGAGTGTACCTCAGGACCAATCCCTCCTTCCTTCCCAAATAGCATCAGAAACCAATATAAATCAATCCATAAATCTACCGGTCTTCTTTCCTAAATGTCAGAATAAAGGAGAGTACAAGCTGCACTCATTAGATGTTCATAGGCAGCTACGTTTTAATACTCATAGGACTGCTGGTCACAGGCAATCCGACCAACTGTTCATTTCCTTTGCCAAATTCAATTTGGGAAAAGCAGTCTCAAAAATCACCTTGTCACACTGGATTTCCCAATGTATTCTGTTAGCGCACCAAGCTTCTGGGAGACCCGCACCTGGAGGAGTTCAGCACATTCCACTCGTTCCATCTCTACTTCTGCTGCCTTCAAATCTAGAGTTCCTTTGGATGATATTTGTTCGGCAGCCACTTGGGCCTCATCTCATACCTTTATTAACCACTACAAACTGGACGTAATTTCTAGAGGGAGAGCATCCTTTGGCTCTGCGGTGCTCCACAATATCCTTCCATGATGGCCACCCAAGATTCAGGTAGCTGGGGACTCTGTCCCACAGGTTACTGACAAATGAAGTCCCTACTTCAGATTAAGAAGTTATGTACTCACCATAACATTCCATCTGAGTAGGTGGCTTCATTTGTCTGCAACCATCCCCCCCCCTCCTTCCCCCTATCCTTCAGAATGGATCTATGTAGGTTGTTTATTGGAATACCCCTTTTGGGTATCTATAGAGGGGCAAACTTGATCTGAGGTCATGGAGGGTTGGCAGGGGATTATGGGTGAGGGGAGGAGCTAGGAGCTCGGATCCATTGGCTATGAAACATGTTGCCAGCTCGGATCCGATATCGGATCCATGACCCACAGGTTGCAGACAAATGAAGCCACTTACTCAGATGGAACGTTATGGTGAGTACATAACTTAATATGTGACGCCCGTGCACTAGCCCAGCAATCAAGGAGCTTCAATCCTCACCACTAATACCAGTGAGGGGTATACATATAGGGAAAGGATTATTAATACACACACAGTAAAGTACAGTTTCCTTAAGAGCACACAGAGATCACAGTCAGTCTTGGGCTGGTTTCTCCCTTTCACTCCAGGTCCCCAATAAGACTCCCCACTGGTACAGCTATAGGCTCCAGATCTCAGCCTTTTGAGCAAGCTAAGACCTTCAGCACCCTCTCTGTCCAACCAGTGCTTTGTTTCCCTGCCCAAGTAGCTGACACCCACACACTTTGAGATAAGAGTTATATACAACCACACAGACACTACTGGGGAAGGCTGGCACAGGTTTTCCAGCTGTGTCCCTTTTACCCAGACTGTACGGTAGTACCACGTGCCACCACCCACTAATATTTATCAGCTACTAAAAGGCCCTTATGAAAGGGTGTCAAGTTATACTGTGCAATATTATTATCCAAATGGTAAGTGTGACTGAACAGCAAAGCTATTGGAGTAGCTTTGTACAATATCACTAAATACATGCGGTGTACACTCGGAGGTTAAATTATCTCAAAATGGCCACTGTTGAAAGTTACACAAGACAATACTTCTTACTACACAGTGCTAGTCAAGATTTCAGGGAGCACAGAGAATTAAAATAATATAGTAGAAAAGTTCTGACATCAGTACAGAAAAAAACTAATCTAATCTTACCAGTTCCTAGCTATATCTAAGAGAAAACACAGTTCTAAAATAAACTTGCATATACAGCTAGACTGCGGTGAGTTGGATGTTCTCAAGACAAATGCCAAATGCTCTTTCTTTCTGTCCTTAAATTGTTAACACAGTACCACTGATTCATTTCAGATTACATCATTCCTTTGTGGTTCCCAGGCTAACAGAAACTCAGAGGTTAATAGCCCTTTTGATTTTGCAGCTGGTCAGGAATCCAGAGCAATAAAAGAAATTATACATGTAAATTCTAGCCATTAACTCTGGGCTCAAAACAGTAGGTAGAATGCCTCCCTCTAGACATCTCGGCTCCTAGTTTTAGATCAAAGAATTTCACATTGCTTGACTTATCCGCTTTCTTACAGCAGAGTGCACTGTTGCTACATTTTTGCAGTTCAACATCCGATACAGTCTTTTCACATTTAAGAGAACAAGCCTGTGGCTTATCTGGCTAGGTTGGCAGCCTTCAACGGTGCCATCTTTCAAAATGCTTTCTTCATACTCTTCTGCCTTTCATCCACCCTTAGGCCTTCTTAGTAATAGTAGATCAGAAGGACACCTATTTACACATACCCATTTGTCGCTCTTGCAGGAGATTCCTCCAATTTTCCTCTGGCTCCTCTCCTTTTTAATTTACTGCTCTGACTTTTGGACTTTCCACAGCTTCAAGTGTGTTTGCAAAGTGTCTAGCTCCAGTAGTAGCTTTATGTCACACTCAGGGAATTCAAATGTTCCTCTTCCTGAGCCACCTACTGATCCAGGCTCTCTCTCCAGAAATTCTTCAGCATCTACAACTCACTCTCCATTTTATTGTAAACTACAAAAAATTGCACTTGGTCCCCTACACAGGACCTGGTGTTTTTAGGCTGCAGACTGGATGTAAAGAAAATGCATACCTTCCTTCCCCAGGAGAAAGTTCAGTCTGTCCAGTTATTTCCAGAATCTGTCCTGCGCAACCCATTGCTAAGCAAGGGAAATGCTAAGGACTTTGGGATTCATGACAGCCACCATCCCTGTGCCTCACCTACTCAGATTTCACATGAGGAAATTGCAGTGGTATCTAAAATTTGTGTGGTCCTAGCACTATCACCCCATGGACAACTTGATTCCCCTCCTTTCTAGTCTCAAAAAGGAGCTACTTTGGTGGAAGGGACAGATCATCCTCAACCCAGGACTGCCATTCACACTACCTCCTCCTGTTCAGCAGCTTCACACAGATGCCTCAGACATCTGGGAGCATGGACAGGATCGCACCGAGTGCAGGGAAAATGGCAATCTGAGTTCCTGAAGAAACCTGAATCATTCTGAAAGAAAAGAGTGCTGTTATTCAAGCCCTCCAGATTTTCGACCACCTTTGGAAACCCGGGCCACTCCTATTGTACACAGACAACACCACGGTTGTGGTACATAAACAAAGAGGCACCAGTTCTTGCCAGCTGTGCAGGTTAGCACAGGATGCATGGAATTTGGTAACCCAAATGAACACCAGGTTCACAGCAACATACATTCCTTCTCAGGATAGTGTGCCAACACGACTCCCTAAACAGCTACCTGGAAGACCTCCCCATGAATGGACTTTGAACAGAAAGGCACTACTGGAATAAGACCTTTTTGCATCAGCAGCCATTCATCACCTCCCCCAGTTCTGTACTGGGGACTATTGCCCAACAGCCTGGATGACAGATGCTTTGTCTTTTCATTGGACAGGGAAATTCCTGCGTGCATTTCCTCATGTGCTTCTTCAAAAATTTTATCAAGGCACAAAAGGAAGCAACCACACTCCTTTTACTAGCAACCTTTTGGCTGAGGCAGCATTGGTTTCCCCACCTGTTTCACCTGGCAATAGGAAGTTGCAGGAAAATTTTTCAACTGGATCTGATAACTTGGCAAAAAGGTTTGCTGCTCCACCCGAATCTTCCATCTCTCAACTTGACCCTATTTGATGATAGGATTTTAATTCTTCAAAGACACCTCTTCTCTGAAGAGGTTGCTCAAGTCCTAAAAGATGCCAGAAGACCCACTACTAAGAATTTTACACTGCTAAATGGAAAGGGTTTTCCTGTTGATGTTGCAGACAGTCAGGCACTCTTATTGCAAGTTTCTGCTGTACTATTATATCTCTGCAAACTTCTTTGTTCAGGTTGGCCTACTCTTCTGTAAAAGCCCACTTATCCACTAGCAGTGCCTGCAGGGTTGCCAGATTTCATATCGGCATGGTAGGGATGACAAAAAAGAACAGAGTTCCACATTAAAGAAACTAAACACGGAGCTTCTCGTGTTTAATGCAGAACTTTGCAGTTCCTCATTCAACAGAAGTAGCTCCGTGTTTAGCGATTTTTGATTAGCCCGTATACAGGCCAATCAAAAGTCGCTAAACACGGAGCTGTTTCTGTTTAATGCTGAACAGAAGAAGCTCCGTATTTAGTGATTTTTGATTGGCCTGTATGCCAGGTATACGGGCCAATCAAAAAAAACAACAAAAAAAAACAAACAAGAAGCGGAGGTTGGCCGGGATTTAAACCGGCAGGGTGGGACTCGGGATCAGGCTGCTGATCTCGGGACAGTCCTGCCCAAATAGGGACGTCTGGCGACCCTGAGTGCCTGCCTCCTTTTTAGCACTTCACTTATGTCTTTGCTGGGGCTCATGCTTTTCCTTAGTGGGAGTCCTACATCTTAACCCATCAGGGGAAACTCATCTCTTCCCCTTGGGATCTTAATTTTGTCCTAGAAAAGCTTACACTGTTTCCCTTTTCAACCAGCATCTTCTGCATCTCTAAAATTCTGTACTTGGGAAAACAATCCTCCTCTTGGCTCTCACCTCTGCTGGAAGAGTTTGAGTTATAATCAGTCATGATTGTTGCCCCTTTTCTTATTTTTCACAAGCATAGGACGATTCTCAGGGCTTATCCAGACTTCATGCCTAGATAGTGAATGAGCTGTCCTCAGTCAGACTTCATCTTCCTACTTTCTTTCCCAATACGTAGAACAGGAGAGAAAAGAACTTACATTCTCTAGACAGTCACAGGCAGCTGAGGGTTTATCTGGACAAAACTAAATTCTTCAGTATGTCTGACCACCTCTATATCATTTATGAGCCCCAAATTGGGCCAGCCTGTCTCCAAACAAACTGTTGCAGCTTGTATTTCTAAGATTGTCTATTTCTGCTACTCACACTATGGTAGAACCCAACCTTCCTGCCCTAAAGCACATTCCACTAGGGCAGTGACTTCCTCAGAGGCATTTCACAAAGGAATAGACTCCAAGTCTGTTTCAGAGAAAGCCACTTGGTCTTCCATACACACCTTTAACAAACAGTACAAAACTGATGATTTTTTCAGGTCCAGGACAGCCTTTGCTTGGTTATTTCTGTCTGGGCTGCTGGACAACTGTTCTTAGTAGTAAACCACCCTTCTTTCCTCCTTCAGCTCTGATCATCAGCTATATGTCAGGAATGCTGTAACAGTGATTTCAGATGGTACATAGTACAGTTGTGTAAGAACTTGCCATAACAGTAGATGTCCTACTCAGCACTGTTGCAGTATTCCATCTGACCCTTCTTCCCCTCTTCTCTTTCTCACATCGGCATTCAGTTTCTTCTCCCCATTTGCTTTATCCTCTAATCTGTTCTTTCCTATTCCAGCTACACTCCTTGTAGCTGATGGTCTTCAGGCTGCCAGCTAGGTGATGGTCTAAAGATCAGTGCTCATCCATCTATCTATCTGAACAGACAACTACCACTGCTTTGCACCAGGCTACCCTGGCCTTTAGCAAGGGCAACAGATGCCTTTTCAGTCTCATGGAAAGGGATGTTACTATATGCATTTCTCCCCTTCCCATTACTTCAAAAAGTCCTGGTGAAGATCTAGCAGGACAAACCAAAAATCTTTCTGGTGACTCCCTTTTGGCCAAGACAGCATTGGTTCCCCCTCCTTCTGCATTTAGCCAGGGGCAGTCATCACAAGTTGCCTCACAGAGTGGACCTTCTCACACAGGACAAGGGATCCCTCATCCATCCCCCTCTGGAGTCTGTGAATCTAACCCTGTGGGTGATAGAATTATGATCCCTTCTGGGCACATGAGGACGTGTTAACAGTCGTGCACGTGGCCAGGAAACCTAACACTAGGAGATCTTATTTGTCTAAATGGAAGGCGTTCTCCATTTGGTATCTGCAAAGATAGCTAGACCCATTTCAAAGTTAGGTCCCCTTAGTGTTGTCTTATCTGTGTGAACTCTTGCAGGCAGGTTTGGCATATTCCTCTGTTAAAGCTCACCTTGCTGCTATTTTGGCCTGTCTCCCTCCAAAGTTATTCCTTAAGGGTGTACTACACCTCAGGCTCCTCAGGAGGCTGGTTTCACTCTGTGGGATCTGAATTATGTTTTGGAGAAACTCATTGTTGCCCCCTTTGAACCAGCATCTAAGACATCTCTGAAACATTTTACCTGGAAAACTGTACACCTTGTGGCCCTGACATCAGCCAGAAGAGTGTCAGAGCTCTAGGCCCTCATGGCAACTTCCCCCCTTCCTCATCTTCCACAAGGATAAGAATGACCCTGAGGACCAACCCCCTCCTTTATGCCCAAGGTGGTCAAAAAACTATTCTTAAATCAGGGTAACCACCTTCCCACCTTTTTCCCTCACCCCCACAATGACAGTGAGAGAGTCTTACATTCCTTTGACATTCACAGACAACTGAGACTACCTTGACAAGACTAAGGCCATTAGGAAATCAGAGAAACTATTTGTCTCCTTGCACCCCAGAGCTGTGGGAAAGGCATTGACAAAAGAGACCATTTCTGATTGGATTTCCAAGGCTGTTTCCTTTTGCTACACATTCCGTGGGAAACAGCTCAATTCAAAAATTAAGGCCCACTCCATTAGAGCCATGACTTCACCAGGGGCTTTCTTTAAAGGACTGGACACTACATCCATTGTGGAGGCAGCTGCATGGACATCTGTCCATACCTTCACTAAACACAATAGGTTGGATCACATCTCTAGATCCAGACCAGGGTTTGCCAGGGTAATCCTTCATGGCTTTGTGGAGAACAGTTCCATAACACCACCCCCTTCCTCCCTGTGAGCTTTGGCACTCACCCAAGTGTTTGGAATACTGCAACATGAGAATAGAAGGACATAGAATAGTTGTGTAAAGTCTTACCATAACCATAATGTCTTTCTCTTCGATGTTGCAGTATTCATTCCTTCCCTCCTTACCCCCTTCTTTCCATCTAAGCTGTTCCTTCTTGGATGGCACAGGACTTATACAGCTGTCCTGGGACTGGGGTCTGACTGGGGGTGTTCAGTTCTGAAGAAAGGTATGTGCAGACATCACTTTTATGGCCCACACTCCTTAGACCAATGTCAGACGTCCCACGTACCTAGCAGTGACTATAAGCTTTTGTATACTGGCCGGATGTTCTGGTAGCAAGCAGAGGATAACTCAAGATTTTGGAATTCTGCAATGTGGAAGAGAAGGACATATGGTTATGGTAAGATTTTACACAACTATTCTTTTCTGACAAACCTTCTAAACTTTTGCCCTCTTCCAAACTTTTGTCTTCTGATAAAGATAGCAGGGCAATGGAAAAGACTGGCAAGAAAAAGTTTGTACTTTTCTGTTTTGGCCTTTAGTGCTATTGATTACAAAACCCACACGACCAAGTATTCTCTGGGCTTGATTGCTTAAGGTTGTCAGGTTATCTCTGCCCTCCCGGATTCTAATGGCAAATCCTCTGCCTTTTTCTTTTTTAGCTCTGCTTCTCAAGTGGCTTGACACTCTAAGTGTAGTGATGATGATGCTGACACTTCTTCTAGGGTGTGGCTTTTGGGTCCCTCATGAGGCATTATTCTTGGCTTTGTCTCCAGTCTCTTCCCAAGGACATTAACGTAAAGTTGTTGGATGTTCCTTTGGATAATACTCATCTTTTTGGGACTGCTGCTGCTGCCATGTTTGAGTCTCTTCAAGAGAAAGGCAAAGTCTTGCAAGACCTTAAACATATTTTTGTCTCTCATATCCCCAAGTTCCAGACCAGTTATCTGTCTAGGTCTGCTTTTGTTCCCAGACAATCCCGCCAGGCCTCTAAGGACAGGAAGAGTGTGAGGTTAGGTCCCTTCTGCCAAGGCTTCTCAGATTTCTGTGACCCAGAAGCCACCTTTATCTGATGAGCCTGCTTCTCTTTGACAACCCCCCCCCCTTACCCCAGGTTCCTTTGTCCCATTGCCTTCCAAATTGTTGTCTCAACACTTCAGGCTCTTGGGTTCTCTCTCTTATCCGTCAGGATTGCCTCATGGTATGGAAATTTCTCTGTCCTTTTTTTGGGGTTCTTCAACCTTTTCTAGAGCAACTTCCTCATTTCTCAAGCTGTGGGGTCCTCGTTGAACTAAGGGACCATTCAGCCTGGTCCCCCTTCCCAAGTGGGAAGAGGGTTTTTATTTCAGGATGTTCCTGGTTCCTCGAAAGAAGGGCACTTGGAAACCTATTTTGGATCTCTCCTGCCTCGACACCTTTCTTGAGATTCCTTCTTTTGTGTGCTTACTCTTCAAACTCTACTTCCTCTTTTATAACACCAAGCTTTTCTGGTCTCCTTAGATTTGAAAGATGCTTACCTTCATATCCCAGTTCATCATTTCTTCAGGACATTTTTACGTTTTTCTGTGTCTTCCTCTCATTTTCAGTTCTCTGCTATGCCCTTTGGTGTCTTTACTGCCTTAAGGGTATTCACAAAATGCCTAGATCATGTGATTGCCTTCTACAGGCTGGAAGGCATTCAGGTTTTTCCTTATCTAGACAACCTGTTGCTTCGGGCACCTTCTCCCAGTCAATTGTTGCAGGGTCTGCAGTTCATCTTTTCTCTTTTTCAAAGTCTGTGGTTTATTATCAACTTATAAAAGTCCGTCCTTACTCCCTCTCGGGATCATGTGCATGTGGGATGCAGGATTCAGACAGTGCCAGTGTTGGCCTCTCTTCTGCCTGCAGAGGTGTTGTTGACAGTCTTCTTTCAATCTCTTCTTCCTCTGGCTGCCATGCTAGCCAGGGAGCTTCTTTGTGCCCTGGGTTTTATGGCCTCTTCTGTTCCATTGCTTCCTCTTGACAGACCGCAAATGCAGAAGCTTCAGTGGT
This sequence comes from Protopterus annectens, assembly GCF_019279795.1. NCBI lineage: Eukaryota > Metazoa > Chordata > Ceratodontiformes > Protopteridae > Protopterus > Protopterus annectens. Next base: position 180,035,704 of record NC_056737.1, on the reverse strand, counting down.
ACCTCAAGTTGGTTTGGCTGCAGAATTGTCACCCTCTGAATTTCAGTGTACCCTTCCTTCCCTGTATCAAGAAAGAATTTGAGTGGTGGATTTTGACAGTTCACTCTCATCTAAGGCCAGCTCTTTCAGTCTCCAGTCCCTTCTCAGGAGCTGTTCACTGATGCCTCAGGCATGAGGTAGGGGACATCTCTTGGTCACCTGAAAGTTCAGGGTCTTTGGCCTTCCCATCAGAAGTCAGACCATATCAACATCAGAGATGAGGGTTCTGATTCTGGCAGTTAAGGCTTTTCACCCCATGTTCTCTGCAGGCCCCTTGAAGGTGTACACAGACAACACTACAGTGATGTGGTATGGCAACAGCCGGAGGGCACGAAATCTTACCTCCTCTGTAGGATGATGCTTTAGGCTTGTAATGTAGCTTTTGGTTATCCGTTAACTCTTCAGGCAGTATACATTCTTTCAGAGCACAGGCAGAGTCTTGAGCAGGTCCAAAACACAGGCTCATGAATGGGTGCTTCACAGAAATATGTTTCTGGACATTGCTCATCAGTGGGTATTCCTCAGGTACAACGTTTTGCCTCCCATTTGAACAGGCAGCTTCCTCTCATGCTCCAGAGTACTATGCCATCTGTCCTGGAAGATGGACGTCCTTTCCTTTCCTTGGAAGGGGAAGTTTTTTATGCTTTCCTTTCTCTACCTCTACTTCCAAGAGTCCTGCAGAAGATTTATCTGACTTCCCAAACATCTTACTAGTGACTGTCTTTTGGCTGATATGGCACTGGTTCCCCCTCTTAATGCATTTGAACATGAGCAATCGTCGCAAGTTACCTCACTGGTTGGATCTTCTCACACAGGACAAGGGGTCTCTCGTTCATCCCCACTTGTCCACTCTACAAGTGACATTGTGGGTGATGGGGTTTTGATCCTTTTCAGGCACCTATTTTATGAGGACATGCTCAGGGTTTTACAGGGGGCAAGGAACCCTCAACCAGAAAAATGTTATGCCCACATGGAAGAGATTTTCTGTCTGGTGCCATGCTTGTAACCAGGACCCTTTTTTAGTAGGGGGTCCCTTTGGTCCTTTCTTATTTGTGTGAGTTGCTGCAGTCTGGCTTGGCTTATTCTTCTGTGAAGGCCCATTTGTCGGCCATTTCTACATGTCTGCCCTTGAATCCTCCTTTGACTTCTCGCTTTTGAGGTCAAGCAGTTTCTTAAAGGCGTCCTCCATGTTAGACCTTCAAGAAAGTCTATTCCTCCTCTTTGGGACCTTCAGTTTTATTTTGGAAAAAATTAACTCAAGATTTCTTTTGAGCCTGCAGATTCCACTTTGCAATATTGTATCTGGAGTACTGTTTTGTTGCTGGCTTCTGCTTGGAGGGTTTGAGCTCAAGGCCCTTATGGGCATTCCTCCTTTTTTTGTTTTTTTCATAGGAGGAAAGGTGTCTCTTTGTACTAATCCTCCTTTTATGCCAAGGGTGTTCGATGAGTTGTCCTTGTATCAGTCAGTACAACTCCCTTTCTTTCTCCCTTTTTCATCAGTCTGCTACTAAGAGGGTCCCGCATACCTTGGATTTGCACAGACAGCTCAGGTACTATTTGGATAAAATTAGGACTATTCGTAAGTCTGATCAGCTTTTTGTTTCCTTTCATGCCATGTCTTTGGGTTTTTGTTTCTAAGCTAACCATCTCCTCCTGGATATCTAAGGCCATTTCCATTTCTTATTCTTTTCATGGAAAATCTCTGTCTTCTTCTGTTAGAGTTCATTCCACTAGGGTGGTTGCCTCTTCTGGTGCCTTCTTCCAGGGGTTGGACACCAATTCCATACTTGAAGCTGCTACTTGGTCTTCAGTGCATACCTCTACTAAGCATTATAAGTTGGATACGGTCTCTAGGGCCAGAGCATTTTTTGCTGAAACGGTTTTGTGTGGGTTTGTTGAGAACTCTTCTCAGCCTTCCACCTCCCATTCTGTTTCTTGAGCTTTTTTACGCTCCCTAATGTACTGAATATTGCAATAGTGATGTAGAAGCACATAATACAGTTGTGTAAAATCTTACCATAACAGTAGATGTCCTTCTCTTCAATGTTGCAATATTTGCTTCTTCTCTCCAGTCCCCTCTTGTTCTGCATTGCTCCTTCTGGATATGCATGGACTCTTTTGTCCTATGACAGTTTTTCTCTTCTGGGGAAATTCAGTTCTAGATAGTTGCATCTGTACCTCGCTTTTATGCCCTGTGTTCTGTGTGGGGAGCATAAATATGACGTACAGCGCAAACAAGATCTCTTTTAAGCTTATTTATACTGGCCCAGTGGATGGCTGCCCAGGGCAGTACATCCCTTCTGTATTGAATACTGCAGCAGTGAAGTGAATGACATCTACTGTTATGGTAAGATTTTGCAGAACTGTACTTCCTTTTCAGGATGACATGGGAGCACTGTATGGTCAAGTGACTTGCTCAGAGTAGCACAGTAGGCAGAAAGAGGTACAAGTAATCAAACTCTGTAACCTTGACTATAGGAAACGGCTTGTTAAAAGCTCAAAGTCTTAAGACTATGGGCATGAACTTCTCTACAATATTTTTATTATTATTATTATGCAGATTTACTCTGGTAAACCCCTGCAGTGGTTGTACAGATGGTAGAATATAAACACCAAGTAGAATAAGTGGACCTTATGGTTAAAATAATTGCATTTTCATCATCATGGAAATGTCTGGCACAGTTGATGCATATATTCCCCATTTAATATGGGACCAGAAGATGTTCATCGTGTTTCACTGTTGCAGTCATTACTCTTGGGTTATCCTGCTGGCAGGCTACCCTCAGTCTGCCAGAATTCCAAAGTCTAGGCCCGGCATTGGTTGCTGTCGCCTCTTCCCTGACGTCAGTGCGCCAGGGGTATAAAAGATTCAGCCGACGCCATTTTCTTCTGCCTTTCTTGCCGCGCGATGCCCGAAGCAAAAGCAGTTCGCAAGTGCCGGTCGGCCGACTCCTGAGATTTTCAAATCCGAATTTCAGAACCGAAGTCTTCATTAAAGCTAAGTACCCCGTTGGGGAAAATTTTTTCTTGCTCCAGACCAATGTCAGAAAAGGTTAACAATTGTATTTCTTGTAGGAAGCAAATACCTCATAAGGATTTTCACTCTTACTGTATCCCTTTTCTAGGCCCTGATCACAACGTTGCTAGCTGTCGGTTTTGTGCTAGATTTAACCAACGCGCTATTAAGCTTCGGTTTGATTTTGCATTTCATTACTTTGGCCGAAGATTTAATTATATAATGCCATCGGACCAGCCAACAACCGGAGTTTACAAAAAACGCAAGGACAAGGAAAAGGATAGGCATCCGAGGTCCAAAACCAATGACGAGGCCTCTGCTAGGCCAGTCGCCGGTTCTCAGTGAGGTGCTTTCGCAGCCCCTGGCGCCCGCTACCTCAGAGCCACAGGCCGCTTCCGACTCCCACGTGGAGCTGACCGAGCCTCTGGATACTCAAGGTATTGGACACTCGGAAATCATTCCCTCAGATGGGTCCAGAGCCGATGAGCAAGCATCGGCTTCTGAGGGTGTCTTCAGACCTACACAACTATATATTAAGCCATCTTCAGCTTCTAAGATTAAAGCAGCTCTAAAGACAAAGAAACAAGTACAGCATTCTCCTACTCAGACTACCATGCCTAAAAAACAGATGCTCAAAATGGCCGAAGACCTAATTACTTTGATCAGGGGCTCCCATCCCCCTCCTGATAAGAGGTCTAGGCAAGAGACAGAGTATTATTCTTCTGATCAGGTTTCTATTTCCTCTGATTCCTCTTCTGAACAGGATTATTCCATGCTTCCCTATGAGGATTCTGATGCTGAAGAATCCATTCCTTCAGCCTCTCCTCCTGAGGATTATTCTTTTGGGGAAACCTTGCATACCATGAGGGAGCATTTCCACTGGGAGAGCCAATATTATTCTGAATCTAAGAAAAGGCTCAGAGACTTTCTGCTACTTCCTCAGCACAGACCCCTTGCTATTCCACCTGTTTTAGACATTGTAGATGATGTATTTTCAGAGTCCGGCCTGTCCCCTGACTCTTTACCCCCTGCACCTGCTAAGCCAGACAGATACTACAGGGTCCCGGATTCTCATAAATTCCTATATAAAAACCCTGCTGCTGATCCAGAAACTATATCTCAGAGTCCCAAAGGGGTTAAAGCCTCCACTGCAAAAAAACCCTGTCCCCTCTGATAGGGATTTTATGGCCCTAGACAGATGGGGGAAAAAAGTATACACTTCTGCCACCTTGGCTGTAAGGGCTTGAAATTGTCAGTTTCATATGCATAAATATCAGCAATATTTAATGTCACTGCTTAAACAGAAATTGTTGACAAATACGGAATGTTCAGAGAACAAGGAATTGCAGGATTTATTGCATGCAGCTAAACAAGTGGGAAAGCATACTTTGCAATGTGGTTATGATTCACTGGAGGCCTCGTGCAGGGCCGCTGTCACAGGTTCTGTTATTAGAAGGCATGCTTGGCTAAAGGAACAGAATCTGCCTGATCATGTTAAAGCAAAATTATTAGATGCACCATTGCAGCATGATACTTTGGTACTAAAGCAGAAGAGGTTTTGAAAAAAATGGATGATAAAGCAAAATCCATGCAGACAGTCAAGGATTTCTTACAGGTACAGCCACCTAGCTAAATAGGATTAGGAGAGGCTATGAGGCCCTGCAGAACTGCAGTGGCAAAGCCTGCTCTGGACTTAGAGTAAAGAGGTAACTGGTAGTGCTTTGTGAAAGTGTGCACTGAACTCCAAGTTGCAGCCTCTTAGATATCTTTGGTTAGTACTCCTCTGAGGAAGGCTGCTGAAGTGGCTGCAGCTCTGGTAGAATGAGGCCTAATGCCCTTAGGCACTGATTTGCCATGTTGAAAATAGCAGAAACGGATGCAATGGCCTATCCATTTAGAAATAGTCTATTTTGAGATAGCCTTTCCTTGTGATCCTGCAGCATATGACCCTAAAAGTTGCTCAGTTTTTCTGAAAGCTTTAGTTCTGTCCAAGTAGAAACGTAACTGCCTGTGTATGTCCAAAGAATGCAGAATTTTCTCAGCCTTGTTCTGTGGATTTAAATAAACGGTAGGCAAGTGAATGGTTTGGTTGAGGGCCACACTGGATGCCAACTTAGGCATGAATGTAGGGTTTGTCCTCCGAGAAACCCAGTCTGGATGAAAAATGATAAAAGGTTCCACAGCCATCAGTGCTTGTAACTCTGAGACTCGCCTTGCAGAGGTTATTGCTAGGAGCAAAGCTGTTTCTCAGGATAAAAAATTTATATCTGCTGTTGAAGCTGGCTCGAAAGGAGGCAGTGTGAGTTTTTCCAAAACATAATTTAGGTCCCAGGCCGGAATTGGTGCTCTCCTTGGAGGCCTAATGTTTTTGGCCCCTCTGAGGTACTGCCTTATTAAAGGATGAGAAAAGATAGGTGGTTCCGTGTTGTAATGGGCTGAAATGGCAGAGGCATGAATCTTAATTGATGAGAAAGAAAGGCATTTGTTCAGCATCTCTGTTAGGTATTTTAAAATCTGAGGTATATTTGGTAGACACGTGTCAATGCCTTGTTCCTGGTTCCAAGCACAGAATCTCTTCCATTTTTCTGCATAAGATTTTCTGGTACTGAGCCTCCTGGCCTCCAAGATAAACATCCATAACAGCTTTTGAAAGAGGAGTGTTCTGAATGATTACATTATCCGCCATGCTGCCAGATTTAAGGTCCCGAGTTGGCTTTGCAGGATCTGATTGTTTTGTTGGGTCGGCAAGTGAGAATTTTGAGGCAATATCCATGCTGGACCTTGAGACAAGCTCTTTAGGACTGGGTACCAGGGCTGGCGTGGCCAGTCTGGTGCAATCAGTATCATTTTTGGCTTCTCTTGTCTGACCTTTAGGAGTACCCTGGAAAGGAGAGGCAGTGGAGGAAAGGCATATACTGTTCGATTTTTCCAGCTGAAGGATAGGGCGTCCACTTTCCATGCTTGCTTGTGGTAAATCCTTGTGCAAAACCTCTGCAATTGGCAGTTGTGATGGGAGGCAAATAGATCTATGTCTGGGCATCCCCATTTCCTTATTATCATGCTGAAGACTTGTGGATCCAGTTTCCATTCATGGGAATCCATGAGGTTTCTGCTTAGTTCGTCTGCCAGAGTATTTGTTTTTCCTGGCAGGAATTGTGCTTGCAGGTGAATTTGAAAAGCCAATGCTGTGTCCCATAAGGTCATTGCTTTTCTACAGAGAGGGTAGGAATGTGTACCTCCCTGTTTATTTATGTACCAAATGACCGTAGTATTGTCTGTCTTTATCAGTAGTTGTCCTGGATGAAGCAGGTCTTTGAAAGCTGTCAGGGCATTTTGAACAGCTAGCATCTCTTTTTGATTAATGTGAAGATGCAACTGGTTTGCAGGCCATGTGCCCTGAATACATTTTCCTGCCATATGGTCCCCCCCCCCAGGCATAATCTGATGCATCTGTTGTCAGTGTCTGTCTGGCTGTGGGTGAACTGAATGGCAGATCCATGTTGTGGTGACAGGCTTCTGCCCACCATAGAAACTCCTGTTGCAGGCAGGGAATGAGTGCAATTGAGTCCAAACACTTTTTAGATACCATTGTAGTTTCTTCATATGCAGTCTGGCATATGGAATTAGTAGAATGCAGGATGCCATGAAACCCAGGGCCTGCAGGATTTTCCTTGCAGATAAGTGGGTTTTTGTTGCCAATTTCTTGAAGTAAGAAATCAGTTGCTTCTGTTTGTCTGGCGTGAGATAAGCCATCTGGGCAGTTGTATTTAAGCTTGTACCCAGGAATATTATCTCTTGAGAGGGTACTAGTTTTGATTTCTTTTCGTTTACTGTACCCTAGGCCAGTTAGTAATCTTTTTACAAACGCCAGATGCTTTAAAAGAATGTCTTTGTTCTCTGCTTGAATTAAGCAGTCGTCCAAGTAGGGATATATTTGAATTCCTCTTTGCAAAATGCAATTACTGATGCCAGGCATTTTGTGAAGACCCTGGGCGCAGTAGATAAGCCAAATGGCTGTGCAGAGAATTGGTAATGCATTGAGCCAGCTATGAATCTGAGGTATCTTCTGCAAGATTGTCTAATTGGGACATGCAGGTATGCCTCTTTTAGGTCCAAAGTTACGAGCCAAGCCTTCTTGCCCAGCATAGGCAGTAGCTGCTGTAGAGTCAACATCTTGAATTTTGGAACTTTCAGAAACGTATTTAGTATAAACAGGTCCAGTACTGGCCTCCAGGTTCTGTCCTTCCTGGGTACTAGCAAAAGTCTGGAGTAAAATCCTTGCCCCTGCTCTTGTGGTACTTGCTGAATGGCCCTCATGTCCATGAGGGCTGTAATTAGTTTTTGCACCTCTGCCCATTGATTGTGTGGCAGGTCTGGCATACCTTTTGACCTTGGTAGAGTGTGAAAATGGAACCTGTAGCCTTGGGACACTATGTTCAGGACCCATTTGTCTTTGGTAATCATTTGCCAATTTGATGAAAAAAGTGCTAGTTTTCCCCCTAAGGGGGCTGCCAAAAGAAAAGTGCTTGGATCTGGCAGAGGAAAGTCATTGGGAATGTTTCCTGTAAGGTTGTGATTTGTCTTCTCCACTTTTGGAGGTAGGAGCACCCCATTGTTTAGGCCTGTATGAGCCTTGGGGCTGGGATCTGCCTCTGGGATGCCTCTCTCTGCCTCTTTGTGGTCTGTCTGACACTGGAAAGGACCAATTTTTAGAAGGCCAGTTCCTGGTAAACCTGTGTGGCTGTACCTGTAAGAAATCCTTGACTGTCTGCATGGATTTTGCTTTATCCTCCATTTTTTTCAAAACCTCTTCTGCTTTAATACCAAACAAAGTATCATGCTGCAATGGTGCATCTAATAATTTTGCTTTAACATGATCAGGCAGATTCTGTTCCTTTAACCAAGCATGCCTTCTAATATCAGAACCTGTGACAGCGACCCTGCACGAGGCCTCCAGTGAATCATAACCACATTGCAAAAGTATGCTTTCCCACTTGTTCAGCTGCATGCAGTACATCCTGTAATTCCTTGTTCTCTGAACATTCAGTATTTGTCAACAATTTCTGTTTAAGCAGTGACATTAAATATTGCTCATATTTAAGCATATGAAACTGACAATTTAAAGCCCTTACAGCCAAGGTGGCAGAAGTGTATACTTTTTCCCCCATCTGTCTAGAACCCTAGAATCCCTATCAGTGGCGGCTTTAACCCCTTTGGGACCCCGAGATATAGTTTCTGGATCAGCAGCAGGGTTTTTATATAGGAATTTATGAGAATCCGGGACCCTGTAGTATCTGTCTGGCTTAGCAGGTGCAGGGGGTAAAGAGTCAGGGGACAGGCCTTACTCTGAAAAATACATCATCTACAATGTCTAAAACAGGTGGAATCGCAAGGGGTCTGTGTTGAGGAAGTAGCAGAAAGTCTCTGAGCCTTTTCTTAGATTCAGAATAATCTTGGCTCTCCCAGTGGAAATGCTCCCTCATGGTATGCAGGGTTTCCCCAAAAGAATAATCCTCAGGAAGAGAGGCTGAAGGAATGGATTCATCAGCATCAGAATCCTCATAGGGAAGCATGGAATAATCCTGTTCAGAAGAGGAGTCAGAGGAAATAGAAACCTGATCAGAAGAATAATACTCTGTCTCTTGCCTAGGCCTCTTATTAGGAGGGGGATGGAAGCCCCTGATCAAAGTAATTAGGTCTTCGGCTATTTTGAGCATCTGTTTTTTAGGCATGGTAGTCTGAGTAGGAGAATGCTGTACTTGTTTCTTTGTCTTTAGAGCTGATTTAGTCTTAGAAGCTGAAGATGGCTTAATACATAGTTGTGTAGGTCTGAAGACACCCTCAGAAGCCGATTCCTGCTCATCGGCTCCGGACCTATCTGAGGGAATGCTTTACGAGTGTCCAATACCTTGAGTATCCAGAGGCCCGGTCGGCTCCACGTGGGAGTAGGAAGCGGCCTGTGGCTCTGAGGTAGCGGGCGCCAGCGCCTGCGAAAATGCCTCTCTGAGAACCGGCGACTGGCCTAGCAGAGGTCTCGTCATCGGTTTTGGACTTCGGATGCCTATCCTTTTCCTTGCATTTTTTGTAAACTCCGGTTGTCTGCTGGTCCAACGGCATTATATAATTAAATTTTCGGCCAAAGTAATGAAATGCAAAATCAAACCAACGCTTAATAGTGCGTTGGTTAAATCTAGCACAAAACTGACAGCTAGCAATGTTGTGATCAGGGTCTAGGTAAGGAATACAATAAGAGTGAAAATCGTTATGAGGTATTTTCTTCCCACAAGAAATACAATTGTTAACTTTTTCTGACATCGGTCTGGAGCTAGAAAAAATTTCCCCCAACGGGGTACTTAGCTTTAATGAAGACTTTGGTTCTGAAATTTGGATTTGAAAATCTCAGGAGTCGGCCGACCGGCACTTGCGAACTGCTTTTGCTTCGGGCACCGCACGGCAAGAAAGACAGAAGAAAATGGCGTTGGCTGAATCTTTTATACCCCTGGCGCACTGACGTCAGGGAAGAGGCGACAGCAACCGACGCCAGACCTAGACTTTGGAATTCTGGCCGACTGAGAGTAGCCTGCCAGCAGGATAACCCAAGAGTAATGACTGCAACAGTGAATGCACTCGAACATCTACATTTATGGTAGGTACGCAACTGTACTTTCTCCGCTGGGGGGGGTGTCATTGCAGCAGAGTGACTAGATAAGTGTTAAAAATGCTCTTTTAATGCACTTTTAATATGATGATAAATCGTGTGGTATTGGAATGTAATGTGAATCACCTGGTAATGTGCTGTTTAAGAAAGGTCTGTAACCCAAAATGGCAGAGTGGGATTTTTCAAGGCTAAGAGCAGAAACTGTTTAATGAACACTAACCAGAAGAAGCTATAGAATTACCTATGGAGTACCAGCATTCTGTGTCTAGATTTACCTTGGGAAGATTTACCTGTGCAGCATTAGAAACATATCTATGGATTTAGCCTTGGAGTACCAGGAGTCTGGCTGTGGGTTTCTGTATATAAAGTACCAGGAACCTAATTATGGATTTACAAGGTATGCCAAGAACCTTAAATCCATATGCATGAGGCACCTTCACCAGAGCTGCAGAACTTAAGAGCTGTAAGGAATTTTACATTTCATTAATTGTAAACAGGATTGACATCCCAGGACAGAAATGTAAAGGGAAATATGAGCTGTCGTTTGTTTTTGCTCATGAAAGTGAGCTTAATTTTACTTTTTTCAACACTGTAAACAAGCTGAACTTTAATGGATGCATCTGTCTCCATTGTGTGCTACATATACTACAGCACATAGACATCTTAGCTTTTGCTTACAAGATAACATCCATACAGAAGGATTCTCAACTGTCATTTTCCTTTTCAAATAAACAATTGGGTACCAAGTTGCTGAAGTGCAATTCTGTTTGGCTTTTGCAATGCATAAAGATTTGTTTGCAAAAATATTTTTAGTCCTTAACACAAACCAATACTCTTTCTACAAGACCAGTTACCTCTTTAAAAGATTTTGTTGAAGATCTGCTTTTATAGATGCCTTTTGTGCAGCATGTCTGAATACTTTTAGAAAACTCTATAAACTAGATATAGTCTCCAGGTTTAGGTCTCCCTTTGCATTACTGTTATTCACAGCACTCTTTCATGAGGAACACACAGAAGGCCAATCATTGGATTGTGTCTTAGAGGTGACTGAGGTGAACTCCCAGCATGAAATACAAAAGTTGTATGCATACCTTAATGATAGAGCTGCATTGGCAATTTTATCTCCATCACTGCCCTTTCTGTGTTCCCCCTACCATGGACCTGATGGGTACCACACATTGTTTCTGTAGCTGGTCTTACAGTTGCCATAAGGTCTCTATATATCTTACATCCCTTTTGAGAGCTAACCGAGATTTGGCTGTGGATCCTTAGGTACACTGCATTTTAGTTAAGAGAGTGGCTGCGATAACCTGGAAAATGATCAGGTGCTGGGTTAAGTCCTGCTGGTCATAGTCCCGGCAGACATGGAAATGAAACTGCCAGTGTAAAACTATCATAAAAGTAAGTACACAAGTTTCTGTTTATTGTAACCACCTCTGCTCCCAGTATGTGGGACACCTTTTTGTCTTGAGTGATGTGGTGAAGTCATTGCTTTAGTTGGTGCCCCCTGCTGGCTTTGTGCATGTGTGAAGCCATTTTTGTGGCCTTTTTTAAAGGCTGTAGTTTGGTTAGTCAAAATGGACTAAAGTCAGGTAGGAAAACCTTTCCAGTCCTAAGTTCTTGCAATAAATAAAAACATTAAATCCTGTCTTGAGAAGCAGTTTATGTAGTATGCATAAGAGTACTGTTTAAGATCCATTTTGATTTATGAGATATTTGATTAAAGACAGAAATAAACTGATTTTGAAAAGTTTTTCATCCAGTAGGAGGGAGAAATGTATGCTTAAGAAAGAAGAGTTGTCAAGAACTTTTTTTCAGGACTTCCCTGACCTTCTAAAAGTTTCAGAGATTAAACTGTGTCACGTACTTAGGTTCATAGGTGTGTATGAGGCTAATGGCCCTGGGGCCTTTACAAGCCTAGCCCATAGGATTACTCTGGCATTGTGCCACCCGACCTTAGTTCCCAGTGCCTCTGTCGAGTAAAGCCACTGGAGTGATCCCTGGGGTGAATTTTCCATTTCCCATCCACTCATCAAGATATCTCTCGAAGAAGGCCAATGAGGTGCTCTACTTGACATGTATGGGAAGTGTACTCCATAGCATGGGCAGTCTCTGGGTTATGAACCTGTCCTTCCCGCATGTTCTGTTGATTGTGGTAATGAAGTTGAGGTCTCTGGAGCGTGTGGTGCGGAGGGATTGGGATTTCTTCAGATGTAGCATTTCTAACAGAGCTGGGTCAGACATGGCTTTGTAAGTCAAGCAGATATCGCCTCTAAGTAGGTGATATGAGACAGAGAATAGTTTTTTTTAGTCTGTCCATATAGGACAAATGTTTAAGGCCTAGGATCCTGTTTGTGAGGTACTTTTGTGGCCTCTCCAGTTGTTGCAGGTGTTTAGTGAGGTACATGCCAAATGGGGGATTGTATGTACTCAATGATTGGCCTAATGAGGGAAGAATAGAGGGAGACAGTGACCTCTTTCTTCCTGGATGCAAAACCCTTAGTAATGAGATGTGCCCCATAGAAGGACTTTCTGACCACAGTGGCAATGTGGTGGTCAAAAGAGAAGTTTCTGTCAACCTGTGATGTTATGTGGTCCAATCTCGCCTACATTCTTACTCAAGGGTTCGGAGCCGAACATCGTTTCCGACTCTGCCAACTTAATTTTCTAGCACAAAGTCTCTAATTGGCTGGGCTAACCTGGTATCCCATGTTGCATTGCTCCATAGCCCCAGATCTCGTTTGCCGCTCGTGTAGCTAGGACGTGGTCTCGCTTGGCTGTGGCTAAGTAGCTCTAAAACTTCTTTTTTCTCACTGTAATTTGTGGTTTTCCTCACAAAAGCTATTTTTATAGCTATTTGCTCTTGTTATTTAGCGGGTGTTGTGGTGTGAGTGTTATTTGTGGTATCCCTCTGTTCCGATGGGCTAGGCCCATTTAATTTAGAGGACCTAGTCCTCCCTTAGTTGTATTGCTTGTGTCTAGAGTTCTCTGTATAGTTAGTGTTTTTTTTCCCTGCCCTGTGTATGTGTGGTTTGTCGTTTCAAGAATCATTTAAGTTCGAGATTCTTGTCAGTAGTTGTTAGCGGTAGTTTCCCGCCTTAACCATTGTTGGTCTAGGGTCCTGTTGCTTGTTGTTTTGTGTGGTGGTCTTGATATGTCGAAGGATTAAAAGGAACATAAACCCTCTGGGTTTAAGAAATGTTCTAAATGCAGCTACAAGATGTCCATAAGTGATGGACATTCAGTTTGTGTATACTGCCTAGGGGCTATACATTTACAAGAGTCCTGTAGCATTTATCACGCCTTCAGTCCGAGGGTGCTACAGGAAAGAAAAAATAAACTGATACTGAAGGGTCTTCTAAAGCCTTCCTTTGAGGAGTCCTTGGACTCTTCCTCTGGTTCACAATCTAAAGCCAAGACTGCAATGGCTAAGAAGAGATCTCCGGCTCCATCTGTGTCATCGGAGCCACCGGAGATGACTACCAAATTGGATTCTACCTCCTCTGCTCCTTTGTCCTCGGGGCCACAGGAGGTAGCTGTGGTTCTTGAATCTGCATCGGCTCCAATTCTGTTAGAGCCCATTCGGAGCCGATCTCCTAGTGTTAGACATGGATCTCCAGATAGGAGATCACAGTCACCTTCTCTCTCCTCCAAATCCTCCAGACTCTCTGATTTGGATGTAGATAGGGTGGTCCAGAGGCTCCTGCAGTCCCCTATGCTGGCAAAATTATTTTTGGCTGTGACCCAGTCGGCTCCAGAGCCAGTCCCGATGAGTACACCGATGGTTCCTCCTCCGAGCACCTCCTTGTCTTCGGAGCTGGAGTGTCTGGCTCCGGGTGATGTTCTGCCGGCTCCGATACCTCTTAAGGGTTTATTGGTGCCGACCTCGGCTCCAACCATGTCGGCTCCATCCTCTGGTTTCGGAACTTGGGTCTCCTCTGTCAGGCCCGAAGGGAATACTTCGGGGCTTTTGTCTGTTCCTGGTCTCCCTCTCGACGCTTCGGCTCTGGAAACTCCGGCTCCGGTCGTGGCCTCGGAGGTTGGTCGGTCCTCGGATTCGGGGGGACCTGCCTTCGAGACCATGAGGAGCGCACTGGCCAGATCTTCAGAGACATCACCCGGATCGGTCATTCTATCCCCTTCCACACTGGCTAGTGCCTCTGATGTCCCCCTATCGTTTGACGGCGGAGCCCCAAGCTCTGGGAGATACCCCCATGAGCTGTCCCCTACTTTCTGAGGGCTCCTCTGAGTCTGTGCCTGAGGAGCCTCCAAAAAAGAAGTTGTGCAAGAGGAAGCACATAGACTCCCAGGACGAATCTCTCACTTCTGATACCGACCTCGAGGAGTCAGAGGGGTCCCCCAAGTCGTCCTCCGATGTCTCTTTCTCCGACATCCTGGAGATTTTGAGGCAGAGCGGCGGCTGGTCGTCCAAAACCCCCCTCTGAAGAGGAATCGGTGTTCTTCAAGGCCTTTGGGGCTCAACCCTCCGCCTCCTGGGTGTCCCCACCCTTCGATGAGCTCCTAGATTTGATCTGTCGAAGGGTGTGGGAGACCCCTGACTCAGTGGAACCCATACCTAGGCGCCCTAATAAATTCCTTTCAGCTCCCCCAGGGAAAGAGTTCCTGTCCAAAGGGGTTTCTGTGGATGCCATGGTGGTGGCGGCGGCCACTCAGCAGGAGGTAGCAGAGTCTTCCTCCTCCGTCCATCCTCCTAACTAGGAGTCCAGGACTATGGATCGGAACGGGAAGCGTACCCTCTCTTCAGTGACCTTCACCCTTCGGTCTCTGAATTATCTTTGCCATTTCACTCTGCTCCAGAGAAATCTCCTTAAAGAGTTAGGAGATACTCTGATGGGTAACGTACCTGAGGCGTTAACACAGACGGTTAACGCCCAGTTGTCTACTCTTGGTTTGATCGTCAACTCTTCCATGAGGCTCATATCTTATGCAGCCGAAGGGGCGAGTAGGGCAGCTAGCTCAGGTGTAGCCCTCAGGAGGCAAGCCTGGATGCGCCCGTGTCATTTTGCGGAGGCCTTCAAGTCTTCCTTCACTGACGCTCCCTTTGATGGGTCCTCACTCTTTGGGACCAAAGTGAAAGACACCCTCACCAGATGCGAGCAAGAGGGAAAGACCCTGTCTGCTGTAGGGGTCCATTTTTCCCTCCCATCTAGGCCTTATCCCAAGGCTCAGAGGGGAGGAAAAATGTGGTTCAAAAAGTCACAGAAGTCTTTCCCTGCCGCTCAAGGTGAGTCCCCCTCCAGAGGCAGAGGAGGGGGAGGCTATTCTGGGAGACGTCGCCCTAGGGGCAGAGGAGGCCCTCGCAATTCGGAAGACCGCGATTCTTTTCGCGGGCCCCCCTATCATCGTCCCTGATGCATTGCCCGACTGTGCTATTCCAGAGCCAGATGGGGGCCGCATTTCGTTGTACCCAGAAGCCTGGGCAAGTATCACTCAGGATCGATGGGTGCTTTGAATAGTTACCAGAGGTTATTCCATCCCCTTGTTATCAGAACCCCCTCCAGCCAAGAGAATCCCAGACGTTCCACCCAGTCAAAGGGATCAAGCAACACTAGAAATTTCAAAGTTGCTCGAAAAAGAGTCATCTAACCTGTCCCCTCAGACCAGATCGGATTAGGGACTTACTCAAGACTCTTTTTGGTGCCGAAAAAAACAGGGGACCTGAGACCCATCTTGGATCTCAGCCGACTGAATCACTACTTTCCAAAGTCCAAGTTCCGAATGGTCACCCTTCAGTCTATTTTTCCGTTGTTGGGAAAAGAAGTATGGATGTGCTCCATCGATCTTGAGGATGCTTACTACCATATCAAAATGGACAGGGCATCCAGGAGTCACTTACGCTTCTGGCTGGGAGCCAGTCATTTCCAGTTTTGTGCCCTGCCCTTTGGTCTCACCACAGCCCCCAGGGTGTTCACCAAGTGTTTGGCAGTGGTGACAGCTCACCTGAGATGTCAAGGATTCCAAGTGTTTCCATACCTGGACGACTGGCTCCTCACCGCCCCCACCAGGCATCTTCTCATTCAGGCCAGGGAAACGACCATTGCCCTTTGTCATCAGCTAGGAATTACCTTGAACTGGGGAAAGTCTGCCTTCCTGCCCTCACAGCGTGTCACATTTATAGGCGCAGAGCTAGACACCGTTCGTATGCGGGCGTTCCTGCCCGAAGAAAGGATAAGAGTGTTGCAGGGTCAGGTTCGCACGTCGTTACCCCTCAAGAAGGTTCAGGCCAGATGGGTTCTACAGCTCCTGGGATCCATGGCAGCCACCATTATGTTGGTGCCTCTAGCCAGATTACACATGAGGCTTCTGCAGTGGCTCCTCTCCGCCCAATGGTCTTTTCAGCAACTCCACCTTTCACATTTGATCCTACTCACCGATCAGTGCAAACAGGACCTATGTTGGTGACTACGCCCCGACAACTTTAAAAAGGGAATCCGTTTATTCCTGTGCCACCCGTTGCCACGGTGACCACGGACACCTCCCAGATGGGGTGGGGGTGGGGCATTATCTTGGCAGGACGGTCCAAGACGCATGGCAAGATCACGAGGTACATCTGCACATCAGTGTTCTAGAGATGAGAGCGGTGTTACTGGCGTTGCAAGCACTGCAGGACTCTCTTGTCCTAGGAATGATTGCAGTTCACTCAGACAATGTGTCCATGGTGTGGTACCTGAGCAAGCAAGGGGGAACCAGATCTTACCCCCTATGCAGAGAGGCCATGTAAGTGTGGCAGTGTCTTCCCGACGGTTTCTAGTGGCAACGCACATTCCGTGGAAGGCCAACGTGATAGCAGACAGGCTAAGCAGAGCTATTCTAATGCATTACGAGTGGTCCCTGAACCGCCGAGTTGCGGAACAGATTTTCAAAAGGTGGGGTCAGCCATGCTGCGATCTTTGTGCCAACCCCCACAATACCAAGTGCAGCAAATACTTCACTCTGATCCCCCCACAGGGGGAGTCACCCAGGGACGCTCTAGTCCACGACTGGCCTCCCAGACTGCTCTATGCTTTTCCTCCGTTTCCTCTGCTGCCAAGAGTGATTCCGAAAGCCATTTCCTCGGGAAGCAAGATGATTCTAATTGCCTCACACTGGCCTTGTCAAGTCTGGTTCTCCTTTCTTCATCAGTATGCAGTGGACAGTCCTTGGATTCTGGACCCAACACCAGACCTACTGACACATGTCGGGACAGTCCCATCCCTCCCTGCGGACCCTCAGGTTGACAGCCTGGCTACTCCACTTCCATCCCTAGTCAGACTTCATCGTTTTTCACCTGAGGTAGTACACATTTTATCTTCTCATAAATCCTCTACCAGGAAGATTTATTCCAGCAAGTGGAAACGATTTTCAATTTGGGCTCAGGCCCAGGGACTGGATCCCTTCATAGCCCCCATCCCTGCTGTCTTGGATTTTTTATCCTTACTGGTTCAGCAGGGTTCTGCTCCTGTGACCATTAAAGTCCAGCTGGCTGCTATTTCTAATTTTAATACCTCTTACGAACCTTCTCTCATGGCTCATAAGCTATGCAAGGTCTTTTTGAGGGGCACCTTGTTACTACGGCCTCCTGTGTCAGAACCCATCATGCCATGGGATTTAAATTTTGTCCTACAAGCCCTGACGTCACCACCTTTTGAGCCAGCTGCCACTTGTGAATTAAAATTTCTGTCTTGGAAGACTGCATTCTTGATTGCCATCACATCAGCCAGACGGGTGTTGGAGATTCAAGCGTTGTCCATCAAATCCCTGTATTTAATCTTTCATAAGGACAGGGTTTCCTTGAGACCTAATCCTTCCTTACTTCCGAAAGTAACCTCTACCTTTAATCTCAATCAGTCTGTTGAGCTGCCAGTTTTTCCCTCTCAATTTTCTAACAAGGCAGAGTTTAGATTTCATCAGTTGGACGTACACAGGCAGCTTCAGTTTTACTTGCACAGGACTAAACCGCTTCGAAAGTCTGACCAACTTTGTGTCCTTTTCAGAAAATAGGACAGTTTCCCCTATTTCTAAGATTACAATTTCCAGATGGATCTCTGATTGCATCTCCCATGTCTGTTCGGCAGCAGGCAGAAATTTACCATTCCCCGTCAAGGCTCACTCCACCAGGGCTGTCTCTGCTTTAGTAGCTTATCATTCTAGGCTATCTTTGGATGATATTTGTGCTGCGGCTACGTGGGCTTCTCCACACACCTTTATTACTCATTACAAATTAGATGTGGCTTCTAAGGGCCGGGCTTCCTTTGGTTCCACTGTTTTCAGGAGTATCTTCCATTGAGCCTCCCAGGATAGAGGTGCTATGGACGCTGTCCCGTGAGTAAGAATGTAGGCGATATTGGACCACATAACATCTAGAAGTTATGTACTCACCATAACATTTGTATGTGGTCCATCTCGCCACACGTTCTTACGTTCCCTCCCACCTGTCCCCCCTCCTGGAGGATTTGGAGGCGACATTGGTCTTCGCTACCCTTCAGTATTGGTTGGTTTTTCTTTGCTACCCTGGATAGTATTCTACCTTCCTGACTGTGGTTGTGCATGAGGTGTGACTGTGGATTGCCGCAAACTAGATCTGGGGCTATGGAGCAGTGCAACAAGGGATACCAGGTTAGCCCAACCAATTAGAGACTTCATGCTAGACAAATAAGTTGGCCAAGATGGAGCCGATGTTCGGCTCCGAACCCGTGAGTAAGAATGTGAGGCGAGATGGACCACATACATCAAACATTATGGTGAGTACATAACTTCTAGTTCTCTTATAACCTCTTCTGTGTTCAGTGGACTACCATCGATGTGGTAATTCATGGGAACCGGGTTTTTCCCAAAGGGGATGATGACACATTTTTTTGGCATTGAGCTTGAGGCCATGGTTCTGACACCATTCGTTGGTCTCAGTGAGGCCATTCTGTAGGATGTCAACATCACTCGGGGAGTTAATAATAGCTGCCAACTTTCAGTTGTCTGCGAACTTTGTCAGCCAGAGTTCCTTCCTGTTGGCCCGGTCTTCAGAGAAGTAGATACCAAACAGGAGAAGACCCAGGACTGAACCCTGTGGGAGTCCACTCGTTACTGGTCGGCAGTCTGACTTGGAGTCAGCTACTTTCACATTGTGGGTTCTACCTGTGAGCCAGTTTGCAACCCACCTAGTGATGTAGGGGTTGATGCCTAGCTTAGTGAATTTTTCTATGAATCCTGAGTGGGGAATGGTATCAAAGGCCTTGGCCGGATCAGGGTAGGCTGTATAAACCACCTTGCCTTCATCCAGAGCTCTGGTGACTGACTCAAAGAAGTTGACCAAGTTTAGCAGGTATGATCTACCCTTCACAAAACCAAACTGTGAGGGATCCAGAGTTTGGAGATATTCGGGATTCCCAAGATCCACAAGTCTATCACAGACCCCCTCCTAAGACCTATAGTTGATGCAAAAGCATTAAAAACATTTTCACATTTTCATTGGCGAAATTTATAGACTTAAATCTTAAAGGAGTCATGAATAATTGTTCCCATATTTTAAAAGATTCATGGGACTGTCTTGGGTAAATAGAGGAAAATCTATATTCTGATCAGTTAATTTTAGCCACAGTAGACATTAAGGATTTATTCACCATGATCCCCCATGAGGAGGGCATTATGATTTATGACTTTCTATGTGGACACACTAGCATTAGTCACTCAAGAATCTTGATGTGCAGGACCATAATGGGCCTCATTCTCAAAAATAATTATATTCTTTTTGAAGGTCAATTATTCAAGCAAAATTCAGGTGTGGCCATGGGGGGTGGCATGGGCCCCCTTATTCGCTAATATTGTCTTTGCCCAGTGGGAAAAGTCCTTGGTATTCAGGTCTGGATATTTTAGACCCTGTAAGCTCTATGTCTGTTACCTTGATGGCACATATGATGAATTACAGGAATTCCTTGAGTTTTTAAATTCCAGCACAAGTTTCTAGCAATTCACAATGGAAACCAACGAAAGAGGATGCACTTTCTTGATATCACCATAGCTAAAGATAGGGAGAAGCACATATTTACATCCTCTGTATATTGGAAGCCAACATACTCCAACTCCCTTTTGCATTATAATAGTGGGCACCCCTTACACCAAAAGAGATCTTTGGTGAAGGGGCAGAGGGTTAGGTTGGCTAGGATGATCAGTGACTATCAGACATTTTTGGATGAAGTGAACATATTACAAGATATGCTAATAAAACGAGGGTACCAGAAACAGTTCACAGAGCCTGTACTGAATGAGGTGGTAAATAAGAGGCTGGAATGGTACTTTTTCCCACTGTTAGGAAGAATAGCCCAGGTAGAAAGAGGGACAGTAGATGGTCCTGGGTCTAGAAGTGAAAAGCCATTTGAGGCTGCATTGGTACTATCATTTAACCCATTTTATGGGAGAATAAAAGATATAATCAACCAGAATTGGGTATTGTTTGATTGTGACCAGCATTATAAACGTTGGTTGGGTGACAAACCATTGATTGTGTACAAAAGGGGCAAGTCAATTAAGAATTTAGTAGAAACAAGTTCCTCAGGCGAGATGAAAGGTTGTATGAAGAAATGTGGCCGGTGTACGCAATGCCCTTATATTATAAAAAATGAAGTAATCAATATTTTGGGTTATGGAAGGGTATTTCTTAAACAAAGGCTAAATTGTACTAGTAAATGTGTGGTATATGTGGCTATCTGCCAGCAGTGTCAACAGTTTTACATAGGGAAAACAATTAACCTTAATAAAAGAATCTTATCAACATAGGTATGACATCAAAAAGAAAAACATCAAAAATGCACTGTGGAAACACATGACTGAGTTCTCTGAACACCAGTTTAAATTTAGTGCCCTAGAATAAGTGTGTAATAAGGGGAGGGGGGCCCGATGGATTTACTGCTTGAGTACAGGGAGCTTATGTGGCAGCTTAGGTGTAATGTCACTCACCCCACAGGGCTCAGTGAAATGGTGTCTGTTTCTAGCTATTTAAAATTAAAAGTGGATTTTCATATGTGAGGTCAATGCATGACAGTTTTATAGTAGAAGTTTATGCACTACATTTGTTTGCACATTATTTTCACTGCCTGATTTCTATGTCAGTTGTACATTTACTAACTTAGTTTATGAAATTAGAATTTTGTATGTTTTAAAGAAGACATTGTTGTATTGTTTGTGTAAAAATGGATCTATGGGTGGTTGCTGCTTTAAAAAACATGGTAGAAAGTTTAATGATGTCACAGGATGTGATGTGGTTTTATCTACTTAAACTGCTTTGAATGTTGTGCTTATTCTGCAGAAGTGTTTTGGCTCTACAGCCGACGAAAGTGCTCAAATAAAGTGATTTTGTGGACACCTGTGCGCAGTATTGGTCTATTGCCTGGTTCTACAGTTTCGGTGTTTGTCGTTGTGTTTTTCCTCTTGTTTCAGCATCTGTCATTTTTAAGAAGACAACCTAGACCCCAGTGCCATTTCAGTCAGTGTTGTTTAAGGTGTCACTGATTTCAGCATTCAGTGACCTGTGGCCTAAAGATGTCTGCCTCAACATCAGTGCTATACTCTATGCCTTTAGCTGGGGCAATAGACTCAAAGTTAATCTTTTCATTGCTGGTGTTCTCCACATCACCAGACCACTTGACACTGGCTACTTTGGTAGTGTTAGTAAAGACAGAGCAAGCCTCTTGCAAGACTTGTCATTGACAGACCAGTCTTAGTACATAGCAGCAATTTTGGACTCTGTCCCAGACACCTATGAATGAAAAACCTTGGCTCATCCCTCTCCTAACCAGAGTGGTATAGAGAAGAAATTCTTGGATTATCTGATGCCATCCTTCCTTCATCCCAGACAGTTTGACAGTTCTTTGAGTAATAGGGAGAGAGCCCACAGACTCCTCTCAAGGAGTTTTCCACCCAGGATGCTGACATCAAGAATGGGAATTGTACCCATTTGTACCCTCCTGAAGATCCCAGGTTTTGTGAGCTCCTCAAACTTGTATGTTAGAAGGGGACTTGCTCTGGTGCATAGAGGGATAAAGCCCAGGTGACCCAACTTTGCTGAGAGTCGTGTGACTGGTGCAACTAGGAAGAGAGGAGCGGATGGAAGTGACGGCCATTGCCGCCTGTGGCATCTTGAGGGGAGGGACGAGCCTCTGGCTCACCCCTTAGGTAACAGCTGTGAGGCACACATTGTCATGGAGCAGATGCATGAACCAGTGGATTCATTGCTCTGTGGCACACTTCCCATGGAGTCAGCTTGCAGAGGGTTATAGAGAGTTGCGGCAGGGTGGGGGAGGCTGTTAACAATGGTAAGGACTACCAGTCTGGCCTGCTGCCTACCATTCAGCTAGGAAATACATGGGTCATTAGTGCTTCCTGGCCAGAACTAAAAGGCCGTAGGGCTCTTGCCTAGCCAAGAAATATCCCAGAGAATGAATGGGCTGATTGGGTTCAGGTAGAGTAACCATTGGGCAAGATCAGCAGAGAGCAAAAACAAAAATAAGAAGCCCACAAAAAAGTACCCTTAAGGGAATATAGTGGAACAAGTTAACAGCTTTGCGTGTGTGGGAGGGTGGTTCAGGAGAAAGAAGTCTGAATAAGGAGGCCAAAGCAAAAGTCAGAGAGGGGACAGCCAACTGGCACAATGTATGAGGGGTAGTGTGTGACAGAAGAATGTCAACAGAGCTAAAACATAAGGTGTATGAAACAGTGATGTGACCAGTACTTTGGTAATGTACATAATCCTGAGCAATGTGAAGGTAGATCAATTGAAGAAGCTAGAGGTGATGGAGATGAAGTGGGACATGACTGATGATAGGATGCACTTTGTGGGATAGACAAAGAAATGAGGTTGTCATGGCAGAAGCAAAAGTAGCAATAGAGAAGGTCAAAGTTAACAGATTACAGTGGTTTGGGCACGTGCAGGAAAGCAGAAAACCATCTGATGAAGATTTGGAAGAGACAAGAAGAAGGCAAGAGGAATTTAGGGCTTCCGGCAAAGACATGGGTTGAGTTAGAGCAGACCCACGACAGTCAGGCATGACCATCAAAGAAGGTAGGGGAGGGGCACTGAATGGAGAAAGATGGCAACTATTGATGCGACACCCAACCTCATGTAGACAGTGGAAAAAATGGAGTTGGTCATGATGCTGATAGAGTACCCTTAAATGAGTGACTGTAAGTTCTTTTGGTAAAGATTACCAAATTGTATTTATTTATTCTTTGTTGATTGGGTTACTCCCACTAGACAAGTAGTCTCATTTCAGGGGAGACATGTGATGATATTTATACCACTAGGGAAATTTATCCCGGGCATCAGGGAACATGTCTTACTGCTACAACACTTGGGGTGCATGCGACTCATGGGTGAGAGTGTGTTCCATTCTTGGTACAGTGGTGACTGGGAAAATGGCATGCAAGACATTGCGATGGAGGTATGTGGAGTAGAGGAAAATGCCGACTCCTCAGAGTTGTTTTCAGAAGTAGAAGAGAAGAGATTTGACATGGAGAAGCAAGAGGGAGATGGGATACATGCTTTTTCAAAAGAATTTGTTCAGAGATTCTAGGGGTGAGGAACAACAACAGGAAGATGTTATTACAACCCTCCAGTCATGAGGGTTATGGATTAATATACTGGAAAAACGTTTAGACCAGAGTGAGATGGAGATAGGGAGGGATGGAAAGAATTAACATGGAAGAGGGGCAGGAGTTGACGAAAAGGACATTTGCAGAAGTGGTCAGTGAACAGAAGGAAGAAAGAGTGGAGAAGAAGAAAACAGAAGAAATGGAAAGAAAAAAGTATGTAGCAAGAATTTGTAAAGAAAATTTAGAAATGGAAAGGTATGAAATGTGGGAAAAGATTGTTGTGCCTTTAAGATTCAAGGCACAAGAAGTAAGTGCTTTTATTTTGATAAAGAAACCTTTTGTGACATTTTTGGCATTTTCTTTGTGATTTCCGCAGTATTAGAAACTTTTTTTTGTAATAATATCAAAAAAGAAAAGAAATGTGTCTGTAGAATAAATATGTTGTAAAGACCTTTTCCCCCATGAAACACGCACACACACAAAGTTAATGTACAATTTTGCTCAGAAACTGTTAAAAATATTTACTGAAGAACTTTTGCAAAGAAGTGAAGGGTATTATACCTGATAAAAGTGGACTTTGGATAGTGGCCTGGGACTGTAACATGATTTTGAAAATGGAAAAATTGCACATATTCCTAGCATGATTAATGTTGATGACCATAGACTGTTGTTAAATATTGGGGACAGACAAAAACATGTTTTTTTCTGTGGGAGGAAGGGACGTTTTGTAAGTAACTGTGGTAAAAAGAAATGTTTATTTGGGGAGATTGGTTATGATGCTAGAAAATATGGAAAGAAATGTTCTAAACGCAAACAAACAGGACATTTATGAATGGATTGTGAGAAAGAGAAAAGTTTAGAATATATCAAAGAAGGACAGAGAAGAGATACATAATGAAGAGCAATTGCATCAAGATGAACAACAAAAACATAAAAGGGAGAGTAATGACACTAATCAAAAATAAAATGGGATTAATAAACAAAGGGGAAGGGAGAGGGAAAGTGGATCAAAAGTTAGTGACGGGGAAGATGTAGATTGGAAAATTTGTTAAAAAGAAAAGTTTAATTGGAAAAAGGGTTAAAGACAGGAAAAGAAAATTTCAGAATGTAGGTTTGAAAGTAAAAGAAAGGAAATGAATAAAGAAATGTATTGCAAATTAAGGAAAAGGGGAAGCAGTCTTTCCGTTTATCAGTGTTAATAGTATAAGGAATGTAGTAAGAAGGATTGAGGTGTTAGAAAGGTATAATGCGTGTGAGCTAGATGTCCATCTATTCCAGGATTGCAGTATTCACTAGTGGGTTTAGCCTTCTTCCCATCAGCTTGTTCGGCCAGGTTTCCAAAGATTTTCCAGTCCCTGTTGGTGCGTCAGATGTCTGACGTGTTGGCTGGTACATGGGCCATAAATGTGACATCTGCGTGCACCAGTCCTCAGAACTTTTCAGCCGCCAGCCATACGCCAGGTGTTCCTGCTACTTGCGGAGGTCGGATCAATTTCATTTTAAGATAAGTACCCCGTTGGGGATTTTCTTCAGTCCTTTTGTAATTATTATAGTCTGTTAATGTCCAGCAAGTGCAAGTGTGGTCGCCAGATTCCCCACAAAGATGCACACGACCAGTGTCTCTCTTATTTGGGTAGGGATCACGATTGTAAAAACTGCGCCACTTATAAGTCGTTCACCCCGAAGACCCTTTGTTGCCGATTTCAGGCCCTTGACTTGTACCTTGAAAACCAGCACCTTAGGCAGATCGCTCTCGGAATGGAAGCTGCATCCGACAGCCCATCCAAACCACCTAGAAAGAGGGCCAAGCCTGCGAGGCCGTCCACTTCCACTGCGCCTCCCTCTTCTCAGCCTGTAGCCACCGTTAGTGTGGCGCCTGATTCAAATGCCAGGGGGCAACCAGCTTCTGCGATGGGTGCTTCAGAGTAGACCTTTGCCATTCCTCCTCCTACTTCAAGGCCGACCGCCAGCCCAGACGCCGGGTAGGCCTACAAAGAAAAAACAGAAGACGAGGCATATCGTTTCAACCCCAGAGGCCTTACAGACTGGCAGGCCTTCAGTCAGAGTCTCTACAATGCCTTTCTGGCCCTTAGGCCTACACCAGACCTTCCTCATGTTGCTCCTCCACTCCTTAGCCCCAGGCCTATTCAGCCAGAGACTACTCTTAGCCAACCTGCAGAAGAGGAAATGTCAGACTCCTCAGAGGACTCCTTGTCCTACACCTCTCAAATGTCATCCCCTTTTGGTATGGATCCCCAGAAGAGGTCTCTGCTGAACCTGACTCCCCTGTAGAAGACGTTACCTTTGGAGACACTAAATCTTATGAGGGAACATTTTAAATGGGATTGCTCAGACATGTCTGTGCATCAAAAAAGATTCTGTGACTTGATCCAGATGGAATCTCCTAACCCAGCTCCTATTCCTCCTGTCCAGCCTGCCTTCCTGGATGCCTTTGCAGCAGCATGTTTAAACCCAGATTCACAGCCACCTGCCCCTAGAAGGGCAGACCAGTTGTATAGGGTACCTGACGCAGACAAATTCCTTTTCAAATGCCCACCAGCTGACCCAGCAACCATTTCTGTTGCCACTGATAGGGCTACTAAACTTCTCTTTACTACCACTGTCCTGCCTGCAGGTAAAGACAGCAATGGCATGGAGAGGTGGGGAAAAAAGATAATACACTTCTGCTACTCAAGCCTTTAGGGCTACAAATTACCAGTCCCACATGGCCAAGTACTCCCTGACCTTACTCGAAAAAGCTTCTAAAGAACTTAATGAGATCCCTGACTGTTCTGCAAAGACATCCCTGTCTTCCTTGCTTGGGCTGTGTATTGAGGAGATACTCTTGGCTGCATCTTCAGCCACTACCAGATAACTTTAAGGCCAAACTTCTGGATGCTCCTTTGCATCACATAGTTGATCTCTAAGTCACCTCAGCAAAAAGGGAAAGAGGTCCAGGATTTAAAGCATTTTCTTGTCTCTTCAGTCCCAAAATTTCAAAGGAATTACCCGGCCAAGACACAATTTATTAGGAAGTCGTCTAGGCCCTCTGTTCACTCAAGGTCTAGAAGACCTCACAGGAGACGCACTACTCAGCCTAGGACACATCAGGCCTCTGCCCAGAGACCTCCCTTTCCAGAAAGGTCAGGCAGTATCTGACTGTCTGCCTCCCTTTCTACCCCCCCACCATACCTCTATTCTCCCGTCTCTCTCACTGCCTCCTTACATGGGCCCCTAGTGACATCCGAAAATGGGTCTTGTTTATCCTAAAGGAGGTTTACTTCATGCCTTGGATGTCCCGTCCTCCAAAACATCCTATTCCACTACCTCTCCCTCTCAATGGTCCCTCCTCCCCGAGGTCCTACACAACTTGTTGCACCAAGGCACCATAGAACTAGCCCCCACCTCTGCTCAAGGGAGAGGCTTCTACTCCAGAATTTTTCTGGTTCCTGGGAAGGAGGGACCATGGAGACCCATCCTAAATCTTTCCCACTTCAACCCATTCCTGAAGGTCCCCTCTTTCAGGATGATTACTCTACCCATTTTCCTTTCCCTCATCTTTCCCCAGGCCCTCATGGTGACCCTGGACATCAAAGAAGCCTATCTACATATTCCCATAAAACCATCATCCAGAAAATTCCTCCGGTTCAAAGCAGGCTCCTTGCATTTTCAGTTCTCTGCCTTGCCTTTTGGACTCTCCACTGCTCCACGGGTATTTACAAAATGCCTAGCCCCGGTCATTGCTTACTGCAGAACAAGAGGTACGCAGATTTTACCATAACTAGATGACCTGCTCATTCAAGCAGCAGACAGACAAAACCTCCTTGCCCACATAAAGGACCTTCGGCTCCTGCTGTAGTCTCTAGGGTTCCTCATAAACCTCCCCAAATCCAAACTAAATCGTACACAAGACATTATCTTCCTAGGATGCAGAATCAGAACAGACCTCAGGATGGGCTTCCAACCTCAGGAAAAAGTCCTTTCCCTGACCCAACTTCTTCAGTCTGCCCTCCTTTCGCCCACCCTGACTGCGAGGGAATTCCTCAAACTTCTCAGCCACATGGCTGCCACTATTCTCATGCTGCCACTGGCAAGATTACAAATGAGAAAGGTGCAATGGTATCTTCACTCAGTATGGGCCCAGCACTCACACCCCCTAGAGTTCAGAATTCCACTTTTCCCCTGCCTACACCAAGAATTGAAGTGGTGGATGGCCCAGGTGACCTTAAACCCGGGTCTCCCTCTACAGTTGCCCTCCCCTTCTCAGATCATGCACACAGACGCCTCAGATCTCGGCTGGGGGGCAATGTTGGACACAAGAACAGTGCAAGGTTTGTGGAAAGACAAACACAAACAATGGCACATCAACATCAAGGAAATGTCAGCCATTCTTCTGGCCCTGCAGGCTTTTCTTTCTTTCCTCAGACAGGGCATTCTGAAGATCTTTACAGATAACACCACAGTGATGTGGTACTTGAACAAGCAAGGAGGGACGAAGTCATACCTCCTCTGCAGACTAGCCCTACAGGTATGGGATCTAGCTGTCTCCCAAGGGATCTCCCTACATGCAGCCTGCATCCCCTCCCAACACAATTGCCAGGCAGACTCCTTAAGCAGAACTTCCTCAGACAGTCACGAGTGGGTGCTGTCAAGGAAGGTATTCCTAGGTGTAATCCACAGGTGGGTATTCCACAGATAGACCTTTGCCACCTCCACAAACAGGCAATTCCAGAGCTATTGCTCCAGAACCCACGACCCGAAGGCTCTTCAGATGCCTTCTTAATGTCTTGGAAGGGGAAATTCCTGTATGGCTTTCCCCCCTTCCCTCTGATCCAGAGAGTCCTACAGAAAATTCAGCAGGACTCGCCAAAATTCTTGTTGACCACCTTTTGGCCAAGGCAGCACCGTTTCCCTCTACTACTTCATCTATCCAAGGGCAATCGTCACAAGTTACCCCCCTCAGTGGATCTACTCACACAGCACCAGGGAACACAGATTCACCCACATTGGAGATCCCTGCACCTCCCCCTGTGGCGGGTAGGATTCTGATTTCCTTCAGACACCTGTGTGAGTATATGCTCTCAGTCGTGCAGGCGGCCAGGAAACCAAACACAAGAAAATCTTATCTCTCTAAATGGAAAAGGTTTTCTATCTGGTGTCACAAAAGACAGATAGAACTGCTGGACAATGACCTGCCTCTAATTCTCTCACCTGTGTGAACTGCTAAAAACAGGCTTGTCTTACTCCACCTTAAAAGCACACCTGTCTGCCATTTCTGCCTGCCTATGGAGCCTCCATTAGCTTCCAGACTTCCAGCCAAGCTATTCCTAAAAGGTGTTTTACACTTAAGACCCCCCCCCCCCAGAAAACCGACTCCTCCTCCCTGGGATCTTAATTATGTGCTGGAAAAACTTACTTTGAACCAGCTGGCAAGGCTGACGTGAAATTTTGCACTTGGAAAACAGTACTGCTAGTAGCTTTGACATCAGAAGGGTCTCAGAGCTCCAAGCCCTCGTGGATACTCCACCCTTCCTAGTTTTCCATTTGGACAGAATCACCCTCAGGATTAATCCCTCCACTCTCAAGGTGGTTAATGACCTCTCCCTAAATCAGGCTATTCACCTGCCCACCTTCTTTCCAAATCCTCAGGGAGACAATGAGAGAGTCCTTCACTCCCTGGATGTACACAAGCAACTTTGTTTCTACTTCCATAAGCCAAGCCTATACGCAGATCAGACCAGCTGTTTGTTTCCTTCCAGCCCAGGGCTCTGAGGAAAGCTGTGGGAAAACAAACCATTTCTTCTTGGATTGTTAGGGCCATCTCCTTCTGTTACTCACACCATGGAAAGCACTAACGGCAACGTCAGAGTCCATTCCACAAGGGCCATGGCTTCCTCTGGAGCCTTCTTTAAATGTCTAGATACTAACTCCATTCTGGAGGCTGCTTACCTGCTCATTTGTGAAAACCTTCAGACACTACAAGCTGGATCACATCTCCAGGACCAGAGTGGGATTTGCCAGGGTTATCCTGCATGAGTTCCTGGAATCCCTATCCAGACCCACCACCCAGCCAGCAGGGAGCTTTTGTACTCACCCACTAGTGAATACTGCAACATTGCAATAGAAGGACATAGGAAAGTTGTGTAAAGTCTTACCATAACCATAGATATCCTTCCCTTCCATGTTGCAGTATTCCTTCCCTTCCTCCATCCCCCTGTTCTCCTTGCACTTGCTCTCCCCAGTTCCTACAGACTGTGCTATTAGGACTGGCTCCGTCTGGGGCTTCTTGGATGTTCATCGTGTTTCACTGTTGCAGTCCTAACAAACAGGTTATCCAGCTCCTGGTAGCCCTCAGTCGGCCAGAATACCAAAATTAAGTAAAAATGATGCCGGTTGTAAAGGACGTCAGGGCGTCCGATACAAAAGGAGGCAGCCAACGTCACTTTCTCAGTCTTCCTTGCCGCGAAGCCCGAAGCAGAAGCTTTTCATGCACGAGTGCCAGTTGGCAGTTTACCTCTGTTGGTTTCCAAGTACAAGAGTTGAAGTCTACTACAGCTAAATACCCCATTGGGGATCCTCTTTTCTTGCCTTAACGAATGTCAGAAAAAGTTAATAATTGCCTTACCTGTGGAAAGCAGATTCCCCATAGAGATTTTCATTCGTATTGCATTATTTCTTTAGACCTTGACCACAACGTTCCCATGTGTGATCTCTGTGCCTCCTTTAATCCGCATACTATCCATCGTCAGGCTAAGATTTTGGCTAGGCATTTTGGAGTTTGGCCTAAGTTCATTGGTATGGAGTCTGCCGGTCTTCAGGCTTTGGATGTTCTGAAGAACCGCAAGGATAAGGACCGTGACAGGCCTTAGAAAGCTACGTCCTCGGATGAGGTTAAGTTGGTAGTCAGTCAGGCGGTAGCCAGTGAGACGCCTTTGCAGTCCCTGCAGTCTGCAGGTGTACAACCGCAGGCCTTAATTGAGTCAGAGTCTCTTAGGCCTTCAGCCTCCGTTTTGCCTTACGACCTGTCGCCGGTAACCTCATTTTGTGTTCTGACAGCAAACGTCTTCCTTCAACTTTGGCGGTTGCCAGGCCTCCTGAATCCTTCAGGCTTGCAGGTAAATCTTCCATTCGTAAGCCTGTGAAAAGGCAGGCTCCAGCTTCTTCTCGTTACCCTCAGTCACAAACGGTTAAAATGGTTAATGATTTGTTGAGTCTTATTAGGGGTTCTCAGCCAACTCCTTCTAAAAGGAGTAGGGATGTTTCCCCTGAGGTTATGTCCTGCTCAGGTTCTGATTCTTCCAGCATTTCTGCTGATGAAGAGGAATTTTCTCAGGCTTTTTCTCCTTTTGAGGATTCAGATGCAGAGGGGTCTATCCCTTCGGCCTCTCCTCCAGAGGATTTCTCTTTTGGTGATGCTTTAAATACCCTCAGAGAACATTTTAAATGGGAAAGTCAGGATTATCCCCAATCCAAGAAACGGATTAGGGAGTTCTGGATTTACCTCCGCATAGGCCTCTTGCTATTCCCCCCTTCGTTGGAAGTTGTTGATGATGTTTTTCTGGAAAATTCCTTGTCTCCAAATTCAGTTCCTCCTGCTCCCAGGAAACCTAACAGATGCTACAGAGTCCCTAATTCTCATCTGTTTTTTTTTCAGGAATCCGTTGGTAGATCCAGAGGGTATTCCTCAGGACCCTAAAGGAGTTAAGGCCACTGTTACCAGGAATCCTGTTCCCTCTGACAGGGAGTCTAGAAACCTAGATAGGTGGGGCAAGAAGGTTTATACCTCTGCCACCGTAGCTAATAGGGCTACCAATTGTCTATTTCATATGCTGAAGTACCAGCAGCACGCCTTGGAGGCTATTAAGTTTAGGGTAGCAAGTGTACCTCTTTTGGCAGAGAGTAAAGACATGCAGGATTTACTGAATTCAGCCAGTCTGGTCAATAAGCATTCTTTGCATTGTGGTTTTGACATCCTTGAGGCCTCCAGCAGGGCTATGGCTACTGGATCTGTTATTAGAAGGCACGCTTGGCTCAGAGAACAGCCTCTTCCAGAACCTGTCAAAGCTAAGCTTTTTGGATGTACCTTTGCATAAAGACAGTCTTTTTGGCATAAAGTAGAGGAGATACTGAAGAAGATGGAGGATAAGGCCAAGTCCATGCAAACTGAAGGATTTTCTGCAAGTTCAACCCCCTCGCTTTAGCACGAATTACCCTTCCAAGAGTTGGACCTTTCCCGATACCAGCAGACAGAACCATTCCAGGACTAGAGATTACAAATCTTCTAGGGGGCAGCGGGCTACCCCTCAGTGGTCTAAGAGTTGGCAGGCTTCCACTTCTAAAGGGGGGAAGCTCCAAGCCTGCATCTCAGTCAAAACACTCTCAGTGACTTTTTACAACTTCTGCCTGTTCTTGCTTACCGGGCGTGTCCTTTAGGTGGAAGGTTGGCCCTTTTTGCAGATGTCTGGGCCACTATCACAGACGAAAAATGGGTGCTTAGAACGGTGTCCCTATGGCAGAAGTTTTCTTTCAGCACCTTTCCAGCTCCCAAGGGATTCCCGGACATTCCTCCAAACCAAAGGCAGAAGTAGAAAAGCAAATTTTGTCTCTCTCTCATCTGGGAGCAATAGAATCAGTCCCTGCTCAGCAGGTAGACCAGGGCTTTTATTCCAGGCTTTTTCTAGTTCCAAAAAAAGAAGGCACCTGGTGTCCTATCCTGGATATTTCCATTCTTAACTCTCTTCTAGTAATTCCAAAGTTCAAAATGCTCACTCTGCATCAGTTGCTACCACTTCTAAAAAAGGATCCCTGGCTGATAACCTTGGATCTCAAAGAGGCACATTCCGATCAGGGAAAGTTGCAGGCAGTATCTTCATTTCAATTATTTATTTATTTACATTTGTTGACCGGGAGAGTCCGACTGGACATAGGTTTGTTTTCAGCAGAGGCCCGAGGAGAAAAGCTCCACATTAAGTATTATTTGCATTATACAGTTAAATATAGCATTTAAATATAGACATTAGTCCAGTTAAGGATGCAAGACAAGAAGAAAACGGATGTAAAACAGCTGTAGAACAGAGTGGGCGAGCAAGATTACCAATTCTCTGTGCTGCCATTTGGCTTATCTAGTGCTGTCAGAGTTTTCACAAAGTGCCTGGCCCCAGTCATTGCTTTTTGCAGGCAGAAGAAAATTCAGATTTACCCATACTGGACGACTGTCTGATTCAAGCAAGTTCTCAGGAACAGCTATTAAAGGATGTAGAATTCATAAAGACTCTTCTCTCTTCCCCTGGGTTAATGGTTAATGGGTTCTCAATGTGGAAAAATCGAAAATGGTACCATCCAAGGAGATAACATTCCTGGGAGCGAGTCTGAACACAGCCACCCAGATCATATGTCTCACCTAGGAGAGGCAGACAATTCTTTCAGTTTACTTCAAGGACTTTGCAAGCCTGTCCCAGCTCCCCTGCAAGGAAGTACCTGCAAGATGTTCATCGTGTTACACTGCTGCAGTCATTACACATGGGTTATCCTGCCGTCAGGCGGTCTCGCAGTTGGCCAGAGTTCCAAAGTCTTGGTCCGGCGTCTGTTGCTGTCGCCTCTTCCCTGACGTCAGTGCGCCAGGGTTATATAAGATGCATCCGACGCAATTTTCTTCAGTCTTTCTTGCCGTGCAGTGCCCGAAGCAAAAGCAGTTCGCAAGTGCCGGTCGGCCGACTCCTGAGATTTTCAAAGTCGAATTTCAGATCCGAAGTCTTCAATAAAGCTAAGTACCCCATTGGGGAAACGTTTTTCTTGCCTCAGACCGATGTCAGAACAAGTTAATAATTGTATTTCTTGTGGGAAGCAAATACCTCATAAGGACTTCCACTCTTACTGTATTCCATGCCTAGGCCCTGATCACGACGTCACTAGTTGTAGGTTTTGTGCTAGATTTAACAAACTCACTATAAAACGACGTTTTGATTTTGCTTTGCACTACATTGGCCGAAGGTTCAATTATACAATGCTGTTGGAACAACGGACGACCGCAGTTCATAAAAAACGCAAAGACAAGGGTAAAGACAAGCATCCGAGGTCCAAAACCAACGATGAAGCCTCTTCTAGGCCAGTCGCCGGTTCTCAGTGAGGCACTTTTGCAGCCCCTGACACCCGCTACCTCAGAGCCACAGGCCACCTCCGACTCCCACATGGAGACAACTAGGCCTCTGGAAACTCAAGGTATTGGGCCTACAGAAACTAATCCCTCAGATGGGTCCGGAGCCGCTGAGCAGGCATCGGCTTCTGAGAGTGTTTTCAGACCTTCACAACTTACCATTGAAGCAACAGCCAAGACAAAAACACCATTAAAGACAAAGAAGCAAGTACAGCATTCTCCTGGACAGTCCTCCATGCCTAAGAAACAGATGCTCAAAATGGCCGAAGACCTCATTACTCTAATCAGGGGTTCCCATTCCCCTCCTGAGAAAAGGCCTAGGTAGGATACAGACTATGATTCCTCTGATTAGGTTTCCATTTCCTCTGATTCCTCTTCAGACCAGGGATATTCTCTACCCCCCTATGAGGACTCTGATGCTGAAGAGTCTATCCCTTCAGCCTCTCCTCCTGAGGATTACTCTTTTGGGGAAACTTTACATACCATGAGGGGGCATTTCCATTGGGAAAGTCAGGAGTATTCAGAATCCAAGAAAAGGCTCGGGGACTTCCTTTTATTGCCTCAGCACAGGCCCCTTGCTATTCCACCTGTGTTAGATATTGTGGATGATGTGTTCTCTGAATCCAGCTTATCTCCTGATTCTTTGCCCCCTGCACCAGCCAAGCCAAATAGGTATTATAGAGTCCCTGACTCTCACAAGTTTCTTTATAAAAACCCTTCTGCTGACCCAGAAACCATTTCCCAGGGTCCCAAAGGGGTTAAGGCTTCCATTGCAAAAAATCCAGTCCCCTCTGACAGAGATTCTAGAGCATTGGATAGATGGGGGAAGAAAGTTTACACTTCTGCAACTTTAGCAGTAAGGGCTTTAAATTGCCAGCTTCACATGCTTAAGTACCAACAATATTTAATGGCTCAGTTAAAACAAAAAATGCTTACAAGCTCAGAAGCTCCTGACTATAAAGAAATGCGGGATTTATTGCATGCAGTTGAACAGGTGGGAAAACATACTCTGCAATGTGGTTTTGATTCTTTAGAGGCCTCTTGTAGAGCCGCAGTTACAAGTTCGGTGATTCGAAGACATGCTTGGTTAAAAGAACAGAGTTTACCTGACCATGTTAAGGCAAAATTATTGGATGCTCCTTTACAGCATGATACCTTGTTTGGTGTTAAGGCAGAAGAGGTGTTAAAGAAAATTGAGGATAAAGCTAAATCTATGCAAACAGTAAAATATTTCTTACAGGTACAGCCACCTCGATTTAGCAGAAATTGGCCAACAAAGAATTGGTCCTTTCCAGTGTCAGACAGGCCACAGAGAGGCAGATACAGACACCCAAGAGGCAAATCTCAACCCCAAGGCTCTTACAGACCACGACAGTGGGGTACCCCCACCCCAAAAGGAGGTGAGGACAAGTCTCAATCGTACAGGAAACGGTCCCAATGACGCCCCCCTTCGTATGCCAAGCAATTCCCTTTTGGCAGCCCCCTTAGGGGGGAAACTGGCACTTTTTTCTCAAAATTGGCAATCACCCAAGACAGATGGGTTCTGAATATTGTGTCTCAAGGTTACAGGTTCCACTTTCATACTTTACCAAGGCTAAAAGGAATGCCAAACCTGCCACAAAATCAATGGGCAGAGGCTCAAAAACAAATTTCAGCCCTCATGGACATGAGAGCTAATCAAAAAGTACCACAGCAGGAACAAGGACAAGGATTTTACTCAAGACTCTTCCTGGTCCCCAGAAAGGACAAAGCCTGGAGACCCATGCTAGACCTTTCAACTATAAATACTTACCTGGATGTTCCGAAATTCAAAATGTTGACACTACAGCAGCTTCTTCCCATGCTGGGCAAGAAGGCTTGGCTTGTTACTCTGGACCTCAAAGAGGCATACCTGCATGTCCCTGTCAGACAAGATTGCAGAAGATACCTCAGATTTAAAGCTGGTACAGTGCACTACCAATTCTCTGCACTGCCCTTTGGCTTATTTACTATGCCCAGGGTCTTTACAAAGTGCCTGGCACCAGTAATTGCATTTTGCAGACAAAAAGGAATTCAAATATATCCATACCTGGACGACTGCCTCATTCAACCAGAGAAAAAAGGACATTCTTCTAAAGCAGCTGGCGTTTGTAAAAAGGTTGCTAATTTCTCTAGGGTACACAGTAAACGAAAAGAAGTCAAAACTAGTGCCCTCACAACAGATAATATTCCTGCGTGCCAGCTTGAACACAACGGCCCAGATGGCTTATCTCACGCCAAACAAACAAGGACAACTGACTCAATATTTTCAATTGCTGGCAAAAAAGTCCCATCTCCCTGCAAGAAAAATTCTGCAGGCCCTGGGATTCATGGCGTCCTGCATACTACTAATTCCATATGCCAGACTGCATATGATGAAATTACAATGGTACCTAAAAAGTGTTTGGACTCAACTCTCTCACAGTTTAGAAACAGTAATTCCAATAATTCCCTGCCTACAACAGGAGATGTTCTTCATCTCACATTGCTGCAGTCCTTACATATGGGTAGTCCGCTGTCCTCG
The DNA here is from genome assembly GCF_019279795.1 of Protopterus annectens. Taxonomy (NCBI): domain Eukaryota; kingdom Metazoa; phylum Chordata; order Ceratodontiformes; family Protopteridae; genus Protopterus; species Protopterus annectens. The sequence goes on along the minus strand of NC_056737.1, from coordinate 179,999,718 downwards.
GTCGGCCCGAATACCAAAGTATTAGGCTGACGTCGGTCAAGGCGCTTAAAACTGACATCAGGACGTCAGGGTACAAAAGCGCATGACCGACGTCATTTCCTCAGTCTTTTTTGCTGTATGGTCCGATGCAGAAGCAGCGTTGCAAGTGCCGTTCGGCGTTCTGAAATTTTTCGAATTCGGAGTTTCAGACCGAATCCAAGTTGGCTAAGTACCCCGTTGGGGAATATTTTGTTTTTTTCTTGCCTCAGTGTTTTACCGGATGTCAGAAAAAGTGAATAACTGTATTTCTTGTGGGAAACAGATACCGCATAGGGATTATCATTCTTTGTGTATTCCTTGTTTGGGGCCTGAGCACGACGTTGTTGGGTGTCGCTTTTGTGCTAGGTTCAATAAACGCACTATTGCGAAGGTTAGATTGTGCTAGGCTGGTCTTTGGGAAGCGGTGCAATTATAATATGCCGTCGGATTCTCGGCGCCCGCTTCTAAGAAGCGCAAAGACAAAGCAGTTAAACCCAGGCAAGATGAGTCGTCCGTTCCGGACGCCGGTTCTTTAGAGGTTTCAGTGGAACCGGTGGTTCCGACGGAGACCTCTCTGGAGTCTCAGGGAGAGACTTTGATTTTGCAGGAGGTGGTCTCTCAGGAGGCAGGTCAGGCTGAAGGGGCTTCTCAAGTTACTGTACTCCCTCCCTTCCTAGGGTGGTTAGGCCTTCTCCTTCTGTTTCCAAGGCTTCTCCCAGAGGCAGGCCAGTTTTAGCTTCTGTTGGTGTCACTCCTAGTTCAGCAGGGTCTGTGCCTAAGAAGCACATGCTTAAAATGGCAGAAGATTTGATTACTCTGATTAGAGGTTCTTTGCCCCTCCTGATAAGAGGCCTAGGGTGGAGCCAGAGTTGGGAAGTTTTGAGCAGGCTTCGATGTTTCAGAGTCTTCAGCTGAAGACTTGCAGGAGTACTCTCCTTATTCTGATTCTGATGCAGATGATTCCACTCCTTCTGCTTCTCCTCCAGAGGATTTTTCTTTTCAGAGACACTTCATTCTATGAGGGAACATTTTAAGTGGGAAGGTCAGGACTTCTCTGATTCTAGGAAAAGGCTTAGGGAGTTTTGCTGTTACCCCAGCATAGGCCCTTGGCTATACCCCTGTTCTGGATGTTGTGGAAGATGTGTTTGCAGAGGCTTCACTTAATCCTGATTCTCTGCCTCCTGCTCCTGTTAAACCGGATAGGTATTACAAGGTGCCTGAGGCTCATAAATATCTTTATAAGAGTCCTAGGGCGGACCCAGAAACTATTAGTCAGGGACCTAAGGGTGTCAAGGCCTCTGTTGTAAAAAATCCGGTTCCTCTAGATAAAGAAGCCAGAGCTTTGGATAGATGGGGAAAGAAGGTCTATACATCTTCTACCTTAGCTATGAGGGCTTTGAATTGCCAGTTTCATATGTTGAAATATCAAAACTTTCTTCTTTCTCAATTGAAGTCTAAGGTGGATGCTCTGGCGGAAGGCATTGAGTGTAAAGAATTAACAAGATTTGGTGCATGTCTCTGAACAGGTGGGTAAGCATTCATTACAGTGTGGTTTTGATGCTGTGCAGGCCTCGTCTACGGTGGCTGCCACTGGCTCAGTTCTTCGCAGGCATGCCTGGCTGAAGGATCAGAATTTATCTGACCATGTTAACACAAGGATTTTGGATGCTCCTTTGCAGTCTGATGTGTTGTTCGGTTCACCTGTGGAGTCAGTCTTGAAGAAAATGGAAGACAAGGCTAAGTCTATGCAGGCTGTTAAAGATTTTTTGCAAGTTCAGCCTCCGAAGTTTAGTAGGAATTGGCCTGCTAAGGGGTGGACGTATCCTTCTTATGATTCTCAGTCTAGGGGTAGATCTAGACGTGGTAGGGGCAGAGCTCAGAGTTCTTTCAGGCCTAGAACAGGGAGTTCACCTGCACAATCTTCGGGTGAGGGCAGGGGCCAGTCCTTTCGTAAACAGGCCCAATGACCTACTTTTCAGCTGCCAGATCCTTCTTGCCTGGCAGCACCTTTGGGAGGAAGGTTAGCACTCTTCAAGGAAAATTGGATGTTGATTACCCAAGACAAATGGGTATTGGATATCATACACCAGGGTTACAAGTTTTATTTCCATACCTTGCCTCCTTTCAAAGGCATGCCGGACGCTCCTCCTCAGCAAAGACTAGAGGCTCGCAAACAAATTTCTCTACTACTTCAAATAGGGGCCATACAACCGGTCCCTCTGCCAGAAGTGGGCCTAGGATTTTATTCTCGCCTGTTTCTAGTACCAAAGAAAGGAAACACGTGGAGACCAATTTTGGATTTATCTATCCTCAACACATATCTGGACATTCCCAAGTTCAAAATGTTGACGTTACAACAGCTTTTACCTCTGCTGGGCAAAGATCACTGGATGGTGACTCTGGATCTCAAGGAGGCTTACCTTCATGTTCCTATCAGGCCCAGTTGCAGGAAGTATCTGCGTTTTGGCTGGGACTTCACATTATCAGTTCTCTGCATTGCCCTTTGGCTTATCTACTGCGCCCAGAGTGTTCACGAAGGTTCTGGCTCCAGTGGTAGCTTTCTTCAGGCTAAGAGGAATACAGATCTATCCTTATTTGGACGATTGCCTGATTCTGGCCCAAGAAAAGGACGAACTTCTTCATCATTTACAGTATGTGATGGCAGTGTTAAGATGCCTGGGGTATTCTGTGAACGAAATAAAGTCCAGTCTAGTACCCTCTCAGGACATGTGCTTTCTGGGTGTGAGACTGAATACAGCATCCCAGATGGCCTTTTGACCCCGGACAAACAAAAGAATCTTTCTCTTTACTTCCACCAGTTGTCTCGTCAGTCCAGGCTGACTGCAAGGACAGTCCTTCAAGCCTTGGGGTTCATGGCATCTTGTATTCTGGTACTTCCCAATGCCAAACTGCATATGAGGAAGCTACAATGGTATCTCAAGAATGTATGGACACAGCACTGCCAAGATTTGGACACTGTCATTCAGATAATACCTTGCATTCAAAAGGAATTTTTGTGGTGGGCTCAGGAATGTCACCTAAACAAGGGACTCTCTGTGACCCGGCCAGAGGCGAGTCAGATTTTAACGACAGATGCCTCAGACAAAGCTTGGGGAGCTCATCTAAATGGAAAATGGGTACAAGACACGTGGCCTGCCAGACTTCAGCATCTACATATCAACTTGAAGGAGATGTTAGCAGTCCAATTTGCATTGATAGCTTTCAAGGATTTACTTCTTCCAGGGCAGTTGTTGATTCAAACAGACAACACAACTGTCATGTGGTACATCAACAAGCAAGGGGAACGATTCTTATCCTCTATGCAGACAAGCAATGATTTTGTGGGAGACTGCTCTCATTTTACAGCTAAATCTTCAGGCAAGGTTTTTGCCAGGAGCACAGAACTCCTTAGCAGATGTGTTGAGCAGACAAATTATGGATCCCCACGAGTGGAAATTGGATCCTCATGTATTTCAGAGATTGACAGTGTTATGGGGAACTCCAGACATAGATCTGTTCGCTTCTCCACTAAATTACCAGCTGCCAAAGTTTTGCACAAAAAGGTTTCATCCCACAGCTTGGAAAGTGGATGCTCTCTCATTCAATTGGAGCAATCTTCACGTGTATGCCTTTCCACCTCTGCCTCTCCTCCCAAAGGTACTGCTGAAGGTCAGACAGGACAAGCCAAACATGATTTTAATAGCTCCAGATTGGCCTCGACAGCACTGGTACCCATTACTGAGAAGTCTGGTACAGGAGCCTCCATGGCCTTTGCCTTGATTCCTCACCTGCTGTCTCAGGAGAGCAGTCATTTACTCAATGTCAAACTTCATTCTCTACATCTGACAGCCTGGCATATTCTGTTTTAAACCCTGGAGGGTCTCAGCTTCCACAACAAGTTTTGAATGTTATTTTGGAGGCCAGAAGGCCTAGTACAAGGAAAGTTTACGCAGATAAATGGAGGAGATTTTTATTTTGGAGTACAGCAAAGGACTTTGATGTTTCTAAACCTAATTTAAGTGTTGCGCTTCAATACCTTACTGAGTTATTGGACAAAGGTTTGTCCTTCTCCTCTATAAAGGTTCATGCTGCAGCAATTTCTGCTCACTATGACTGTGACCCACCATTATTTTCTCAGCCTTTGTTTAAGCAATTCCTTAGAGGGGCAAAGAATATAAGACCCCACGTAGAGCTCCTACTCCTGCTTGGGATCTCAATTTTGTGTTGGAGAAACTCACTCTACAACCTTTGAGCCTGCAGCATCGGCAGAGTTGAAATATTTATCATGGAAGACTGCTTTTTGTTGGCCATTACCTCTGCGAGAAGGGTTTCTGAATTACAGGCCCTTATGGCAGTTGAGCCTTTCTTAATTTTCCACAAGGATAGGGTGTCTTTGCACTAACCCTTCTTTTATGCCTAAAGTGGTTTCTAGTGTGGCTTTAAACCAAACTATTCATTTGCCTACTTTTTATGCAAACCCCAAAATAAAGGGGAAAGGATTTTGCACACTTTGGATATACACAGACAGTTGCGATATTATTTGAGCAGAACTAAAGGGTTCAGGCAGTCTCAGCAGTTGTTTGTTTCTTTTGCTTTGGGTTCTCAGGGCAAACCTGTTTCAAAACAAACTATTTCTAAGTGGATTGGTTTTGTATTGCTTTCTGTTATTCCCATCATGGTAAGGAGATTCCAGCTGGGATTAGGCCTCATTCCACTAGGGCTACTGCCACTTCTACAGCTTTTTTAAGGGGGGTGTCTACTAAAGATATTTTGGAAGCAGCTACTTGGAGTTCAGTGCATACTTTCTCTAAGCATTACCACCTTCCACTTTACTCTAAATCTAGGGCTGGATTTGCCACTGCAATTTTACAGGGCATGTTGGCAGCTCCTAATGCTTTATAGTTTTGCCATCCTCCCTTACCTCTGCTTTGGGATTCTACCCATATGTAAGGACTGCAGCAATGTGAGATGAAGAACATAGTACAGTTTTGTACCTACCATAAATGTAGATGTTCGAAGATCCACATTGCTGCAGTCCAATTTACCCTCTGTTGAAGGTGGTGGTGTGGTTTGTGTTGTACATATTGTAAATATGGTTAGTGCACGGGTGGTTGGTTAGTTTTTGCTGGTTTTTGGCTTTGGCCTTTCTTGTTAGGGCCTTCTGACATCTGGGGCAAGAAAAGACTGAGGAAATGACGTCGGTCATGCGCTTTTGTACCCTGACGTCCTGATGTCAGTTTTAAGTGCCTTGACCGACGTCAGCCTAATACTTTGGTATTCGGGCCGACCGAGGACAGCGGACTACCCATATGTAAGGACTGCAGCAATGTGGATCTTCGAACATCTACATTTATGGTAGGTTCAAAACTGTACTTTTCTATGGTGGGCACAGGGCATGTCACCTCAATGAGGGTCAGCCTTTCACTCTACCCACAGCCAGGCAGACTCTAACAGATGCTTTGGATTACACCTGGGGGAGCACACATGGCAGGAAAATGTATTCAGGGCAAGTGGACCACAGACCAAATGCATCTTCACATCAATCAAAAAGAGATGTTGGCTGTTCAAAGTGCCCTAACAGCTTTCAAGGACCTTCTGCATCCAGGACAATTATTATTAAAGACGGACAACACCACAGTAATGTGGTACATAAACAAGCAAGAAGGGCACTCATTCTTATCCCCTATGCAGACAAGCCATGACCTTGTGGAACATAGCTCTAACTTATCAAGTTCATCTGAAAGCACAATTCCTGCCAGGAAAGAAAAATACTCTGGCAGATGATCTAAGCAGAAATATCATGGACCCTCACAAATGGAAATTGAATCCACAAATCTTCAGCATGGTAACGTAAAAATGGGGGTGCCCAGACATAGATCTTTTTGCCTCCCCACTGAATTGCCAACTACAAAAATTCTGCATAAGGACTTACCACACACAAGCATGGAAAGTGGATGCTCTTTCGTTCAGCTGGAAAAGCCTAAAAGTTTATGCCTTCCCACCACTGCCTCTCCTTTCAAAGGTACTCCTAAAAGCCAGACAAGAAAAACCACAGATGATCCTGATTGCTCCAGACTGGCCATGCCAGCACTGGTACCCAATCTTAAAGAACTTAGCTCAAGGCCCACCATGGATTTTGCCTCAAATTTCACACCTTCTGACTCAACAAAACAATCAGATCCTGCACGGTCAGCTCAAAACCCTAAACCTGGCTGTATGGCAGATTCATTAGTCAAACAGGCAACACCTCTCTCTAAAGCTGTTATGGATGTCATTTTGGAGGCCAGGAGGCCTAGCACCAGGAAATCTTACTCAGAAAAATGGAAGAGATTCTGTGCCTGGAACCAGGCTCAAAGCCTTGACCCTCTTGTCCCAAACATTCCTCAGATTCTACAATACTTAACTGAGATACTGGGCAAAGGACTATCCTTCTCATCAATTAAGATCCACGCCTCTGCCATTTCAGCTTATTACAACACGGATCCTCCTTTATTCTCTCACCCCTTGCTAAAGCAGTACCTCAGAGGGGCTAAAAACATAAGACCGCCCCGGAGATTACCAACACCAACTTGGGACCTCAATTTTGTTTTGGAAAAACTGATCTTGCCACCTTTTGAGCCAGCCAATACAGCTGATCTAAAATTTTTATCATGGAAAACAGCTCTGCTCCTGGCAGTAACTTCAGCACGAAGAGTCTCGAAGCTGCAGTCATTAATGGCAGTGGAACCTTTTATAATATTTCATCAGGACAGGGTTTCTTTAAGGACAAACCCTACCTTTATGCCAAAGGTGGTATCTAGTGTGGCTCTTAACCAAACCATCCATTTGCCAACTTTTTATCCAAATCCCCGGAATAAAAGGGAGAAACTTCTGCACTCTTTGGACATATACAGGCAGTTACGCTTCTACTTGGACAAAACAAAAGCTTTCAGAAAAACTGAGCAACTGTTTGTAGCATATGCTATAGGATCACAGGGCAAGGCTATCTCAAAGCAGACTATTTCCAAATGGATAGGACACTGTATTCGTTACTGCTACACACAGCATGGAAAATCAGTCCCTAATAACATTAGGCCACATTCTACCAGAGCAACAGCCACTTCAACAGCCTTTCTCAGAAGGAGTACCAACCAAGGAAATTTTGGAGGCTGCAACTTGGAGTTCAGTGCACACCTCTACCAAGCATTACCACTTGCCTCTTTATAGGTTCATACTAGGCTATCTGCCCTAGGGCACTTATAAGCCTAACCAGTGTGTGTTTGGCTTTAAGTTTGAGGCCATGGGTCTGGCACCAGTTGTCAGTTTCTATCAGGCCCTTTTGGAGGATGCTTGTGTCGGCTGGAGAGTCGATTATGGCACCCAGTTTGCAGTCATCTGCGAACTTGGTCAGCCACAGTCCTTCCGTGTTAGCCTGTACCTCCGAGAAATACATACCGAACAAGAGAGGTCCCAGGACTGAGCCTTGCGGGATGCCACTTGTAACTGGTTTGGAGTCTGACATGGCTCCAGCAATTCTAACCATGTGGGTTCTGTCTTTGAGCCAGTTTGCAACCCATCTGGTGACATAGGGGTTTATATTTAAGCTGGTGAGCTTATCTATGATGCCCGAGTGGGGTATTGTATCGAAGGCTTTTGCAAGGTCCAGGTAGGCTGTGTGGACCACCTTCCCCTCGTCAATGGCCTTGGTGACTGTTTCAAAGAAATCGACCAGGTTCAAGAGGCAGGATCTGCCCTTAAAGCCGAACTGGGTAGGATCCAGTGTCTGTAGGTCCCCAATATCTTTATTTATGAGGTCCAAGATGATCCTTTCCATAGCTTTGCAGACCAGGCTAGTCAGGCTTATGGGGCAGTAGTTTCCAGGATCCGTTGAGGCACCACTTTTGTGGAGGGGGACCACTGTTGCTGTACGCCACTCTTTGGGTACATACCCTGTAGTAAGGCTGAGATTGAACAGTAGCTTTATGTTTGGGTTTAGCTCTTCTCGGAGTTCATGTAGGACACAGCCCGGGACACCATCAGGTCCCATAGATGCTGTGTTTTTTGCTTTGGAGAGGGCGGCTCTTACCTGAGCATCTGAGATGTCAGGGGGGCAGCACTCTGTTGGGATAGATATTTGCTCTTTTGGTGGGGAGGGGGGGAGAAGTTTACGCTGAACCTGTCGGCTGTGGGTTTGGTGTATTTCTTGTCATTTTGGACCAATTCTGAGCATATCTGGGAATTCCCACCCAGGTTTCTAACATAACTAAAGAAAGCCTTGTGATTATCCTTAGTGTCCTGTGCAATTTTTCTCTCGAAACTGGCCTTAGATGATTTTATGAGTGCTCGTAGTTTTTTGCTAATACTGATCAGAGATGCCTTCTCTTTATGGGATTTTGCTCTATCATGTAGTAGCTTCCTCCTTCTATTGTATAGTTTATTTATGGCTGAGGTCCACCAGACAGGATGCCTGCCTTTGGGGGATTGGGTCTTGGTTTTTATTTGGAATTGCATGATCCAAGCATTCCTGAAGGTGTTCATAAAATGCGCTTATAAAGGATTCTGCGGCCTGGGCCGTATTTTCCACAGGCCCAGGGGCTTTGAAGGATTCCATCTCGGTTTTGAGGAGTGTGAAATTAGCTTTAGAGAAGTTTTTCACTGTGGTTTTCTGGGCAGGGGGTGGGTTTGGGATGTGAATATCCAGTGAGATTAGTTTATGGTGTGATCTTACCAGTGAGGGATACACTTCTGGTCTGGAGCATAGAGTCCCCATGTTGGTGATGATCAGGTCCAGTATGTTTCCCTCTCTTGTGGGAGTAGTAACAAGTTGTTCCATAGCATTTGAGTTTATACATTCTAGGTACCTTTGGGCTAGGGTGTTGGAGCTAGAGTAATGCCCCCAGTCTATGTTTGGGTAGTTAAAGTCGTCCAATATAATGGTGTTTGGAGAGACCTTCATATTTTCTAGTGTTTTCAGGAAGGTAGAGTGTGGTTCCTAGGTTTGGGAGGGTGGTCTGTAGCAGGCTATAAATTGGAAGGCAGTTTTACCCACTGTTAGTTGCACATGGATAGTCTCTGATACTTCATACTGTGCCACCAACCTGGAGGTGTGGGTATCTTTGACAAATATTGATACTCCCCCTCCTTTTGTTGTTTGGTCCGAGTTTTGGGGCCGAAAAGCATGGTATGAGGTATAACCTGGCAGCGCTGGGGTGCTCTCAGGAGCCTTGAACCAGGTTTCTGTTACTGCACAGATATCGATGTTCTCCATGCCAAGGAGAGTTTCGAGTGTGTGCATCTTGAGGTTTAGACTTCTGGCGTTGAGTAGCATTACTTTTAGTTTCTTATCTCTTGTGATACCTATGGAGGTGGGTTTGTCTTTTGAACCTTGCCTAAAAAAGGCACTATGGGGTGGCAAGAGCCTTTGCCAATATCCGAAAGCCCAGAGGTGACTGGTGCAAGCCATCCCTAGTGAAGCATCGTGGCTTGTCGAGCATGTCATCCCAGGCTGACAGGCATTGGATCCCCTCTTCATGACACCAATACTTAAGCCAATTGTTGAAGTTGATCATCTTGTCTTCATATTGTGGCATCATTCTTGGTGAGGGTAAGATGCTACTCAAGGTCAGGGCCATACCGGCCTGGGCTACATGCTCAGAGAGCTCCTCTGTCTCTTTTCATGTAGTCCAGGGAGGTACGTCTCAGGTCATTCACACCAGCATGGACAATGACTGAGTCATATTTGTACTTGCCTTGGAGTGACCTGAGTGCTTGTGTTATGTGGCAGATCCTAGCGCCCGACAGGCAGCTCACCGTGACCTTCTCCTTGTTCAACGTGGTGAGCGGGACGTCAGTGTGCCTGACTATAGAGTCACCTATTACAAGTGTATCGGGTGTGTTGTTTAGCCTTAAGGGCTGTGACTGTTCGGCACACTGGCTTTGTGAACTATGTGTTGCACGTGTTTTGTTTTGGGTTAGCGGTTGCTTGGGTGTCTGCTTTGGAGGTCTCTGCTGCTTAGGCAAATTTTTATTTAGAGCCTCCGAGTATGTTTTTGTGTGATTATGTGTTTGTTTTGCTGCCTTGGTAGGTCTATGTGAGACTGGAGTTGTAGTGAGTGTGGTTTCCTTTTCCTCCTGACTGGCTACGCCAGTGCTGGGTTGAGAGAGCTTAGCCTCCAGTTTTGGCTATATGGTTGCATCTCTCACATGTGTTTGAATTTGTTGGGAGAAGGAGAGGGTTGTCTGTGTACATGAGGCAGTTGTAACATTGCCTCAAGATTCCCAGATTCACCAGCTGGACCAGAGAGGAGATTGACAACTGACCTTTGGACATGCTAGAATAGTGTTGCGAATTCCTTTATAAATGAAAAAAAGGGGCCAATGGGGAACAAGGTACTCACGGGGAGTTTGTGAGGGTGTAGTGCTTTTAATTTTTAGTGCTAACTTATATAATTACTGTAGTGAGCAAGTGCCAGGCTTTAGAGTAGGAATAGGGTGTTTATTATGACAGCTAGACGAGTTCTAAGGGAAAAAGTGAAGAGCAGACTTTGTGGAGCCGAGAAAAGTGTAAACCCGATTTAGCGGCGCTGCGCTATACGCAAAATCGCACAAAGCCGTGCTAAAGCGGGTTTTATACAGGGGGGGCTTGAAAGAGCTAGAAATTGACCCAAAACGGCCAATAGACTACCAGATTCTTGTGCTGGGAGCACTCCTCCAGGGATAGATAAGCTGCTCTAAGCTCCCCACTCCCACTGGTGAACAAAGAAGCCTCCCATTATCCAAGAAAGGAAATGGGCAACACAGGAACTTTCCAAAAGTCCAGAATACAGCAAAGCCTGTATTTGGATTACTCTAGGTCAGGAAAGGCGCGAAACAAGGATCAAATTTTTTTTTTTTTATAGCAACAAACAGCAGGAAAATGCAGTAAATCAGTAACACAGGCTAGCGCACTTGAGTGTGTAGCCTCAACAGGTAAATGCAACAAATGGGACAAAGTTTAAAAGTGCAGGTACTCTAAATCCAGAGCAGGATTTGCCACTGCAGTTCTGCAGGGCCTCATAGCCAATCCTAATTCTTTATAGACCAGCCTCCCAACCTTAGCTTTGGGATTCTACCCAAGTGTAATGACTGCAGCAGTGTAACACGATGAACATAGTACAGTTTTGTACCTACCATAAATGTAGATGTTCGAGTGTTCACACTGCTGCAGTCCAGGTTACCCTCCCTCCATCCCCTCTGTCCTAGCTGGACTTATCTATACCTTTCTATCCTATACAACCTTTGTGGTGTATTTGCTTATTACTGAAAGTATTGTTTTTATTTTTTATATATGTCTTATTAAGCAATATGTATTGCCTACCTCCTTGGGGGCACCTGACATCTGGGGCAAGAAAAACTGAAGAAAATTGCGTCAGATGCATCTTGTATACCCCTGGCGCACTGACGTCGGGAAAGAGGCGACAGCAACCGACGCCGGACCAAGACTTTGGAACTCTGGCCGACTGCGGGACCACCTGGCGGCAGGATAACCCAAGTGTAATGACTGCAGCAGTGTGAACACTCGAACATCTACATTTATGGTAGGTACAAAACTGTACTTTCTGGGATTCATGGCATCTTGTATTCTCATGATTCCATATGCAAGACTGCATATGAGGAAATTGCAATGGTACTTCAAGAACATTTGGTGTCAACACTCAGATGACCTGGATATGATGATTCCTCTGCTTCCATCTCTGCAGACGGAGTTTCTATGGTGGACAACAGCCTGTCCACAAAACAAAGGCATGCCTTTTCAGACACCTCTTGCCACTCAAGGTCTGACTACAGACGCATTGGACTAAGCTTGGGGAGCACACCTGGATGGCAGATGCATACAGGGAGGTTAGAATGCCCAGCAGATGCACCTCCACATAAATCTAAAAGAGTTGATTGCAGTTTAGCAGGCCTTACTGGCTTTCAAGCATCTTCTTTCTCCCGGGACCCTGCTTGTCAGGACAGACAACACCACGGTCATGTGGTACATCAACAAGCAGGAATGGACTCATTGTTACCTTCTGTGCAGGCAAAGCATGAATCTTTGGTCCATGGCAGCATCCCTGGACTTGCATCTCCTAGCTCAGTTTCTTCCAGGAAGGCTCAGTGTTTTGGCAGACAAGTTGAGCAGGCAAACCCTGGATTCTCATAAGTGGCAGCTGAACAGAGCAGTCTTTTACAGCATCATTCAATGTTGGGGCACTCCTCAGGTGGATTTTTTCTCCTCCCCAGACAACCAACTGTTACCGCTCTTTTGCACCAGACAGCAGCACAGCAGAGCCTGGAAAGTGGATGCTCTCTCCTTCCCTTGGACGTTGCTATCAGTGTACGCCATCCCTCCTCTTCCTCTTCTTCCAAGAGTATTAGTGAAGATCAGGGACGAACGTCAAAGGACTATTCTCATAGCTCCGGACTGGCCCAGACAGCATTGGTATCCGCTGCTTTGCAGTCTCTCCCATCTTCCTCCTTGGCATCTTACTCTGAAGCCAGATCTTTTGGTTCAGTAAAGGGGAAACCTTCTACATCCTCATCTTCAGTCTCTCCATTTGGCAGCATGGCTGATTGTATCACTCCCCTTTCTTCTTCCCTTTCCCAACAGGTAGTTGACCTGCTGATGGAGGCCACGAGGCCTAGCACTAGGAAATCCTATGCTGGCAAATGAGAAAGGTTCTCTCAATGGATGCAGGGGAGTCTGCTTCTCGACCTACTCTTCCTCTGATCCCGGTATACCTGGCTAATTTGCTTCAGGGTGGTCTTTCTTTTTCCTCTATCAAGATCCATGCTTCAGCCATCTCTGCTCATTGTTCTCTTGAACAGCCCATTTTCTCTCATCCCCCGATGAAAATGTTTTTCAGAGGTGCTTGCAATTTAAAACCTTCCAGAAGAGCACCTACTCCAGCCTGGGATCTTAATTTTGTTCTGGAGAAACTCACTCTTCCTCCTTTTGAGCCAGCTGCCTCTACAGATTTAAAGTTTCTCTCTTGGAAGACCGCCTTCCTCTTGGCTATAACTTCAGCAAGGAGGGTTTCGGAGCTGCAAGCTTTGGCCGTGGAGCCTTTTCTTATTTTCCATGCAGATAGAGTCTCTCTGAGGACTAATCCCTCCTTTATGCCTAAGGTGGTTTCCAGCCTGACTCTTAATCAGTCCATACACCTTCCTACCCAATCCTTGCAATAGAGGTGAAAGGATCCTACATTCTCTTGATGTGCACAGACAGCTCAGGTTTTACCTGGACAGGACTAAGGACCTTCAGCACAGTTATTCATCAGTTTTGCCTCTGGAGCCCAGGGCAAGGCTATTTCTAAGACCATTTCTAAATGGATTGCACATTGCATTACTTTTTATTATTCCTTTCATGGCAGTGCTCAGCCTCAAGGGGTTAGGACCCACTCTATTAGAGCGGCTTCCACTTCGGCAGCCTTTCTAAGGGGTGTCCCTACTAAAGACATTTTGGAGGCTGCCACGTGGTCTTCTGTTCACACTTTTACAAAGTATTATAATTTGCCTCTGGTTTCCAGAGCCAGGGCAGGGATTGCCACTGCGGTGTTGCAGGGCATTATCTCCATCCCTTGATGCTGTTGGTTCCTCCCCCCTTTTTTTCCTCTGGGCTTTGGTAATCAACCCATTTGTTAGGACTGCAACAGTGAACATATTACAGTTGTGTACACTTACCATAAATGTAGATGTTTGAGTGTATTCACTGTTGCAGTCCTGGTTTTCCTCCTTCCCCTTTTTTGTGGTCCTCTCCTATTCTTTTTTTTCCTGAGGTATAGGCTTAATTTGTTATTTGTCAAATTGTTTTTTGATTTAAGCCTTATTTTTTTGGGGCACCTGACTGTTATGGCAAGAAAGACTGAGAAAGTGACGCCGGCTGCCTCCTTTTGTATCAGAAGCCCTGACGTTCTTTACAACCAACGGCATTTTTACTTACCTTAAGTATTCCGGACGACTGAGGGCTACCGGGAGCCGGATAAACCCGTTTGTTAGGACTGCAACAGTGATACACTTGAACATCTACATTTATGGTAAGTGTACACAACTGTACTTTCTGAGGACTGGTGCACGCAGACGTCACATTTATGGCCCATGTACCAGCCAACACGTCAGACCTCCAACGCAGCAACAGGGACTGGAAAAGCTTTGGAAGCCTGGCTGAACAAGCTGATGGGAAGAAGGATAAACCCACTAGTGAATACTACAACATGGAAGAGGACATCTATGGTTATGGTAAGATTTTATACCAACTTTCCTATTTAATAGTATTAAGAAAGAGGACAGACAAATACTTTATGGTTAGGAGGTATAATGTGGAATTTGTGTAGAGAAACATGTTGAGATTGCTATGTTGTATAGGATGCAAATAAAACTTCTGGATTGTACTTTAGGTAAATTAGGGAGATTAATAGCTGATTTTATGTGAGAAGGGAAGGTTTATAGACATAATAGCAATATATGTTTATGTGATATGTTAAAAGAGAGAGAACGTATCTCAAGTACTGAATTATGTTATAGTAAATATAGACATACTAGAATATTTTGTGACTTGAGACATAGAAAGCAAAAAGAGAGATCAGATAAGAAAATAAGAAAAATGTGGGAATTAAGAGTTATGAAACCTGAATAAAAGTACATGTAAAAGAGAAAAACTGAAAACAGAAGTGTATTATTTTTGATATCTAAAACTATAAGAATAGTGACAAAAGGTACAGTAGAAACTGTTTTTTCAGATCATTGGGCTGTAGGGATAAAAATAGAAGAGAATGAAAACCATAACAAATGGGAGAGGAATAAAGATAATTAATGAAAGGAGTGGTGGAATGAGAAAGGTAGAAAAGCTGTAATGTTATGGAAAGACAATTTGACTACAAGGGATTTTTATAGTAATTGGTCAGAATGGTGGATAATATTTTAAGAGAAGTATAAAAGAATGTATTTAATTTGAGAGAATAGAGAAGGACAAACAGATAAAAGGGAATGTAGAGGAACACAAAAATCTGTTTTATACAGCCTGGACAGGAATGAAAGGGAATATTTTATAAAAGAAGACATTTATCAAAAGAATCAAGAAAAATTAAAGATCTATTTTATAAAAAATATATTTTTATAAACAATTATTTTTTACAATGAAAAAAGGAAGAAGTATTGCCACATTTGAGTAAAAAAGTAAAGGAATATAGTGGCAGTATGATAAAAAGATGGTGAAAAAAAGAGAAAAAGAAGCAAGTGGAAGGTGAAGCAGTTTACAGAAGAATTGAATACAGAACTGGAAAAAATAACTTACAATTATGGATTTTAGAGAAGGCAATGAAGGAAATAAATATATGTTCAACAGCTGGAACAAGTGGTGTAGGATATGTAATGTATAAGAATTTGATACAGTGGCAGAAAGAATTTGTGGTAGAAATGTTTAATGAATGGTTAAATGATAGTATCTGTTAGGTAGAAATATTTAGGGGGTTTATCAGATTTATATGGAAAAAAGGCGGAGAAGAATGAAATTAAAAACTGGAGGCCAGTAATGCTGAACAGTATTATAAGTTATTTATGAAAATAATCCATTGAATTATGTAACGGAGAAAGACATTCATGGGATTAAAGGCAAAGGAAGCCAAGAAATATTAATGATGATTAGGGAAATGCTGGATGATAACAAGTGGTGGCTGATGTAAATAAAGCATTGGATTCAAGAGAGTGTTTAACATTTATGGCAAATAATGGAAGAATACAATTGTAGTATAGGAATAAAAAAGTATCTGAGCCAGTATATAAAAATACTAAAATTAGAATCCTAGTAAATGATTGGCTAAGTAAATAAATTGAAATGAATAGAGGTTTATGACAAGGATGTCCAAAGACTAGTGTTTTGTTTGTAATGGTCAGGAATTATGTAGTAAAAGAAATAACTACATACAGTGGATATAAAAAGTTTACAGACCCCAGTCAAAATGCCAGGTTTTTGTGATCAAGCAAGTCCAACTAAAAGGAAAAGATAATGTGTTTTTTTATGGTGAAGAACTTTTCTGGGAACTGGGGGTGCTGTTCGGGAGGTTTTTATTGAAGCTTTCCTATAGTAGGACAGCTTTAATTTTTAAATTGCATCTAAATTATGTTTAATTATTTTTTAATTACATCTAATTAATCTATGATGGTATATATGGTTGTAGTGTTGTTTAAATTTTTGTCTGAAGAAGTGCATATACGTTTGGTGCATGAAAGCACTCACAATAAATTTTAACAACATCCGTAGACTGCTTTTTAGTTGGACTTGCCTGAGTTTACCACTTGTTTTCATTTTTATATGTTTTTTGGTTTTCGTGGTTTTTCACCACAATAAATCATTTTAAAATTTTTCTCACCTTTAATGTGACCTATAACCTGTTCAGTTCAGTTGAAAAACAAAACAAACAAATTTGTTGGGCGAAAAAATAAAAAACGTACAATTAACTGATTGCATAAGTGTGCACACCCTTAAACTAAGACTTTGTTGAAGCATCTTTTGATTTAATTGCAGCATTCACTCTTGTTGGGTACACACCTGCCATCAATTAAAGAGACTCTGATTAACCCCAAATAAAATTCAGCTGTCCTAGTAGGATATTCCTGACATTTACTCAGTTGCCTGCCACAGCAAAAGCCATGGTTCTCAGGGAGCTTACAAAGCATCAAAGGGATCTCATTGTTGAAAGGTATCAGTCAGGAGAAGGGTACAAAAAAATTTCCACAGCATTGGATATACCATGGAACACAGTAAAGACAGTCATCAAAAAGTGGAGAAAAGTATAGGACAACAGTGACGTTTCAAAGAACTGGATGTCCCTCCAAAATTGATGAAAAGACAAGACGAAACTGGTCAGGGAGGCTGCCAAGAGAGACCTACAGCAACACTGAAGGAGCTGCAGGCATTTCTGGCAAGTACTGGTTGTGTACTACACGCGACAACAGTCTCCAGTATTTTCCATATGTCTGGGCTGTGGGATAGGGTTGAAAGACGGAAGCCTTTTCTTACACATGAAAATATCCAGGTCCAGCTAAAATTTGCAAATAATACATAGTCTCCCAAAAGCAGGTGGGAAAATGTGTTGCGGCCTGATGAAACCAAGGTTGAACATTTTGGCCACAATTCCAAAAGGTACTTTTGGCGCAAAAACAACACTTTGCATCACCAAAAGAACACCATCCCCATAGTGAAGCACTGGTGGTGGCAGTATCATGGTTTGGGGTTGCTTTTCTTCAGCTGGAACTGGGGCTTTAGTCAAGGTGGAGGGAATTATGAACAGTTTAAAATACCAGTCACTTTTGACCCAAAACCTTCAGGCGTCTGCTAGAAAGATGAAGAGGAATTTCACCTTTCAACATGACAATGACCCCAAGCATACATCCAAATCAACAAAAGAATGACTTCACCAGAAGAAAATTAAAGTTTTGGAATGGCCCAGCCAGAGACCAGACCTAAATCCAATAGAAAATATGTGGGGGTGACCTGAAGAGGGCTGTGCACAAGAGATGCCCTCACAGTCTGACCAATTTGGAGTGCTTTTGCAAAGAAGAGTAGGCAAATATTGCCAAGTCAAGATGTGTCATGCTGATAGACTCCTACCCAAGAAGACTGAGTGCTGTAATTAAATCAAAAGGTGCTTCAACAAAGTATTCAGTTGAATTGTACAGGTTATAGGTCACATTAAAGGTGGGAAAAGTTTTGAAATGATTTATTGTGGACTCATTTTTTTATATCACAAAATCCTGGCATTTTAACAGGGATGTGTAAACTTTTTATATCCACTGTAGGAAAAAAATGGGAATTGTGGGAACAATACATACAAGGGAGAAATGAGGTTTAAAAGGCAGCAGGACGTAAACGAGCTATGTAATGATGACGTGAGAAAGATTGGGTAGATTATAAGTGATGTATAATGTTTATAGCCACGAGTGTGTCAATATGGTTTGTGATGTAAATTGCTTGCAACAATGATTGTGTCTGTGTGGTTTGTTTTCATTTCTATAAATGTGTTATTGCCCATGTAGTAAGTGATTGTGTAATAAAGATATTTCTTCTTTAAAAAAAAAAGGAAGAAATTGAATAATTTATGTTGCTTAGGTTGTATGATATAAAGCAATATATGTAAAGTATAATGTTTGTTATGTTAATGTAGTTTGATTATTTTTATATGAATGTGAATTTGCCTGTCACAAGTGATAACTCAATAAAGGTGTTTGAAAAATGAAATGGAAAAAACGTAACTGTGTACAGGAAATGGGCTTTGCATATTCAATTATTATATCTTATGCTGATGGTATAACTTTCATGTCTAAAAATAGAAAGGAAGTAAAAAAGGTAATTGTATACGTGCATAAAAAATTGCAAGAAGTTAAATTACAAATGAGTAATGAAAATGTAAGCATTTAGTGTCATGTCAAATAGGTTTGGGTTGTCTTTTAAGAAAAAAAAAGCACATTTAATAAATACAATGTGGATGGGAAAAGTATCGTGCGTAGCTAGTGTAGTCATACTAAGAGAATTGGAGAAGCAATTTCTTGAAATCTTCTTTAGATTCATATAGAGATCTAGGTTAAATCCAGTCAAAAGAGGAGTGTCATACTGTTAGAAAAATATATAATAGTAATATGCATGCTTAGTGCATTCGAGGTTTAAAAGGGTTAATACATTTATTCTGTTCACACTGCATGAATCTGCACAGCTATTAGAAACTTAACAAGAGAGATTTCATTTCTGCTTATGCCATGAGAAAGTATGCAGCTGCTAGAAGCTTTGATAAAGAAAACAATAGGTGCTTGAAAGTATATAGTCAGCATTACTTGTACTAAAGCTAGAAATGTACCTTGAATCTAGACAAAATGTAACACATGTATTAGAACTGTACAATCGAAGAATTGAAAAGTTAAGGTGGGCTAAAATAAGCCCAAGGCCAGGTTGTTTTTCTCAAAATGTTTTGCAAGACCGCAAATAATCTGACCAAGTCAGCAATAAGTCTGGTAACATTTTCTGTAGAACATACAGAAAGCTGTGTCTAACTACGTCAGCAGTAGAATAGTAACATTTTCTGTGTGACATGAAGAGAACTGTATAAGAATAATATATTGATCACCAAAGAGCCAGACAAACCCTGTACTTACATGCTTTGTCTCCTTGCTGCAAGTAATAAAAGGATGTTCATCGTGCATACAGCTGCAGTCATAACAGATGGGTTCTCCTGTCGTCAGGCGGGTCCTCAGTCGGCCGAATTCCAAACTCTAGGTCCGGCGTCGGTTGTCGTCGCTTCTTCCCTGACGTCAGTGCGACAGGGGTATAAAGGAACCAGCCGACGCCATTTTCTTCAGTCTTTCTTGCCGCGTGGTGCCCGAAGCAGAAGCATTTCGCAAGTGCCGATCGGCCAGCTCCTGAGATTATGAAAATTTGGAAACCGAAGTCTTCTTAAAAGGATGTCAGACAAAGTTAATAATTGTATTTCTTGTACCGCATAAGGATTTCCATTCCCTCTGTATTCCTTGTTTAGGCCCAGACCACGACGTCTCGGTCTGTCTTGTGCTACATTCAACAAACGCACTATTAAGTGTCGGGCGGAGTTCGCCCAGCATTATTTTGGGAAAGCATTTAACTATACTATGTCGTCGGATACTCCGACTCCGGTTTTGTCTAAAAAACGCGAAGACAAGGACCGACACTCGAGGTCCGTGGGCTCTACCGACACCACGCCAAAGCCGACTACACGTGGTCCGGTTCTCCGCGAGGCGCCTACGCAGCCCCCGATTACCGACGACAGATCTTTGGCGGTGTCTCCTGTGCCCGAGGTCGCAGGCTCCTCGGCCCACACCCCGACTACAGATACCGAAGCCACTCTTGGCGTTGAAACACATAATGTGGACAGGTCCACCTCCACTCAAGGTGTCTTCAGACCTTCCTCTTCTTTCTCCATCAAGGCTTTCACCAAGTCTAAAGCAACCATGCACTCTAAGAGATCAGCTACACAGGGCCCATCTCCAGGCCCCATGCCTAAGAAACAGATGCTTAAAATGGCTGAGGATTTAATTACTCTAATCAGAGGTTCTCAGCCCCCTACGGACAAAAGGCCCAGAGTGGAGGAAGATTCCCCCTCCTCTGATCAGGGCTCCATTATTTCACAACACTCTGATGATCAGTAACAGTCTTACTCCCCTTTTGAAGACTCTGATGCGGAGGAGTCTATTCCTTCTGTATCCCCCCCTGAGGATTACTCATTTGGGGAAACTTTGCATACCTTAAGGGAATACTTCCACTAGGAAGGCCAGGATTATTCAGATTCCAAGAAAAGGCTTAGGGAATTTCTTTTGTTACCCCAGCACAGACCTCTGACTATACCTCCTGTCTTGGACATCCTAGATGATGTTTACTCGGAAGCCTGCCTTAACCCGGACTCTCTACCTCCAGCTCCAGTTAAGCCTGACAGGTACTACAGGGTTCCTGACTCACACCAATTTCTATACAAAAGCCATGCTGCTGACCTAGAAACCATCTTACAGGGGCCCAAGGGAGTTAAGGCCTCCATTGCCAAAAATCCATTGCCTTCCGGGAGAGATTCCAGATCCTTAGAAAGGTGGGGGAAAAAGGTATATACCTTGGCTACCTTATCCATGAGGGCCTTAAACTGTCAGTTTCATATGCTAAAATACCAACAGTTTTTGTTATCACAATTGAAAAGTGAAATGTCACAACCTGAACAACCAGACTTGAAGGATTTGATGCATAGTGCAGAACAAGTGGGTAAGCATACCTTACAATGTGGTTTTGATGCTCTAGAGGCCTCATGTAGAGCTGCTGTTACAGGCTCAGTCATACGTAGGCATGCCTGGCTCAAGGAACAAGCCTTGCCTGATCATGTCAAAGCTAAATTACTAGACGCCCCTCTTCAAAAGGATGTACTATTTGGTGCTAATGCTGAGGAAGTATTACAGAAAATGGAGGAAAAGGCTAAATCAATGCAAACTGTGAAAGAATTTCTGCAGGTTCAACCCCCACGTTTTAGTAGAAATTGGCCTTCCAAAAACTGGTCTTTTCCTGCCACAGACAGACCCCAAAGAGGCAGATACAGGCGCCCGAGGGGCAGAGGACAATCACAAGGATCATATAGAGACAGACAATGGCAAGCTCCTACACAAAGAGGTGGTGAGGACAACTCGCAATCTTTCAGAAAGCAAACCCAATGACTTTCCCCTTTGCATGCCAACCAGGTCTCAAATGGCAGCCCCCTTAGGAGGAAAGCTGGCATTATTTTCAAAAAATTGGCATGTTGTCACAAAGGACAAATGGATCCTGGACATTATAAACAGAGGCTACAAATTCCATTTTCATACCCTTCCAAAAATGAGAGGCATGCCAAACCTGCCACACAATCAAAGGGCAGAGGCACAAAGGCAAATTTCAGATCTCATAAACATGAAAGCTATTCAAGAGGTACCTACACACGAACAAGGTCAAGGTTTTTATTCCAGGCTATTTCTGGTGCCAAGGAAGGGAAAAGATTGGAGACTTATTTTGGATCTATCCATCCTAAGCACATTTCTACTCGTACCAAAATTCAAGATGCTCACTCTACAGCAACTTCTTCCCATGCTGGGCAAGGAGTCTTGGCTGGTAACATTGGACCTCAAGGAGGCATACCTGCATGTCCCAGTCAGACAAAATTGCAGAAGGTACCTCAGATTTCTTGCAGGTTCAACCCATTATCAATTCTCTGCATTGCCCTTTGGCTTATCTACTGCGCAGAGTATTCACGAAATGCCTGGCATCAGTAATTGCCTACTGCAGACTTCAAGGGATACAAATATACCCTTATTTGGACGACTGCCTGATCCAAGCGGACAGCAAGCACATTCTTCTGAAACATCTGGCTTATGTAATAATGTTATTAAACTCTCTGGGATACACAGTCAACAAAGAGAAATCAAGGCTAATACCCTCTCGGAAGATAATTTTCCTGGGTGCCAATTTGGACACAAACACCCAGATGGCCTACCTCACGCCAGAGAAGCAGGGGCAACCAATTCAGTACTTCAGAACACTGGCAAATTGCACCAGGCTGACTGCAAGGAAAATCCTGCAGGCTCTGGGATTCATGGCATCTTGCATCTTACTAATCCCATGTGCAGAGCTGCTTATGAGGAAACTACAATGGTACCTGAAAAACATATGGTTTCAACACAGCCACAATTTGGAAACAATAATACCACTAATTCCATGTCTGCAAAAGGAATTTCTGTGGTGGGCTCAAGCATGTCAAACAAACACAGGTCTTCCATTCAGCAAGCCTCAAGCAAATCAAGTCATCACAACAGACGCCTCGGACTACGCCTGGGGGGCGCACATGACAGACCGGTGCATTCAGGGCAAATGGTTTCAAAAAGAAAAGAACCTTCACATCAATCAGAAAAGAAATGCTAGCAGTAATAAATGCTATTATAGCTGTCAAGGACCTTCTACAACCAGGTCAACTATTGATAAGAACGGACAACACCACAGTTATGTGGTACATAAACAAACAGGGAGGAACACATTCTTATCCCCTATGCAGACTGGCCATGTCACTTTGGAACATGGCCATGGACTTACAGATGGAACTACAAGCACAGTACTTGCCAGGCAAGGAAAACACGTTGGCAGACAACCTAAGCAGGAATATGACAGATCCACATGAATGGAAATTGCATCCAAAAGTTTTTACAGAAATAATACAAGAATGGGGAAGGCCAGACATAGATCTCTCTGCCTCCCACAAGAATCATCAATTGTCAAAATTCTGCTCAAGGATCTTCCATCCAAAGGCCTGGAGAGTGGACGCTCTTTCCTTCAGTTGGACATCAATGACAGTTTATGCCTTCCCTCCTCTTCCTCTGCTGCCCAAAGTTCTATTAAAGACCAAAGCAGACAGACCAAAGATGATCCTCATTGCTCCGGACTGGCTAAGGCAACACTGGTACCCACTCCTGAGGAGCCTGACGCATTCCCCACCATGGACCCTGCCTCTAATGCCTCTTCTTCTGACTCAGCACAGTTTCAAAACTCTTCACAGCCAGCTAAAAGCACTCAATCTAGCTGCATGGAAGATTCCTTAGCATCACAACAGGCCCTACTCTCCAAGGAGGTGCAGGATGTCATTTTGGAGGCCAGAAGGCCATCCACTAGAAAAGCTTACTCTGCAAAATGGAAACGTTTTTGTGTCTGGAATGAGAAAAAGGGCCAGGATCCTGGAAAACTGAATTTACCTCAAATACTACAATATTTGGCTGAACTGCTAAGCAGTGGACTGACTTTCTCCTCCATCAAAATCCATGCATCAGCCATTTCTGCAGAATACAACACTGATCCACCTTTATTCTCTCACCCTCTCCTAAGGCAGTTCCTCCAAGAAAAACAACCAATACCTGCTTGGGATCTTAATTTCATGCTGGAAAAACTGACCTTGCCTCCCTTTGAGCCAGCTGCCCCATCAGATTTGCAATATTTGTCCTGGAAAACAGCTTTCCTTCTGGCTATCACCTCAGCTCGTAGAGTTTCAGAACTACAGGATCTCATGGCCGTCCAACCTTTTATCATCTTCCATCAGGACAGAGTTTCCTTACGAACCAACCTGTCCTTTATGCCTACAGTGGTGTCCAGGGTAGCTTTAAATCAGGCCATACATTTACCTGCTTTTTATCCTAATCCTCAAAACAAAGGGGAGAGATTACTACATTCCTTGGACATCCACAGACAACTGCATTATTATTTGGACAGAACAAAGCCTTTCAGAAAATCAGAACAGCTCTTTGTGGCCTATGCGGTAGGAGCTCAAGGGAAGCCAATTTCCAAACAGACAATCTCAAAATGGATAGCCCACTACATACGCTTTTGCTATTCCTTTCATGGCAAAACTGTTCCTACAGGCATTAGGACTCATTCCACCAGGGCCACAGCCACCTCTGCAGCATTCCTCAGAGGAGTTCCTACCAAGGATATTTTGGAAGCAGCCACTTGGAGTTCTGTGCATACCTTCTCCAAGCACTACAACCTACCATTATACTCAAAATCTAGAGCAGGCTTTGCCACTGCAGTCTTGCAGGGCATTTTGGCTCCTCCTAATTCCACCTAGTGCTTACCACCCCTTTCTTAGCTTTGGGATTCTACCCATCTGTTATGACTGCAGCTGTATGCACGATGAACATAGTACAGTTTTGTACCTACCATAAATGTAGATGTTCGAGTGCTAATACAGCTGCAGTCCAGGTGTCCCTCCCTCCTTCCCCTCTTGGAACAGGCCTATAGGCTAACACATCCTCATACAACCTGATTGGGGTATTCATTTATGATGTATTTGCTTGCAACTACTGTATTTTGATTATTTTGCACTGCATGATTACACAAATGTATGTATTGCCTTCTTTCTGGGGGCACCTGACATCTGGGGCAAGAAAAACTGAAGAAAATGGCGTTGGCTGGTTCCTTTATACCCCTGTCGCACTGACGTCAGGGAAGAAGCGACGACAACCGACGCCGGACCTAGACTTTGGAATTCGGCCGACCGAGGACCCGCCTGACGGCAGGAGAACCCATCTGTTATGACTGCAGCTGTATTAGCACTCGAACATCTACATTTATGGTAGGTACAAAACTGTACTGTGCCTTGCTTGAACCTAACGTGCATTGGTCTTTGAAGTTTTTTCCTTTTACAGATTGGTCCTTCGGACCGGAACCCTCTCTTCACCTCGGATCAGACGGCCAGGTGGTTGAAACCATACGGGGAAGAAACCCAATCAGTTCTTCTTATACGGAAAGTCCTCCGACTGAATTGTCGTTCAAAAGAGGCCAGCCACTTTCTGATCTGTGACTGAAGGACGGGTCTCCGCGAATTGGTGATCAATCATGTAGGCTCAGGTAAGGTGAATCTACTTTTTTCTGTTTTCTGTTTTAGATCAGGGACTAGATGTGTATTGTTTTTGTCAGATTGTATTTTTCTTACAAGTCAGGGACAAAAAAGATTACGGTCTTGTCGTAGATCAGAAGAAACAGAATAAGTAGGCAGTCATTCTGAAGAGACTATAACAAAATCCGTGGTACCAAGTTAAAAAATTAAGAGAAGTTGCGTAACGATCAAAGGGTGGAACAGAATGGGTAATAATTGCACAAAAAGACCCCAAAACCTGCCGTTAACGGAAGACGCAAAATATATGCAGACGCAGCATGCCAACAATATTAGATATTATTCAAAATGGGTTAATAAATATGAATTTGACGGAAAATTTAAAACATCCTCGCTTATCAAACTTATCAAACAGCTCAAAAACTATTCCAAAGGTCGGGTAAAAAAGCAACGTCGATTAGGAAATCCTCAGGCACACAGGTGGCCGGAGGAAATAAACCGTAGGGCACAAAAGAACAAAGATTCAAAAGCAATGTTTTTAGATAAGGAGGACAATAATTTAGTAATAGCATCAGCACCTCCGACTCCCTTACCAGAATATGAAGCAAGTGAACAGGTTAGTCCACCCCCCACTATATCCTGTGGTTACTGAAGATAGAGATATTGTGAAATTAAGACTGACTAAAATTAGAGACCCCATCAGATCCAGGTCCCGAAGAAAGGCAGGTAACTCAGAAGAAGGAATCGAGTTATGGCATATAGTTAAGAATTCACGATCTATAGGTGAAGAAGAAGAAATATGCCCACTTATAGAAGTACCCAAACCTCAGGCAGGTCAAGACAATCAGGACCCAACTATCTTAGTGTATAGACCTTGGACTCCGGAAGATATCCGGAAAGTCACTGAGGGAATTCCCCATCCAAAGTTTAATTTTAGAAAATTCTCAGAAGATTTACAAGGAATGCGGTTAAGTTATAACCTAAATGGAGAAGAGATAGAAAAAGTAGTTAGACAATTTGTAGGGCCGGATTGGTACATGATTAGTGGGAACTGGAATCCCCGTGACGCTGTACAAAGACCCCTCCCACATAGCACAGAATTAGACACCAGAGTAAAAGGTCTTACAGACCGCATCTCTGAAAAATGGAAACCTGGGGCAGACTGGACTTGCATTAATCCATGCATCCAACAAGAAGGTGAAACAATTGACCGGTATTATGCCAGATTGTTAGAATGTTTTAATAACCACTGTGGAATGCAGGTTCCTGAAGATCAAACACAAGATTTCCCATATGAACAGCAGTTAAAGAATGCATTTTTAAAAGGCAGTAGTGTGCCTATAAGCAGTTTTATTACGAAACACATGGTAGACCATCGTACAAGCAGGTTACAATCATTACTTGAATATGCTAGGCATGCAGAAAGGAATTTTAATAGCAAAAAGAAAAAGAAAGCTCAAGTATTTTCTGTAGAAGATGGAGCAGAAGTTTATGTAGTACAGTCTGGGAAAAAGGGCAAGGAAAACGCGCAGGGAAACAGTCTGATCAGCAATCGGAGGACTTTGAAGGGCGAAAGAAAAGGGGAGAATGTTTTAAATGCGGTAAAAAGGGACATTTGGCAAGGGATTGCAAGAAAAACAAGAAGGTGACAACGGAAGACAAGGAGGGTGAGGACTGACTATATGGTAGTCAGGAATCACTAGAAGGGGCTAGCAAAGAAAGGACAAATGAGATTGTGATAGAGGGAGTAGAGGAAGTGCAGGAAGTTAGTGACAATGAAGAAAATGAAATATTAGACCTAGCTTTATTGAGCTTGGAGTTCTATTTAGCAGACACGAAACCAGAAGTTACACTCTTGGTAGAAGGGAGGGAAGTCAAATTCTTGTGTGACTCAGGGGCATCACGAACCCTGATACACCCCTCCAAACTACCAGAAAACGCAGAGTCACCTGATTACATACTGGTCAAAGCAGCTAATGGACAGCTGTATCGGGAGCCTCTCTTCCGTAACGTTGCAATACCTGATCCCGTTTCAGGATTGACACACGGAAGCAAAATTGTTGTTTCTGCAAAATGCCCAGTAAACCTCTTGGGCAGAGACCTCATGCAGCTATTTGGTATAGCAGTAGTCCCAACCATGCAGGGTATGGAAGCACAGCGACAAACTAACACCTTTGTAGTGCAATCGGAGGGTGAAATGTTTTATTGGTACAGCCAGAACTTGGTTACGACTGGTCCAGGGACTGTGACCAAAGAGTTAATGAACCTAGCCATCAGCAAGTTCCCCTCCCTTGACATTGATAAACAACACCTGTTGCACTGTACCCTGTATTATTGTAACACACCAGGACCTGATAAGGAATATGAGCAAGAATTATTTAAGGATCATGCAAACAGATTGATATTTCGTAACCTGTATTGGGACACAGAAGGGAACAGTGTAGCCAGCTGTTCATTGCCCCAGGAGTTCTTTGCACTTTATAAATCTAATCGATTACCACATGTTAGCTTAACCAAAAACAGAAATATAGAATGGGCAGACCTAGGAGAAAAAGTCACGAGATGGGAGAAACAGACAGAACTAGAACTGTCAGAACAAGGAATACAAGTACAAAAGTTGAATTGGATAACTCAGACCAACCCAGCTGTGCACTTGCAATCTAGCGAGGACAGCTGATGGACACTCCTGTTAAAGCAGGAAGAGAATGCCTTACGAAACATACTGGAGACTCTCTGGTCAACAGGGAATTCAGATGTAGGACTCATTCGTACAGTGGGACCAGTTACTATTATGCCAAAGTCAGCATTCAGACCACAAAAAAGACAGTATCCCTTAAGAAAAGATGCAGAGGCAGGGATAAAGCCTATTATAGCAGCCTTACTTAAAGGAGGGATACTAGTAGAATCTCCTGATTCACCATGGTAACACACTCTTATTTCCAGTTAAAAAGGCCGATGGAGAATGGCGTATGGTCCAAGATTTACAAGCCGTAAATGATGCGGTAATACCAAGGGCACCCGCGGTGCCAGACCCACACACCCTGTTAAATGATTTGAAACCTCAACAAAAGTATTTTTCTGTGGTAGACGTCAGCAATGCGTTCTTTTCAATACCGATACACCCTGATAGCCAGTATTGGTTTGCATTCACATTTCAGGGGAAAAGGTATACATATACGCGACTACCACAGGGATATTGTGAAAGTCCAACGATATTCTCACAAGAAATGGCAAGCAACTTGGCGGGATTTACCCCACCAAGAGGCAGTCAGATTTTACTTTATGTTGATGACATCTTGCTGGCGGCCCCCACCCAGAAGGATTGTAGAGAAGATACCATAGCACTTCTACGATTTTTAGCCGCTGAGGGACATAAGGTAAATAAAAATAAACTGCAGCTTTGGAAAAACAGGTCAAATACCTAGGATATGTAATATCCAAGGAAGGTAGAACATTAGATGAGGACAGAAAAATAGCAATTTTGCAAGCACCAAAACCCACTACCAAGAAGGAAGTAATGTCCTTCCTGGGTACAACTAATTTTTGTCGGGGCTGGATTCCAAACTATGCCTTGAAATCTGCACATCTGAATGACCTTGTATATAAAAAGCCTATGGCAGCGTAGGATTTGTTGCAATGGATACCAGAGGCAGAATCTGCCTTCTGTAAACTAAAGCAGTTAATAGCTTCCTCATTAGCTCTGGGATTGCCAAACTACCATAAACGTTTTTTCCAAACTGTAGATTGTAAGCAGGGTTACATGACATCAGTGTTAACACAACAGCATGGGGATAATCAACGCCCCATTGCTTACTACTCATCACAGCTAGACCCAGTGGTATGGTCCTTACCCCACTGTGTGCAAGCAGTAGTTGCAGCCGCAATGACAGTACAGGCTTCAGCCTCAGTAGTCTTGTTCCACCCTCTCACTTTGAGAGTACCTCATGCAGTCGCGATTATTTTACTACAAGAAAAGGTGGCATATCTTTCCTCTGCTAGGCATCTTTCCTGTATGACTATATTGTTGAGCCAACCTCATATGACAATTGAACGATGCAGGACTTTAAACCCTTCAACTCTGCTCCCGACCCCTGCAGATGGCACACCGCACCGCTGCCTGCAGGTAATTGAGCAAAAGACACTACCTAGAAAAGATCTCACGGATGTCCCCTTAGATAATGCCGAGGTGACATACTACGTGGATGGCTCGTGCAAAAGGGGTCCTGCAGGACAGAACCTAGTAAGATATGCAGTAGTCTCTGATACTGGGAATATAGAAGCAAAACCTTTACCACACAACTTATCTGCACAGGCAGCAGAATTGATTGCCCTGACACGGGCATGTACCTTAAGGGTAAATGTGTAAACATTTTTACTGATAGCCAGTACGCTTTTTCTACTGTAAATGTTTTTGCGCAAAAACCGGGGGATGATAACATCTACTGGCAAACCTATAAATCATGCGCAGTTTATTTCAGATCTTTTAGAATCTATTCAGTTACCTCGGAAAGTAGCCATTTGTAAATGCACAGCTCACACCAAGCAACAAGATAGGATTTCAAAAGGTAATGCGAGAGCTGATACAGCTGCAAAACAAGCAGCCACAGAAGTATTCCTTTTAAATGAGGAATTACAACCCTCTGAAACTTTAGATCTAGATATGTTAAAAACCAATGCAGACACTCACTACGCAAGCTGAAAAACAGCGATGGATAAAACGAGGAGCAATCCTCGAAAAGGGGCTGTACATCTCTAGAGAGGGAAAACCGATCTTACCCTCTAATTTGTTTCGCTATTCAGCTTTGTTGAGCCATGGGCAGTGCCATGTCTCAACAGGGGGGGTGGTACAGCTGGTGAACCAGGTGTTCACAACGTATGGATTTACAAACTACTCTAAAAATTTTTGTTTGATGCGTCAGATTTGTAGCAAACATCATGCACAGGGGGCGATAAAGCCCAAGCAAGGGAGTTTCCCTACACCACCATATCCATTTCACACTATTTGTATGGATTTCATAGAATTGAACAAATGTGAAAATAAGAAGTATTGTCTTGTCATTGTAGATATGTTTTCCAGATGTGTGGAAGCCTTTCCAACCAAAAATCCAGATGCAGCTATGGTGGCAAAAGTACTTGTCAAGGAAATCATTCCTAGGTTTGGTATTCCGGAAAGAATCTACAGTGACAATGGTACACACTTTGTAAATCAAACCATACAGCAGTTGAGTAAGCTTTTTGGTATTTCTTTAAAAAGTCATTGTGCGTACCATCCACAATCTGCAGGGCTAGTTGAAAGGCGTAATGGTATACTAAAAAACAAATTGAGAAAATTAATAGCTGAGACAGGAAAAACTTGGTTATACTGTTTACCCCTGGCACTGTTGAGCATGAGAACTGTCCCTACAGCAAAAGGATTGACTCCTTTTGAAAAACTATTTGGAAGGGCTTATTATACACCCCACTGGAAACTTCTCATGTCATCAGACCAGGAAGCTGATTTCACACACGCTGAATATATGAAAAAGTTGTTGAGTTCTAAACATCTGTTGCAGTCAAATTCTGTTTCAGATAAAAAACAAACCGAAACATCAGAAGTGGCAGTGGCGCCAGGAGACTGGGTGTGGATCAAAAACATCAAGCAAAAAAACTGGGCATCGCCAAGGTGGGAAGGGCCCTACCAGGTGCTTCTTTTGACACCCACTGCAGTCAAGATAGCAGAACGAGCTTCGTGGATACACCTAACGCACTGCAAGCTGGTTAAGAACTTTGAGTTGGACAAAAATCTTACCTCTCCATCGGGGCCCTCAGCACAAAGTCTGGCTACAAAGGACGGTCAGATCAATAGGACTGATCCGTCTCAACCCCATTGAAGAAACCATCGGTGCTGAAGGTCCTATTAGGGTAGAGAGTAAGAGCACGTGTCCAAAGTAAAGATGACTGAATCCAGTAAGATCCAAATTCACCTACTTGGGAGAGTCGGAGAAAACAGAATTGCAGAACAACCGTTTCCTCAAAAGTATTATGTAACCATCCTGTTGACTGTACTGGTGACAATCTTTTTGTTGTGGCCATTCCTTTTCTCAGCCACACAAATTGATCTGAACAAGCGTATAATCTTTTTGTTGTGGCCATTCCTTTTCTCAGCCACACAAATTGAACTGAACAAGCGTGCAGAGTGGCACCCGAACTTTAACATTTACCAGGCAATCAAATATGTGCATGCTGAAATCTTCAATGTTTCGAAATGCTGGATTTGCACAGCTTTACCAACAGCATATGGGGGGTTACTGTTGACTTAAGTTCCCCTAGGAGCCAACAAGACCTAGGAAAACTTAATCCATGATACATCAGATGTGACATCACAAGATAAAGTAGCATTGCACTTGTCTGTTCGACAGAAGGAAACTGTGTGTTTTTACAAGAATGATACAGTTAAGGTGGGTTGGAGCAATTGCAATGTGACTGTTCCCTATAGATGCTACACTAAACCCGATAACGTCGGATCCTATTGCAACACGACTTATGATTCATTAGTTGAACTGATGCATAGGACAATTGGTGAAGTGAAACATAATGCTGATCTCTCTAAACAACTGTCCATAATCGACAGAAAAATGTTTCATGCAGAACCAGGGTATAGTAAAGTTACTACTAAAGTAGAAGATTGTTAATTTGTATGCGGTAGAAAAGCATTTAAATGGCTACCTGAGAATTGGTCCGGCAGTTGTTTTTTGGGGTACCTGGTTCCGGCCATACGACACACAGCAGTTTTACCTCAAGGGAAAATTCAGAATGTTCGAGAAATCAAGAAGCCTGTCAATCCAGTGGGACAAATCAATGTGCACTGGAAAAATCATCATGCTGTGGGCTTAGGGAGCAATGGACTGTCACACATGGACTTGAGTGATACTGTTATATCGTGGGCAGGCCTATGGAGCAACAAAATCAATCTGGGAACTGAGAAAATTGTCTAAGCTTCTCGAAATAATGAACAATGCAACCTTTTCTGCCCTAGAATTGGTGACTGATGAACTGACTACCATGAGAACAGTGGTGCTTCAAAATCACATGGCTCTTGACTTCACCCTAGCAGCGAGAGGAGGTAAGTGCGCTTTAATCCAGGAGGAGTGCTGTTCATATATTCCTGATCACAAACACGAGATAGACAACCATCTTGAGGTAATTCAGCAGGTGTCAGCCATGACTAAACCAGGACCAAATCCATTGACGGACTTTTTCCAGAAATTGTTTGGGGGTTGGGGCAGCATCCTGATGAACATTCTGATTGCCATCTGTGTAGGAATAATCCTACTGGTGGTATGTGTGTGCTGCTTCATCCCCTGCATAAAAAGACTGATTAAAAATTTTATAGACATTTCAGTTTCAGAAACCTTGTACCAAGGTGCTGAACTTGAAGAATTGCTAAAAAACTGAAAATGCTTTCATGAGCTTTAACTGAATGACTCTCTTAACTGCAACTCCTGAGCAGGAAGAGGTTAGGGGAGGGAAAAAAACTGTTTATGCTTATCTTGAAAGTAGAATAAAAGTATTAAAAGGGGGGAAATGTTAGAAAAATATAGAACAGTAATATGCATGCTTAGTGCATTTGAGGTTTAAAAGGGTTAACACATTTATTCTGTTCACACTGTTTGAATCTGCACAGCTATTAGAAACTTAACAAGAGACATTTCATTTCTGCTAATGTCATGAAACTTAACAGAGACATTTCATTTCTGCTTATGCCATGAGAAAGTATGCAGCTGCTAGAAGCTTTGGTAAAGAAAACAGTAGATGCTTGAAAGTATAAACCATAGTCAGCATTACTTGTACTAAAGCTAGAAATGTACCTTGAATCTAGACAAAATGTAACACATGTATTAGAACTGTACAATTGAAAAATTGAAAAGTTAAGGTGGGCTAAAATAAGCCCAAGGCCAGGTTGTTTTTCTCAAAATGTTTTGCA
Organism: Protopterus annectens; assembly: GCF_019279795.1. Taxonomy (NCBI): domain Eukaryota; kingdom Metazoa; phylum Chordata; order Ceratodontiformes; family Protopteridae; genus Protopterus; species Protopterus annectens. The sequence goes on along the minus strand of NC_056737.1, from coordinate 179,966,838 downwards.
AGACAGCAAATAATCTGACCAAGTCAGCAATAAGTCTGGTAACATTTTCTGTAGAACATACAGAAAGCTGTGTCTAACTGTGTCAGCAATAGAATAGTAACATTTTCTGTGTGACATGAAGAGAACTGTGTAAGAATAACATATTGATCACCAAAGAGCCAGACAAACCCTACCTACATGCTTTGTCTCCTTGCTGCAATTAATAAAGGGTGCCTTGCTTGAACCTAACGTGCATTGGTCTTTGAAATTTTTTCCTTTTACATGGATAAGGAGGATGGGAGCATGGGAGCTTGGTTTTATTGAACCTGATAGCATATGGGGCTTCATTGAATCTGTGCAAGGTATTAAAATGGATACATGGAAAGGAAGATAAGTTTGTAGCAAGAATATTTAAGAAAAAATTTGAAGGGGAATGGAAATCAATAACAGTGACTAAAAGAGAGAATGGAGAAATTAAATAAGGATGTATCAAAACAAAATAAAAATGTGGAAATGAAGTATAGAGGGGATAGGAGAAAAACAGGAAAATGTGGTATAAAAATATGATACAGAATTATTGTGTGAACCCATGGAGACATCTTACAGAAGTGAAAGTAAAAGACATAAACAAAGAAACAAATGGTGTATGAAGAATGTTGTATGTCAAGTTTTTTTCTATAGAGGTTCCAAATTAATAAGTTGCCAGTAAAAGGAAATGTGCCTTATAAAAAAGTAAAGGGGAAAGGGCATGTCATTTTTGGATCTATATTAAATCAGGGAACACTTAAAAAAGCGAAAGCTGATTTATCAACCCCATGTAAACGAAAGCTTACAATCCCGAACACTTGGAATAGCAATTTTTTCCCAGGGAAAAAAAATCGCTGTTCCACAAAAAAAAAAAAAGAAAAACTTCAAAACATTACATAAACTGGGGGGCTTTACCCCCCCCCCCCCATACAAAATTATACCAACTCCAAGATCACACTTACAGTGAGGAAAACTGCAAAGTAACAGAGGCAGCCAAGCTATTTCTTTCCCAGGGAAAGAAATCGCTTATATGCCGTTAAGCTATTTTGCTGCTTCATGCTTTCAGGTTCGATCAAGACACATTCGAAAGATTGCATCTTCGATTACATAATAGAAACCCTCATTTTTGTGGTGAATTAGAAAGAGCTGAGCACGTTTTCTTAAATTGTAGAAGGGTTAAAATTTTATGTGAAAAATACAATAGAAAAGAATACTGTGTGAGAATTACGAGATTATAAACACAAAAATATGGATATGATTGAATTTGGATTTTTTTAGGGAAGTATAGTAAAGGATATGTTAGTAATCTGAATAGAAAAACTGTTTTGTATTGTATGGATAATGTGACATAAAAGACTGAATGATATTATGTTTAATGGAAAGTGGATTCAGAAAATCAGTTGGTGGTTATGTCAAAGGAGTGTGGCGGTCTATACAAGTGTAAAATTTTGTTAATGGAGAAATTTAAATTTCATGTAATTTTTGTAAATTTGTATGTAGTGTTATAATAAAGGACCCCTACTCTATTTTGTAGGTGCCATGGGATCTTTTACATCCACCTGAGCTACCACCAACTCAAGCAAATAGGACTTCTGTCTCTTCTGAAGGATGACACACACAGGATGTAGCTCTTCCCTTATGCTGCACTGCAGTGTCAGCAGTCAATCTATTTGGTGTGGGAATAGAACCCACAGACGTCTACACCAAAGACAAGCGTGCCACCAATTGCTCCACTAGCAATGTTGTTTTGGATTATTTTTGTAGGTACATCTCTATTTCAGTGTTTTTTTTTCTATTAGGGTGTTTATTTACATGACTGTCATTATTACTTTTCTTTGTATAGTAACATAAGATTATGGAACATTGAAGAAGTTGACACATGGAGTTCTGTGTAGGAAGGTTAGAGTCTCAGGTGTTTGCTGTTCTAAACCTCTCCATGCAGCCTGGCTAATATGCTTGTGATAGTGAAGCGTAAACAGATGTTCTTCGTATTTCACTGTTGCAGTCATCACATTTGGGTTATCTGACTGCAGGTAGCCCTCAGCTGGCCTGAATACCAGAGTCTTGGGATTTCTGCATCGGATGCTGTTGCTTCTTCCATGACTTCAGGTCGTCAGGGGTATAAAACATGCAGCTAACGGCATTACATCAGTCTTTCTTGCCTTGCGGTGGCCGAAGCAGAAGCAGCTTGCAAGTGCTGGTCGGCTGACTCCTGAAATTTTCATTTTTGAGTTTCCGACCTGAATTCTTCAAAAAGATAAGTACCCCATTGGGGATCCTTTTTTCTTGCTCTAACCGATGTCAGAAAAAATTAATAATTGTCTTGCCTGTGGAAAGCAAATACCTCATAGAAATTTTTATTCTTACTGTGTCACCTATTTAGGCCCAAACCACGACGTCCCTCGCTGTCGGTTTTGTGCCTTGTTCAACTCCTGAACTATTCGTCATCGGGCTATTTTCGTAGCTAAATACTTTCGATGTCCTTCAAGGATGCATCTGCAGTCCTTACAAATAGGTTGTCCTGTCGTCAGGCAGCCCTTCGGTCGGCCGGATTCCAAAGTCTGGGTCTGGCCTCGGCTGGTGTCGCACTCCACCCGACGTCATAGCTGCAGTTATTCGGGTATAAAGGCATCAGCCGACACCATTTTCCTCAGTCTTTCTTGCCGCGTGGAAGCAGAAGCTGTTCGCAAGTGCCGGTCGGTCAGAACCAGAGATTACTACTACCGAATACGTCTACTACTACCGAAGACTTCTAAAAAAGCTAAGTACCCCGTTGGGGACTCGTTCTTGCCTCAGCCGATGTCAGAAAAAGTGAATAACTGTTTAACTTGTGGGAAACAAATACCTCATAAAGATTTCCACTCTTACTGCTTACCTTGTTTAGGCCCAGACCACGACGTAGCAGCTTGTCTAGCCTGTGCTTCTTTTAACCGTCGGACACTTAGACGTCGGTCGGAATTTGCTGAGGAGTTTTTCGGCTCCGATTTTGCTTACATTATGCCGTCGGATCCTCCGACTACGCAAATATCTAAAAAGCGCAAGGAAAAGGACTGACACTCGCGGTCCGCGGTTTCGGCCGAAACCGCGAGGGTCTCTGTTTCGGCTGAAACCGAGCAAGCGGTTCTTCCTTCAGCCGAAAACTTACCTCCTAGCGAGGCCTCTTCCAACCTGGTGGAATCGGCTTCTGAAATCACTCCTGCTCTTACAGTTTCTCAGGAATTATCTGACACTATCCCCTTGGATATTTCTACCCCTGCACGTGGAGCTGCTAGGCCACCTGCATCCATGTCCATTAAGGCCTTTGCCAGGGCCAAAGCAGCTAAAACTACTAAAACTGTGCCTGCTAAGATCCCCTCTCACAGGCCTAGCTCTAGTTCACAAATGCTTAGTTTAGCTGAGGACCTCATTTCTTTAACCCGGGGATCCCAACCTCAACCTGACAGGGCCTCTCACCCACCTCCAGAGAAGAGGCCTAGAGCAGAGCCCCCTGAGCCTGTTTCAACAGATGATTCCTCTGATGATTCAGATAACACAAACCCTCCAGAGGCTCCTTTCTCCCCTTATGAAGACTCTGATGCTGAAGAGTCCATTCCTTCTGCCTCTCCGCCTGAGGAATTTTCCTTTGGGGAAACCTTGCATGCTATGAGGGAACAATTTCAGTGGCAGGGCCAGGATTTTTCAGACTCCAGAAAAAGGCTTAGAACCTTTCTGCATTTACCACAACATAGGCCTTTAGCCATTCCTCCAGTTCTTTCTGTTGTAGATGATGCATTTAATGATGCTTGTACTGCTCCTGATTCTCTACCTCCGGCCCCTGCTAAGCCCGATAGGTACTACAGGGTCCCGGACACGCATCACCATTTGTATAAGGCTCCCTTTGCAGATCCCGAGACTATCTCCCAGGGCCCTAAGGCTGTAGCAGCTACCTCTGCCAAAAACCCTCACCTCTGAAAGGGAATCCAGGTCCTTAGAGAGATGGGGTAAAAAAGTTTACACTTCTGCTACTCTTTCAGCTAGGGCCTTGAACTGTCAATTCCACATGATACAGTATCAAGAATTTATGCTAGACCAGTTAACCAAAAAACTGTCCTCGGATGAACCATTAGACAAAAAATCTGTTCAGGAAATGGTACATAACATTCAGCAAGTCAGTAACCATTCCTTAAAATGTGGCTATGATGCACTGGAGGCTTCCTTTAGATCAGCCATGACTGGCACAGTTATCAGAAGGCATGCGTGGTTAAAAGAGCAGGCCTTACCAGACCATGTCAAATCAAAACTACTAGATGCTCCCATGGACAAGATCAATTTGTTTGGCTCTCCTGCACAACAGGTGCTGAAGAAGATGGAAGAGAAGGCAAAATCTGTCCAAACAGTGAAAGCTTTCTTACAGGTCCAACCTCCAAGGTTTAGCAGGAATTGGCCCTCCAAGAATTGGTCCTTTCCAGACTCCTCCAGAGCTCAGAGAGGCAGGAATAGGCATTCAAGAGGCAGAAGCCAATCCAGGGGTGCCTACAGGGTCCGCCAGTGGCAGGGTAACAACCAGCGAGGTGCAGCCACAGACACAGCCACCACCACTGCTACAGGACAATCACAGTGACTTGGCTCTAGCACCGCCTACCAGGGAACAACTAGAAGCACCCTTGGGCGGAAAGCTAGCTTTATTTTCAGTAAACTGGCATTACATCACAAGAGACAAGTGGATTTTGCAGACAATAGACCAAGGTTACAGGTTTCACTTCCATACTCTACCAGGGAAGAGAGGAATGCCAAACCTACCTCCAAATCAAAAGGCAGAAGCTCTAAAACAAATAACTCAATTATTAAGGATGAGAGCTGTGGAAAAGGTACCATCTATGGAGCAAGGACAGGAATTTTACTCCAGGCTCTTCCTGGTACCAAGAAAAGAAAGCAAATGGAGACCTATTCTCGACCTGTCCGCTTTAAACACATTGCTCATTGTTCCAAAATTCAAAATGCTGACCCTACAGCAGCTTCTTCCCATGCTGGGCAAGGAGTCTTGGCTGGTAACTCTAGATCTCAAGGAGGCATACCTGCACGTCCCCATACGACCAAATTGCAGAAGATACCTCAGATTTCTTGCAGGATCAGAGCATTATCAATTCTCAGCATTGCCCTTTGGCTTATCTACTGCACCCAGAGTGTTCACGAAATGCCTGGCATCAGTAATTGCTCATTGCAGGCTTCAGGGAATCCAAATCTACCCTTACCTGGACGACTGCCTGATACAAGCGGACAACAAAAACAAGCTAGCAGAAGACTTGAAAAGGGTCATTTACTTGCTACAAGCTCTGGGATACACAGTCAATATAAAAAAGTCAAGACTGATACCATCCCAAAGGATAACCTTTTTGGGTGCAGAGCTGGACACAACGAACCAAATGGCATTCCTAACAGCAGAAAAACAGGAACAACTCCCTCTCTACTTCTTGGCATTAACAAAGCAGAATCATCTAACAGCAAGAAAAGTCCTGCAAGCCTTGGGTTTCATGGCATCCTGCATAATATTGGTTCCACATGCCAGACTACATATGAGAAAGTTACAGTGGTACCTAAGGAATTTATGGTCTCAGCACAAGCACAGCCTAGAAACCCAAATTCCAATAATTCCATGCCTGAAGCAAGAATTCCAATGGTGGGCTCAGGCCTGTCAATCAAACAAAGGATTGCCTTTCCACAACCAAGCCAAACCATCACAACAGACGCCTCAGACCTCGGTTGGGGGGCACACATGCTGGACAAGTGCATTCAAGGTTTATGGACTCAAGACCAGCTGCACTTACACATAAATCAAAAGGAAATGCTGGCAGTAAAACTGGCAATTCAGGCATTCAGACCATTTCTTCGACAAGGTCAACTGTTGATAAGGACAGACAACACCACAGTTATGTGGTACATCAACAAACAGGGAGGCACACATTCGTACCCTCTATGCCGGATGGCAATGGACCTCTGGAATGTGGCTCTGAGCTACAACATTCAGTTACAAGCAGTCTTTGTACCAGGAAAAGAAAACATTCTAGCAGACATATTAAGCAGAACTACCACGGATGCCCACGAATGGATGCTGCATCCGGACATCTTCAAAACAATTACAAGAAAATGGGGGCTCCCACAAATAGACTTATTTGCATCCCCACGCAATCACCAATTAAAGAAATTCTGCACAAGGACGTACCACCCACTTGCTTGGAAGGTGGACTCCCTATCTTTCAGCTGGAAAAACCCGACAGCATATGCATTCCCACCACTTCCTTTGATGCACAAGGTGCTATTGAAGATCAAAGAGGACCGCCCAAGGATCATTCTGATAGCTCCAGACTGGCCAAGACAACATTGGTACCCATTACTGAGGAGCATGTCTCGGGAACAAATATGGCCTCTACCCCTTGTTCCCCTGCTGTTAACACAGAACAACTACAACATCCTGCATCCAAACCTGAAAACACTGCAGCTGACTGCCTGGAACATTGCATAAGAACAAATAACCCAAATTTATCCCAAAGGGTTAAAGACATTATCTTGGAGGCTCGCAGACCCTCAACAAGAAAAAATTCATTTGGAGTACTACAAAAGGAGAAAATGTGTCACTGGTAAACATAGCCAACATCCTGGAATACTTGGCAGAGCTCTTCCACAAAGGCCTGTCTTATTCTTCCATCAAGATTCATGCATCAGCTATTTCAACAGAATACGACTTGGATCCTCCAGTCTTCTCACATCCTCTGCTCAGGCAGTTTCTGAGAGGAATTAAAAACGTAAAACCGCCTAGGAAGCCACCATTGCCATCATGGGACTTGAACTTTGTGCTAGAAAAATTGACACTTCCTCCTTTCGAACCAGCAGCAACAGCAGAATTACAATACTTATCATGGAAAACTGCTTTCCTGTTGGCAATCACTTCAGCAAGAAGGGTATCTGAGCTACAGGCACTAATGGCAGTACAGCCCTTCCTGATCTTCCATCAAGATAGAGTATCCATGAGAACTAATCCTACTTTTATGCCTAAGGTGGTCTCCAGAGTATCTTTGAATCAGGCTATCCACCTACCTACATTCTTCCCCAACCCACAGAACAGGGGAGAAAGGCTGTTGCATACCTTGGATGTGCATAGACAATTACGCTACTACCTGGACAGGACCAAGGGCAATAGGAAAACTGACCAGCTACTGGTAGCATATGCAACAGGAATGGAAGGAAAAGCAATTTCAAAACAGACAATCTCTAAGTGGATAGGAAATTGCATTAGATTTTTATTCCTACCATGGAAAGAAAACTCCAGAAAACATCAGGCCTCACTCTACAAGGGCTACAGCCACTACCACAGCTTTTCTACGAGGAGTGGCTACCAAAGACATTTTAGAGGCTGCTACTTGGAGCTCCGTGCATACATTTGCCAAGCATTATAATTTACCTTTATACTCCAGATCCCGAGCAGGTTTTGCCACTGCTGTTTTGCAAGGGATCTTAACTACACCATAATTTTATTTCTCCTTTTCCCCCAGTTTGGCTATGGTATTCTACCCATTTGTAAGGACTGCAGATGCATCCTTGAAGGACATAGTACAGTTTTGTACCTACCATAAATGTAGATGTCCGATAGGAATGCATCTGCAGTCAGGATTACCCACCCTCCTTCCCCTCTGTGGTACTCCTAGGGTATTTGCCCATCTTGTAGCTAGCTGGGGGAATCTATTATGGTGTATTTGTTTGTATATATGTACATACATGCCTATTTTTTGTTTGCTTTCTACTATTTGGAATCATTTGCATTTATCCAAATTTAGCCTTCCTAGAGGGCTCCTGGCATCTGGGGCAAGAAACACTGAGGAAAATGGCGTCGGCTGATGCCTTTATACCCGAATAACTGCAGCTATGACGTCGGGTGGAGTGCGACACCAGCCGAGGCCAGACCCAGACTTTGGAATCCGGCCGACCGAAGGGCTGCCTGACGACAGGACAACCCATTTGTAAGGACTGCAGATGCATTCCTATCGGACATCTACATTTATGGTAGGTACAAAACTGTATTTTCTCGATCTCCGTACTTCAAAATGGCTTTGTTAAGCCATCTGACTACCGATCTTCCGAAAAAACGTAAGGATAAAGGCAAAGGCAGGCCGCATAGGTCAAAAACTGCCGACGCTTCTGTTAAGCTAGTCGCCAGTCTGCTGGTACTCAGTGAGGTGCTTTCGCAGCCCCTGATACCCACTTCTACAGATTCGCAGGCCTCTGCAGAGACCCATTCGAAGTCTGGTATGCCACGAGATGCTTCTTCGATTACGGAACCTGCGGATGTCTCTACATTGGATGGGTCCAGAGCCGTTGTGCAGGCACCAGCTTCTGCGAGTGTATTCAGGCCTACGGATTTTCATATTAAACCGACGACTTCATTTCAAGCTAAAAGTACAGAATTTCTCAGGCTAAAGCTCGCACTATGGCTAGAAAATCAATGACCAAAGCGCATTCTCAGGCCCACATGCCTCAAAAACAAATTATTAGAATGGCTGAAGACCTTGTTACCTTAATTAGGGAAAGCCAGCCTTCCCCCTCTAAAAGACCTAGAACTGATTTTCCTTCTTATTCTTCTTATCAGGAATCTGATATCTCTATTCCTTCTGGCTACCAGTATTTACCCTTATCTACTTATGAGGATTCTGATGCAGAGGATTCCATTCCCTCTGCTTCCACTCCAGAGGATTTTTCTTTTGGTGAAACCTTGCATACCCTTAGGGAACATTTCCGCTGGGAAAGCCAGGACTATTCACAGTCCAAAAAGAGACTTAGGGAATTCTTAAACCTGCTTCAGCACAGGCATCTAGCTATCCCTTCTGTTCTGTAGATTGTAGATTATGTTTTCCCAGAATCCAGCCTTACCACAGACACTTTGCCTCCAGCTCCCAGGAAGCCTGACAGGTACTATCAAATTCCTCTTCAAGAATCCTACTGCGGATCCAGAGACCATTTCCCAAGGACTGAAAAGCATTAAGGCCACTACTGCCAAGAATCCTACCCCTTCTGACAGGGATTCTAGGGCTTTAGACAAATGGGGTAAGAAGGTATATAATACTTCTATTACTCTGGCCATTAGGGCTTTAAATTGCCAGTTTTATATGTTAAAGTATCAGCAACATATTATGGAACTACTTAAACAGAAAATGATGTTGATTCCTGACTGTGCTGAACACAGATTTACAAGAGTTAATGCATTCTGCTGACCAAGTTGGTAAACATACTTTTGCAATGTGGTTTTGATGCTTTTGAAGCAATGTTGCAAGGCTTCTGTCACTGGGTCTGTACTTAGAAGGCATGCTTGGCATAAGGGGCAAAACTTGCCAGATCATGTTAAAGCTGAATTACTGGATGCACCCTTAAACCAAGGCCCCCTTTTTGGCAACGAAACAGAAGTACTCAAAAGAATGGAGGAAAAAGCTAAATCTATGCAAACTGTTAAAGATTTCTTACAGGTACAGCCACCTAGATTCAGTAGACACTGGCCTTCAAAGAACCAGTCCTTTCCAGTCCCCTTCCAGGCCTTCTCAGTCCACACCCAGGAGCAGCAGACCACCAAGACTTCAGTCAAAGGCTATGCACAGATCTAAGCAGTGGGGGCTCCCACTTTCAAAGCAGGGAGTAGTAAGCCACCCCCCATGGAAAAATTGCACAATGACTTATCTTTAACTCTTCCAAGCCTTCCACAACTACTTGCACCTTTAGGAGGAAAGCTCGCCCTGTATGCAAAAAACTGGGGATTTATTACCCAAGACAAATGGGTTTTAAACATAGTTTCCCTAGGATACAGATTCCACTTCACTCTCTCCCATCCCCAAGTGGATGGCCAGACCTCCCCCCAAACCAGTGGGCAGAGGCCCAAAAACGAGTTCTGTCTCTCCTCAGCATCAAGGTTGTTCAGCCTGTCCCAGCAGAACAAAGGGGACAAGCTTTCTATTCAAGACTGTTCCTGGTTCCCAGAAAATAAAACTTTTTGCATCCTATCTTGGACCTGTCTATCCTCAACACGTTTCTGGTGGTTCCAAAATTCAAAATGCTAACTCTTCAACAGCTTCTTCCTATGTTAGCCAAGGATGCCTGGCTGGCAACCCCAGACTTAAAAGAAGCTTATCTGCACATCCCAATAAGGGAATCTTGCAGGAAATACCTACGCTTCAGGGCAGGCTCCATGCACCATCAGTTCTCTGCACTTCCCTTTGGCTTATCTACTGCACCCAGGGTATTCACAAAGTGCCTAGCTCCAGCCATTGGATTTTGCAGGCAGAGAAATATTCAGATTTACCCATATTTGGACAGTTGCCTGATACAGGCAGAGTCAGGACTTGCTGTTATAGCACCGGGCATTTGTAAAGAGACTTCTAACTTCACTGGGGTACACCATCAACGAGAAGAAATCACACCTATTACCCTGATAACAGATTGTATTCTTGGGAGCAAGCTTGAACACAACTTCCCAGATGGCATTCCTCACTCCAGAGAAACAAGTTTATTTGGCAACCTACTTCTACCTACTGGCCACAAAAACCCAGCTATCTGCAAGGAAAATCTTGCAAGCCCTGGGGTTCGTGGCCTCTTGCATTCTGTTAATTCCATATGCAAGACTGCATATGAGGAAACTTCAATGGTATCTAAAAAGTCTATGGTGTCAGCATTCTCAGGACCTGGAAACAATGATTCCTATCATCCCTTGCCTAAGGGCAGAGTTCCTTTGATGGGCAGAGGCCTGCAACCACAACAAGGGTCTCCCTTTCACTCTACCCTTTGCCGCTCAAACCCTAACAACAGACGCATCAGACTATGCATGGGGGGCTTACATGGCAGGGCAGTGCATTCAGGGCAAATGGAACCCTTTACAGATGCACCTGCATATCAATCAAAAAGAAATGTTAGCTGTACAGAATGCTCTGACAGCCTTCAAAGACGTTATTCTTCCTGGAAAACTATTGGTAAAGACAGACAACACCACAGTTATGTGGTACATAAACAAGCAGGGGAGAACCCATTCCTACCACTCTGCAGACTAGCCTTGGCTCTGTGGAACACAGCCTTGAGCAACCAAGTGAACCTACAAGCTCAATTCCTGCCAGGCAAACTAAATTCACTGGCAGACGACTTAAGTAGAAATCTCATGGTCCCACACGAATGGAAACTGGAATGCAAAATATTCAAGCTCTTGAGGAACGAATGAGATAGACCTGTTTGCCTCCCCTCAGAACCACCAATTGAAAAAGTACTGCACCAGAACTCCCCACTGTCAAGCTTGGAAAGGGGATGCCCTGGCCTTTATCTGGGAAGGCCTCTCAGTTTATGCCTTCCCCCTCTGCCTCTCCTCTTGAAGGTCCTGCTAAAGATCAAACAGGACAAGCCAAGGACAGTTCTGATTGCACCGGACTGGCCACACCAGCACTGGTACCCCTTTTGCGCAGTCTGACAGTGCTACAACCTTGGCACCTGCCTCAGACTCCTTCCCTGCTGTCACAGCAGGCGGGACAGATTCTGCACCCTCAGCTTCAAACCTTGAACCTTGCAGCCTGGCTAATCCCCTGAGCTCACCTTTAGCAACCCTCCGTAAGCAGGTGCTCAATGTCATTCTTGAGGCAAGGAGGCCTAGTACTTGAAAATCCTATTCAAGAAAGTGGAAAAGATACTGTTCCTGGAGCCACTCTCAAGGGATGGGCACAACAGTGCCCAGCTTACCTCATATTCTAGATTATTTAACAGAAATGCTCCACAAGGGCCTATCTTTTTCATCAATTAAGATTCATGCCTCAGCCATATCAGCACATTGTAATACTGAGCCACCCATCTTCTCTCATCCACTGCTAAAACAATTCCTTAGAGAGGCCAAAAATGTAAGACCCCCCTGGAGAGCTCCCACTCCAGCCTGGGACCTAAACTTTGTGTTGGAGAAACTTACTCTTCCCCCATTTGAACCAGCTGCTACAGCAGAGTTGAAATTTTTTTCTTGGAAAACAGCTTTACTTCTAGCCATCACTTCTGCAAGAAGAGTGTCTGAACTGCAGTCCCTTATGGTAGTGGAACCCTTCATTATCTTCCATGCAGAGCCCAAGGTGGTATCTAGTGTGGCTCTGAACCAGTCCATTCATTTGCCTACTTTTTTCCCTAATCCCCAGAATAAAGGGGAAAGGATATTGCATTCCCTGGATGTGCACAGAGCTTAGATTCTATCTGGATAGGACTAAGCCTCTCAGAAAATCTGACCAGCTGTTACCCAGCTTTGCTGCAGGGTGAGAAGGGAAGGCCATTTAAAAGCAAACCATTTCCAAATGGATAGCACATTGCATCCATTTCTGCTACAAGCACCATGGAAAACCTACCCCACATGGGATAAGAACACATTCCACCAGGGCTGCATCTACCTCTGCTCCTTTTCTCAGAGGAGTCCCTACCAGGGACATCATGGAAGCTGCAACCTGGAGCTATGTACATACTTTCACCAAGCATTATCACTTGCCTATCTTTTCTAAATCCAGAGCTGGATTTGCCAAGCAGTCCTACAGGGCCTCATTGCTAGCCCTAATGCTCCTAACTGCCACCACCCTTCCTTAGCTTTGGGAATCAACCCAAATGTGATGACTGCAACAGTGAAACATGAAGAGCATAGTACAGTTGTGTACACTTACCATAAATGTAGATGTTCGGGTGCATTCACTGTTGCAGTCCTGGTTACCCTCCCTCCAGCCCCCTGACTTCTCTTTACTTTTATCTATCTTTTTTGTTTGGCATACTTTAGGTCATGTGTATTTGCTTTTTGCTGGGGGTGTTCCATGCCATGTAATTGCTTCCTATTTTGGGGGCACCTGACATCTAGGGCAAGAAAATCTGATGTAATGGTGTCAGCTGCATGTTTTATACCCCTGACGACCTGACGTCATGGAAGAAGCGACAGCATCCGACGCAGAAATCTCAAGACTCTAGTATTCAGGCCGGCTGAGGGCTACTTGCAAATGTGATGACTGCAACAGTGAATACACTCGAACATCTACATTTATGGTAAGTTTACACAACTGTACTTTGTTTCAGCCTTACCTTTTGTAGGCATGCCTATTTCAGTCATTATAACTTCCTGAAAACTTCAAAGCATCCATTCCAAGTTCCTTTATTGAAAGAGTTGTTCATCCCAAGTTGAAAGCCAGGTTGCATAAGAATGGCAAAGAAGGCAGGACACTTCTTCCATATTGCAGTGAGTGATAGGAACTTGCGGTTTAAGAAGCGTCGCCAGCAGCAAGACTTTGGGCAGCATTGTGGTATAGGCAAGTGCAGACAAGATGGCTTTCAGAATAGGCAGTACCCTAAAGGCAAAGGTGATCAACACTATTAAGGGTTTCACCAGCCACTATCTTGTAACTGTTATCCGAATCCATGAGGGCTTACCCAACTTCCCTACTCTGATGGCATGCCGAGGGTATGTGTCCCTCAACTTTCCTGTGTGGGAGGCAGTTGTTCTGGAGAAGTAACTAAAGGAATTCATATCAAGAAACCGTATGACTATACCATACCCTTCCTCTCTTCTCTTTAGCCAGTATCTTTTCTCCCTTTCAGATGTTCCATCTGCCTCCTCTTTTTTGAAGTCTTTGCCCCTGTCTTTTGCTCAGCCCATCCTTGGCCATTTGGTCCATTTATTCCCTACTACCAGTTGACCTTGGAGGGGCCATTATTCAGAAATCATTAAGGGTAATACATAGATTTCTGCTTTTAGTTTTCCCGGCCCTAATCACATACTGGGTAAGTTTTCTGGAGTACAGTTGGATGGTAGAAGAGGTCGTTTCATGCATTTGAATCTACAGTCTCAAAAGGTATTTTCTCATGATGCCACCCAAGAGGAGGAGCTGGAGATTTTGTCCTGGAAGTTGAAGTGGACAGATTGGATATTGTAAGATGAAAAAAATGCAGCTGTTGTTCAAATCCTAATTGGATCACCCTTGTGTATTGTACTTGTTTCCTGAAAGCATCCGGCAATATAGATGGAATGAACACCACGATCCAAGTACTGTAGAAAATAAATACGACAGTCCAGTGTTCGCAAGAGAATTTAATAAATTATAGCGCCTCGGCAGATACTGCCTTCAATGGAATACAAAACTCAATACTTAACCACACCTTTTAGGTTCATAGGTTCATAGGTTTCATACTTCAGCTACCCGAGGGGCATTTACAAGCTAAGCCTAGCCCATAGTTTTGTGGCTTACGCCACCCCTTTAGTATGGGGAACTATACCCATTATTTTGCTGTGTAATTTTATAAGTAATTTTATACAAAAAGTCACAGACAAATCAATTAACTGTTTAAGTCATCATTCAGTTAAATTATTAAACTAAGACTTTCCAATTACATGACACATTCATATAGCTAGAATGTTCTGTTGATATCCATCATTTTTTTATTTGCTTTTATGCCAATGTATTTTTCTTTTTACATCTACTGTAGGTATCAGGCCAAGAGGATTTCTCCCATGAGCCCTTTCAGCGAAGATTAGAGGTCCCTTTGTTGCCGAATTTTCTTGGGATAACTGGTAGTTGCCAGTTTACTGCTCTTTGCCAAAAAAAGAAAACAGGTTAGGTACCAGTTGAATTTTTGTTTTGTTTTATTATTTTTTTTTAAGTGTGGCTGAAGTTGGAGTTAATGTTTAAATATACACATGTCCTACATCATTTATAGGATAATTACGAAATAAAGATATGCTTTCTTTCAGATACTTTCAAAGAATTTTTGAATAGACTTTGACTGGTAAAACAGTAAACCTGTTTTAGTTGCATAAAGTCAGTTTTCCAAGGAGTAATTGTAAACGGTTGCAGATCTCTTAATTATGAACAACCATTGTGATCCCATACCATTATCCCACAGTTTGCAGATTAATTCTTCCTGTAACTAGGACGCAGTCTACCCAGTATCGTGTGGTATCGCAGTCAGCCTGTTGGACAGTGTCTTGCAAACATAGCTCTTATTTTCACAAGCTTTATGTGGGTTCTCAAATATAGTTTACATCCAAGTGATGCCTCCAGGTGCATCTGCGGTTAACTCCTACTGATGCCTCAAGGCGTCATATATTGCTTGTTCATATTTGTATCAATAATTCCAAAACCATGCTATTTACGTTTTAAAAGATTTCATCTTAAAGTTTACACAATGGCAAACTCAACTACATTAGTATTTTACCTCTGTGTAGTGCAGAGAAATAGATATTAACTGTTGTTTTATGATATTAATTTATATAGGTATAATTTTCACATTTTTTCAACTATCTCAACAACCAAGTAACACAGACAGAACTCCTTAGTCTCATATGAAAACTCTCAGCCAGATGAATAAAATGCTGCTTAACAGTATGTGTGAGTGGTATCTGAGATATTGTAAGTTGTTTACAAAATATTGCAAATGTAATAGTTACTGTGTTTACTGTGACTTATAAAATTTGGTTTAAGACCTAGAACATAAGGAATAGTACCACTATAAAATAGTTTGTGCTGAAGAGTTTGCCATTTATACTTTTTTATATCTACTATGGTTCCAGAGATATGAACATTTGTTTAAAATGTGAGGACATAATTTGATTCTGTCAGCTTAGGCTGTGCCCATTGGAAGTTGCAGTGCAAACTTCCTGAGCTCCATTGGAGTTTGTTTGTGTCTTTCGGCTTTTCCCGGTCAGGGGTCGCCACAGCGGAACTCCGGTCCGCTAATGATTGGCAGTTGATTTTTACGTTCCAGCTTGCCAGGCCTGACGCACAACCTTCAACGAAGGTACGCCCATTCACGCATGTCTCCACGCAGAAGACGCTCTAGCTGAGAATCGAACCGGACAGCGTCTTAATGTGAGGTGACCACGCTACCGCAGCACCACCACCACAGGTCTCCCTGAGCTCCATTGGAGTGAGCGAGTTAAATAACAAGTAAGGTACGTTACACCGGGAGCCGTAATATCCTTCCTTATACATATATGTTTGCATTACTTTCTGTTGCAGAGTTTTCTTTGTTGATAGTAAACAAGGTGGACTGTTTTCCTTTTAACTGGATTAATTAATGCTTTTTGCTGGTCATAAACTTTGTAGACCTTAGTCTGAGGTTTAAACAAGGATCCTTTTCATTCAGTCCATTAGATCCAACCTACGGATCCTTGAGCCCCAGCCTGGAGCCAGTCTGACCAGTTTAGTGCTGCAGCCTTGAGTCTTTCCAAATTTTTTCCCATGATGCTCTGCTTCTCCCTGACTAACCCAGATTTTGTTTGCCTCTTTTTGGAGAAAGAGTGCTGATCTGGCAGATAAGTGCTCTGCCTCTTATTTGTGAGAATTAATTGTTGGCAACTGTCAATTTTTTAGTCCTACGACTATCATACTGTCATTATAGTATTACTGTAGCTTTTCTTACATGGGTTTCTCTTCCAGTTTGTTAGAAATTTTGCATTTCTTTCAGCCTTTCCTCTGCGGCCCTGTGCCATTTTGTTTCTTGCTTTTCCTTTTAATTTAATGTAGTGTATGTTAGTAGTATAGGTCGCTATATGTTTAATTCTTAGTTATAGATCTATATCTTTTCGGATGTGTGTGTGTGTATGTGGCTCTACCTGTACTTATTGAAAGCCTACTTCACCGAAGTTCACAACGTTGAGACGACATTGATGAAAACTTAATTTTCTAAAAATGCACATCACTGGAGTTTTACTCTGGAAAAGGAGACACTTTGCCACCATGGGGAAATTTGCCCTTTTCTCCACTATAGTGCAAACTCAGAGTTGGTACGTTTAGTTAGGGTGGTGTGGGGGGTAAAGCTCTCCACTTGGGTGGGTTTGACATTCTGGGGTGGGTTTGTTTTTACCTGATGGCCAAGTGACTCCTTTCCCAGAGTAAACCTCCGGTGATGTGCACATTCAGAAAATTATGTTTTTGGTAATGTTGTGTCATTGTGAACTTCAGTGAAGTGGGTTTTCAATAATTACAGGTAGACCCATAAACACATACACACATATGCATATGTACATATATACACACAGACACACACACACACACACATATATATATATATATATATATAAAGAGAGAGAGATTGAAACACGTGTGTGTGTGTGTGTGTGTGTGTGTGTGTGTGTGTGTGTGTGTGTGTGTGTGTGTGTCTGTTTTTGCTGTTTTTGTAATATGGATCAGAAGGCTAACTTTAAAAAATGTATAAAATTCCCCTGCAAGACCCCCACAAGTTGTGTGGTTTGTTGGAGGTGATGTATCTTACTGCGGCTTGTGAGGTGTGTTATTTCTTTGGGCCATGAGCTTTGTTTTAATGGAAGAAATAAGCCCATTATAAAGAGATGCCTTCCTCTGCATCCAGAGCTTACTAAGTCGCAGAAAATTTTGGAGAAATATTCCAGGGCTAAAGAATCAGATGAGAAGAAATGTCCACTGAGTCTTTGGGACCCATCTTGACTCTAAAGACTCTATGAGGCATGAAGAACACATGGCTCATACAACGTGTACTCTACCTCCAGATCCCGTCTCTATTCAGAACTCACCCAAGAAATTTGGGGGGGGGGGGAATGACTCGACCTTCCACAGGTCTTTCTATATGGACCTTCAGGTCTTACAAAGTCTGCTGTGAAACTGATTTGAATTGCCTGCTGTAGAGGTTTCTCAAGACTCCAATCGAGATGGGTTAAGTTATGAGTCTGGATCCGTTCTCTTCACCCTGATACAGGCTCCCCTCACCAGTTTGTCCGTTGACTCCAGTTTACCCTGGATCTACTTGATCATATGGATTCTCTGGCCCAAGAGTCATTGATCCCAGTGTTGATTGGCTCCTAGGGTTTTGGATTAGACACAGCCATCCAGGCTTCAGTCTGATCTGATGACAAAGCTGAGGGGATTGGGTGGACGATACCCCTGGTTTCATCTGAGATGTCAACCTTCGAGATCTATGTTGCATTCCCCTTCTCAGTGCCATCCACACAGTCTGATTCAGGGATTCCACCTGCGTTGTTCGCTCTTTCGTTTAAGGAGATTGATCTTATCATGGGAAGAACCTCTTTTGACCCACCTAACATTGAAGCTGTGTTCCAGGCATTGCTATGAAATGTCATGCTTGCTGTGCTTATGTGACTTTGAGGACAACTTAAAGCATCTTTTACTAATGCTGCCTTTGAGAGGGTACCACCATATTCGGTATAACAGTGAAAGAATGAATGCTGAAGAGTGAGCAGGATGTTAAGTCTCTCTAGAGGTACATGTTTGAGATATCTTAGCACACTTCTTTACTGGAGCCAAAAAGGGATTCAAACGCCCTTATTTCAGAAGTCTTGCTGTCAGTATGACTCTTCAGACAGAGGTGACCATGGCAGAGGTGGTGACTCCCATGGGTGCAGGCCCAAGGCCAAGGAGATCTGCAAAACCAGGGATTCTGGGGGCCCTTCTCAGATAGGTTGCCTGAGAGCCCCTGAAGGATTTCCCAGGTGCTCCACTCTGGAGGCAGTTAAGGGACAAGTATCCTTCTTTCTTCACTTGTGGTTCGCCATCACACAAGACAGATGGGTAATAAGGATAATATCCAGAAGTTGTTAAATTCCATTTTTAGAGCATCCCCTGCCACCCTACTTCCCATTGCCCGATATCCCACCAAAGCAAGAAAAGGCCTCTATTCCAGAGATTATCTCTCTTTCTCTGCTGTGAAGAAGAGCCATCCAGGAGGTATCACGAAACTAGCATGGGTCAGAAATTTACTTGCGTTTCTTTTTGGTTCAGAAAAAGGGAAGACCTCAATCCCATTCTGTACCTAAGCCACTTAGTGTTATGTAGAAAAGCCCAAATTTCGAATGGTCACAGTGCAGTCCATCCTTCCATGTCTTCAGAAGAACAAATGGATCCGCTGACTAGATCTCCAGGATACCTACCTTCACATCAGGGTAGAGGAGGAGTCCAGGGAATTCATACCCTTCTGTGTTGGAGCTAGTCACTTTCAGTTCAAAGCCGTACTGTTTGTTCTCACCAGAGCTTCCATGGCGTTCACCAAATGCATGACCGTAGTAGCAGTTCCTGTGAGATTACAGGGATTCAAAGTTTTCCCCATACTTGGACGACTCAATCCTGGCTGCTGCCTCCAGTGAGTCATCCCTTCAGGCAAGGGAATATCTCCTTTATCTTTGCTCTTCCTTGGGTGCCATGGTGAATACAACAAAGTCTAATGGGAACACCATGCATTGTCTTCCGATCTTCCTTCCTTCCACAGGACAGAATCATATCGTTAAAACTGGCAATTCGGACTCTTTTGGAGGGTGATCATCCACCAGCAATGTTGGTGTTGAGAGCTTTAGGTTTAATAGTAGCATTTGTTCTTATTGGCTTTTTTACGGACTGTAATATGAAAATACTACAGTGGCTTCTCCAGTTTCAGTGGTCTAAAATACATGATTTCTTGTCTTTTCCCATCAGAATAACCGAGTTGTGCAGGGCTCTCCTAAAATGGCGACTTCTTTCACTGTTTGTATCAGCTGGAAGACCCTTTTATGTTCCCCCTCTGGTAGCAACAGTAACCAGAAGTATCTTCCCTTGGGGGGGGGGGGGGGGCATTACAAAGTGAGAATGGTTCAAGGTTCATGGTCAAAGTAAGAAGCTTGTCTTCACATAAATGTCCTAGACATTAGATTAATCCTCCTTGTGTTGCAGGAGCTCCAGAATTTGGCTCCCTTTGGGGGATTAATATCTAGACAAAAAAACACGACTGTAGTCTGATACATAAACAAACAGGAGGGAAGCAGATCATACGTTTGTACTTGTTCCCCGCCTTTCCTGTAACTAGTCTAGTCCAGGTAAAGATTTGCTGTATTCCAGGACTCTTTGTAAGCTTCTGAGCCCCCCAAGCCTTTCTGTGTTGGAGGGAAGCCTTCTAGCTTATCAGTGGGAGTGGTAAGCATTAGGTAGCCTATCTACCACAAGAGGAGTGGTTCCTGGCCCAGAAATTGTAGCTATTGGCCGTTTGGGCAGTTTTTTTTCCATCTCTTTCAACATTCTGGTTTAAAAGCCGCACTTGCGCTCGTTTCCCACCTTTCCTATAACTAGCCTAGTCCAGATACAGAGTTGCTGTATCCAGGACTGTTGGTAAGCTTCTGAGCCCCGCAAGCCTTTCTGTGTTGGAGGAAAGCCTTCTACCGTATCAGTGGGAGTGTTCAGCACTAGGTAGCCTGTCTACCACGAGAGGAGAGGAGAGGTTCTTGGCCCAGCAATTGTAGTTTATTGACCATTTGGACAGTTTGTCCGTCTCTTTCAACTTTCTGGTTTAAAAGACCACATGTGCGCTTGTTTCCCATCTTTCCTGTAACTAACCTGCTGGTAGCACTAGAAAGCCTTAAACTGATACACCCTTTCTAGCTTAGGAGAGAGACTTTGGGGTGATTAAGTATCGGTTTTCTGTACTTTCTTGCTGTACTTAACTGTTTTCTGCCTAAACGCAGATTTTCCAGTGTTTATTGAGATTTAAACGCTTGTTTTTTTCACATATTGTACTTATTTGACTGCCTGCACTTTTAAAAATTTGTTTTTTTGTTTAAATAATTTGTTTAACTGTTGTAGGCTACACACTAAAGTGCAATAGCCTTTTCTGATTGTTTGTAGTCGTTTAAAGCTGTTTTAAGTGTATTTTTTTTACTGTTTTT
This sequence comes from Protopterus annectens, assembly GCF_019279795.1. Classification (NCBI taxonomy): domain Eukaryota; kingdom Metazoa; phylum Chordata; order Ceratodontiformes; family Protopteridae; genus Protopterus; species Protopterus annectens. The sequence goes on along the minus strand of NC_056737.1, from coordinate 179,946,158 downwards.
GCCTTATCTTTTCAAAAAAAATTCTTGTTTCCCACCTTTCTAAGCTAGTATAGTCCAGTTTTCAGGCTAGTGCTGAATTCAGGGCTGTGATACTAGTTTCTGAGTTGCCCATACCTTGCTTGGATAGAAGGAAGTTTCTCTGTTCACCTGTGAGAGAGGGGAGCTTTGAGCAACCTATCTGCCCCTGGAGGAGAGGTTCCAAGCCAGAAGTTAGTAGTTTATTGGCCATTTTGGGCTAATTTCTATCTCTTTCATTTCCCTACTATAAAAAATGCGTTTGCATGGTTTTGCGCACCGGGCAGTGCCGGTTAGCTACGGTTAAATTATTCCTGGTTTCACTAAGTCTCCTGTTCAGTTTTTCCCTTGACACTAGTCTAACTCTCAAACTAAGCACTCAAAAGGCATCTTACAGCCCAGCACTTGCTCAGACCTAATAGCAAGCACTAATATACCCTGACACTGATCGCCCAGCAGGGCAAGGCTCTTTATTCACCCCTCACCAACCAAGCGACTAAGCAGCTCACCCTACTATTCAGGCATAACCAAAGGGCAACTTCAGGTGCATTCTCCAGTCCAGCTGGTGAATCTGGATATGCTGAGGCAATGTTACAACTGCCTCATGTACACAGACAACCCTCTCCTCCTACCACAAAACACTAACATATGAGAGATGCAATTATACAGCCAAACTGGAAGCTAAGCTGTCTCCACCCAAGACTGGAATAGACAGTCAAGAGGAGAAGGTTAACACTTGCACCACAACTCCAGCCGCACACAGACCTACTAAAACAGCACTGGCAAAAAATACACATAAATACACAAAATCATACTCGGAGGCTCTAAATAAAAACCTGCAAAAGCATCAGAGACCTCCAAAGCAGACACCCAAACAACCTGCACTTCCCGTCACAAACCAGACAACACATAAAACACAAAATCAGTTTGCCACACAATCACAGCCCTTAAGGCGAAATAACATACCTAACACAATAGTAATAGGTGACTCTATAATCTGACACACTGATGTCCCACTCACTAGGCTGGACAAGCAGAAGGTTACTGTTAGCTGCCTGTCAGGAGCCAGAATCCACCACATAACACAAGCACTCGGGTCACTCCAGACCAAGTACAAATATGACTCTGTCATTGTTCATGTTGGTGTGAATGACCTGAGATGTACCTCCCTGGACTACATGAAAGGAGACCTGGAAGAGCTCTCTGATCATGTAGCCCAGGCTGGTATGACCCTGACTCTGAGTAGCATCCTGCCCTCACCAGGAATGATACCTCAGTATAAAGACAAAATGATCAATTTCAACAATTGGCTAAGCTTCTGGTGTCATTCAAAGGGGCTCCAGTGTCTGTCAGCCTGGGCCGACATGCTCGACAAGCCACGTTGCTTCACAAGAAATGGCTTGCACCTGTCAACCCTAGGCTTTCGAATACTGGCAAAGGCTCTTGCTGCCCCTATAGTGCCTTTTTTAGGCAAGGCTCAGAAGTCAAACCCACCTCCGTAAACAGCACAATTAACAAAAAACTGAGGGTTATGCTACTCAGCGCCATGAGTTTAAATCTCAAAATGCACGCACTCGAAGCACTCCTCAGTATGGAGAACGTCGACATCTGTTCAGTAACTGAAACCTGGTTCAAAGCTCCAGAGAGCACCCCAGCACTACCAGGCTACAACTCATACCGCACGTTTCGGCCACAGAACACGGACCGAAACACAAAGGAGGGGGTGTATCCATATTCATCAAGGATACCTACACCTCCAGGTTAGTGGCGCAACATGATACCTCTGAGATCATCCATGTGCAACTAACATCGGGCAAAAGTGCAGTGCAAATTGTGGCCTGCTGCAGATCACACTCCATGACCCAGGACCACCACTCCACCTTTCTGGAGACACTGGAAAACATGAAGGTCCTACCAAACACCGTGATATTGGGCAATTTCAATTACCCTACCATTCACTGGAAAAACTACTAGAGTACAAATTCCCAGGCCCGGCGCTTCCTGGAATTCGTCAACTCAAACGCCGTGGATCAGCTGGTAAACTCCCCTACCAGAGGTGAAAACATATTGGACCTGGTCATCACCAACATGGGCGACAAGTGTTCCACACCGGAGGTCAACCCGTCACTGGTTAGATCAGACCATAAACTAATCACTCTGGATGTCCACACCCCACCACCACCCCAAATAAGGAAACCACAGTATAAACCTTTTCTAAAAGCAAACTTCACCTTACTTAAGACAAAGGTGGTAAGTTTCACAGCCCCCACGCTAAAGGATAATGCTGCCCAAGATGCAGACACCTTTACAAATGCACTCTGTGAGCATCTCCAAGGATGCATGGATTGTGCCATCCCTAGCAAAACCAAGACTCATTCCTCTAAGAGAAGGAAACCAGTTTGGTGGACCCCTGCAATAAACAGGCTATACAATAGAAGGAGGAAACTAGTTCAGAAAAAAAGCAAATCCCAAGAAGGAAAGACATCCCTGATCAGTATCAGTAAGAAACTGAGGTCCTTCATGAAATCATCCAAGGCTAACTTCGAAAGAAAAATAGCCAAGAATTCAAAAAATAACCACAAAGCTTTCTTTAGCTATGTTAAGAATCTAAGTGGCAACTCGCAGATATGCACTGAAATAGTGCAAAAAATAGCACAAAATATACTGAACCTACTGATATTGCCAACATCGTGGCAGATAGATTCAGTGCAGACTTCACCCCCCTCTCACCTCCTAAAGGGCCCACAACAATACCGGAAAAGTGTAGTGTCCCAAAAATCACAGACGCACAGGTGAAAACGGCCCTTTCAAAAGCCAAAAACACAGCGTCAATGGGACCAGATGGTGTCCCAGGCTACGTCTTGCACGAACAACAGAACAAATTAACCCCCCCACCTAAACACGCTATTCAACCTCAGCCTCTCCACAGGCTACGTGCCCATAGAATGGCGCACAGCAATGGTTATTCCTCTCCACAAAGGAGGGGCCACAACTGACTCTGGTAACTATCGCCCCATAAGCCTGACTAGCCTGGTCTGCAAGGCTATGGAACGCATCATCATGGAACTCATTAACAAAGACATTGGGAACCTCCAAACACTTGACCTGACCCAGTTCGGCTTTGTTAAGGGCAGATCATGCCTACTAAACCTGGTTGACTTTTTCGAGACAGTCACCAAATGCCATAGATGAGGGAAAGGTGGTTCACACAGCTTACCTTGACCTCGCCAAGGCTTTCGACACCATTCCCCACTCTGGTATTACAGAAAAACTCACCAGCCTGAACATAAACCCCTACGTCACAAGATGGGTTGCCAATTGGCTTACAGACAGAACTCGTACGGTAAGAATAGCGTGCTCCAGGTCTGACTCTAAACCAGTCACAGGTAGTGTCCCACAAGACTCTGTCCTGGGACCCCCTACTGTTCGGTATATACTTCTCAGAAGTACAGGCAAACAAAGGAGGACAATGGCTAACCAAGTTCGCCGATGACTGCAAACTGGGAGCCATAATTGACTCTCCAGCTGACACGGACATCCTCCAAAAGGGCCTTACTGAGACGGACACCTGGTGTCAAAGTCATGGCCTCAAGCTAAATGCCAAAAAATGCATAGTCATCCTGTTTGGGAAAAACAAAACACCAACGAATTACCACATAGGTGGCAGCCCACTTAATACAGAAGAGGTAATAAGAGATCTTTGGACCCAGGTAGATAGTAATCTCTCCTTTGACAATCATATTGCCAAAGTAGTTAGGAAATCCTTCTATGTGGCCCATCTAATTACTAAAGGGTTTGCATCTAGAAATAGAGGATGTTCTTCATTCCACATTGCTGCAGTCCTAACTATTGGGTAGTCCGCTGTCCAGTCGGGGCCCCCATACAAAATGGATATGGCGTCAGGGCGCATTAGACGACGCCCAGGTACCGCGTCAATGCGCATGGGCCCATATCTCGCCATTTTTCAATCTTTTTTGCCGATGGTCCGGTGGCAGAAGCAGTTTTATGAAAGGTGAGTTTTTGTTTGCGTTCTAGTTTCAGCGAGAGTTTCAGAAGGCGAATCAAAGTGGGCTGTTTTTTCCTTTTCTTGCCTTTTGTATTTTTCTGCCTCAGTATTTAACCGGATGTAGAAATTAACTGTACTGTATGTTGTTTGTATTAGGATACTCATACATTACCTTATACTTGTTGTGTACTTTGTTAGGGCCTGAGCACGATGCCGCCAGATCGTTATTGATTTTAAATAAACTTTTAGAGAAGAGAAATTAAGACTTTAGGTTAGTAGTTTTGGGGCCCGCTTGGTTTAAAATTATAAAATGCCGCAAAACGCCCGTGGACCTTCGCAGCCAAAGACAAAAGGACAAAGTGGCAGAGTGGGGAAGCCGGACCGGCCCGGACGGACGTCACGCCGGTCGGTCTGTTCTTTAAGAGGAGTTTGCCAGGAGTTTCCAGGAGTTTCTTTGGGATCTGGGAGTAGGAACTTTATGTGTCAGTGATGTCCTTCAGGAAGTAGGCCAGGCTGAAAGGCTCTGGTGGTGCTCTCCTCCCCTCTGTTTCCCCTCTTCTCTTTTCCCTCTTCTGCTTTTAAGAGGCAGCTTTTGCTCCTATGGCCCAGGTTAGATTTCTTTCAGGGAGAGGTGCCCATGAGTTTGTGCTGTCCTATGATAAGAGTTGCTTGAGGCTTTTGATTATTTGATTGAGGGTTCTCGAGTACTCTCCCTCCTCCCAAGAGGATAACCTGGGAAATTCTGAGCCTTTGAGGTTTTGCTCTGTGTCTCTCCTGCTTCTGAGTCTGTGAAGATGATTGCAGTGAGTATGATCCTGATTCTGAGGATGATGGATGATTCCCTGAGGATCAGTACCTCAGCCTTGCCTTTCATTTTTATTTATTTCTTTCTGAATCCTAGGGCAGAGCCGAACAAATTAAATGGAAGCCTCAAGGTGGATCTGATTCTAGGAAGATTTTATCCCTTTCCTTTACTTTTTACCTAGGGCTTTACCTCCTGGGGAAATTGTGGGTATGTCAATTCCACTTTAGCTTTATCTCATGCTGGAAGGGTTCCCTGAACATCATAACTCGCCTGAATTATCAGTAGGGTTGGATAGGTACCATAGGTAGCCTAAAGCAGAAGCGGATCTTTTAAGAAAGGTCTCCCAGGGGTTAAGGTATCGCTAACTGTGTCTCAGGGTAAAAAAGGGCATCCTTGTCCTGATGCTTAAAATAGGCCTCCCTCCGGATTGAGAGCCACTGTCAAAGTTAGATGATATGGCTGCTTGAATTTAGCGGAATTTTAGCTCTATTATCTTCAATATTAACACATTCAGAGTGATAAAGCTTCAGAATGTTCTGACAGAAGTCATGTGAAGTCTGGCAGTGGGTGATTTAGTATGGGTGTCAAGGCTAAAGTGTATGCAGGCCTTTGCAGTGTGGTTTTGTGCTGCCTGGGGTGTCCTCGAGGAAGCTGCCACTTGAGGGATGGCAATTTCCATGGTGGCGTTCTTTGTAGGCTTTTCTTCAGCGCACGTGTAGCTGATGTATTTGTTTGTAGCAACCTAGCTAGTTTTATCACAAAATGGAGGACAAGGCTAAGTCTATTCAAACTGTTCAGTTTTTTCAGGAATAGAATATTCTTTCACAAGGCAGGGGCCAGTAAGGGATGGATATATCCTGCTTATAGGGCCTCTGGTAGAAGGAAAATTGGGATTACTAAGACTAAGAACAGTGGGTTCCCAGTCTAGGCAGGGGTGGAAACAAACCTAGGGCAGTCTAGTTGCAAGGTTTCAAAGGCATGCCAGACATTCCTCCTGACCCAGAAAAAAGTCTTCAGCCAGCAGCAGGGGTCAAGGGCCATTAGCTTTTTTCCCTTTCAGAAAGGTCTTTTAGCTGATTATCTTATCTTTTTAGGAAGGTTTTTGGCAAGAATCAATCAATTAATCTAAATTCAAAATTTTTTACCACTCAACCTCACCATGGTTATTCCCAGATTCACCTTGTTGACGCTAATTATAAGGCACCTGCCTCTTTCAAAGGCATTGCAGAAATAAATCCCTCCATTCATTCTCTGTTGCTCCAAATAGGGGCCATTCTTCAAATAGGGCCCTAGTGCTTTACTGGGAATTTATTCTCAAGTTCTTTCTGGACCAGCAACTTATTATTAAAGTGATCATCCAATCCCAAAAGGTATTGGCAATTAAATAGCTTCTATCCTCAAAAAAGGGCTGACAATCTATTACCTTGGATTTTGATGTTAGATTGCAAAGAAAGATTAAGGCCATCAAAAGATCAAAGGAAGTTTTGTGCCAGCTGTGCTAAGATGCCTATAGGGTATTCCCAGAACTTAAATTGCCTTTGGCCTAGTTTTACCTTATTTCTGCTTGCTTTTCTATCCATACTACCATTACTAGCCTAAATCAGCTCGTAACTAGCTCAAACAGGAGTTACTGCCTCAGTACTCTATCAATGTGGCGTCTCTTCAGTCATTCTGACTCAGCCAAGGAAGACCGAATGCCAGCCAGTGGCTCAAGCAAAAGTAACATGTCAGCTTCCTACTTGAGACACTGTGCAGCAAGAATATGTGGTAAATCTAGTCTAAAAATGTGTGGACACAGTTACTTTGTGAAACAGACAAGACAATTGCTTTAATTTGTTGGACAAACAAGGACAATCTAGATGCCTTCAATCTTGTCACCTACTCCTTCCTTCCATGCTTCGCCATCAGGCTGCTCTTCCTACCGACAGATGCTGCATGGACAAGCTGTTGTGGTAGCATCTAATGTGTCAATGATGCAAGACAAGCTCCTGGGAGGAATCAAACAGTATCTAAGCTGCAATGTTGGAAAGAGATGTTGGCAGTTGCACTTGTGTCATTGGAATCTGTCATTTTTGAGACTTCCAGGATCATTGTTGAAAGTCACTCTCTAAACAACTCAGCCAGAAGCAGGTGACAGGACCTAAGGGAGAGTGCCATACCCGAGTCAGAACCCAAACTGGATTTTATGGGGATCAACATATAAACTGCAGTGGGGAACAAGTGCAAGGTTTCTGCAGGCTACAGATCTAACACATCAGTTTGCCAATGTGTCAGACAATCCCTACAAGTCACACAGCTTTCAAATGTAGCAGGGCCTTTCACAGTGTGATGGGTGCATCAGACAAATACAACTATTCTTCATGGCTAAGTCCAACAGCTTGCACATAACTCTTAGGCAAGCGTTCAAGCAGCAACTAACTGGCAATTCTGCTCTTTCTTCAGGGTCACAAAACTTCAAAGGAGTCTGGTCCCACCTCTGCATGGCCCAAGATGTTAATCAAACAAATGTTGTCCATGAAACTAAGCGACATTTTAATAGCAAAGCTTCTCTCTGTCAAACTACACAACTCCATTTTGTCACAAAGCTTCTCACAAAAGCCTTTTTCCTCAAGACTTTTTTAAATCACCAGTTGTCTCAAAGTTTTTCACAAAGAGGTTTTCAAAATTCATGGAAAATCTTTTCACTCAGCTGCCTTCACAAAAGCCAATTTAAAGGCTCTCTGGTGGCCTCTCAAAAGCTTTCCCAAAGATTTATGGAAGTCAGAAAGGGATGTCTTTCTCCCTTGTACTGGTACCCAAATGGGAACCCTCAGTTACACTGGGTGACATCACCTTGTTTCTGTAAGGATTCTCATCTTCCTCAATGGCTTTGTCTGTTCTACTGTTAAGTCAGAGGCTCAATCAACTTTCTCTCTTCAGTTAAGAATGTGATTATGGAAGCCAGAAGAATTACCATTTGGAAACACCATTGTAAAACTGATCAGATATTCAAGAATTTCTTAGAGGGCAAAAAGCCAAGACCCCCAGTCCAAGTCAAGCTCCTACAGAATGCAGGAACTTCTTTATGTGTTGGAGTATTGAGTTTTCTGAGCCTTGATTCTCGCGTTAGCTTTTTCATAGAGCTGCAATTATGACTCCATTATTTTGTGGCCATCTTTCTGCAAGAAGGGTTTCTGAATTGCAGGCCCAATATGTAGATTTTATTGATTTTGTTTTAGCATAGCATCTAATATCAATTTCCTTCCTTGGAGAACTTACTCTTTTCCACGTTGTGGTTTTACCCTGCTTGCTGAATTGGCCTACTTGTGATGGAGAAACTTATTTTATGGATTACTTTTGCTACTGATAGATCTGCAATGCTTGTTAGTATCATGTAGAGCCTTTGACTTTTTCTTTTAGGCAGTCTCAGCTTATTTTTAATCCTTCCTTTTGCCCTTCTCCTTTTTTTTTTTGGTCAAAGTAAACTATTTCTATTCATTACTATTAATCCTTTTATGCCAGCAGTAAAAGCAAAAGATTTTTGTACACTTTATTACCATTTTTTTGCTTTTACTTATTATTTAAGCACCACTTCAAAATTTTTTCTAGTCCAGCAATGCAGTGTTTTTTGCTTGAGTTGTCATGGCAAGCAGTTTCTACCTTCTTGAAGCATTATTGAGTTCTTTTTGGTTTTGCATTTCTTTTTTCCTTCCAGCTTCAGCAAGATTCCATGTGACATCTTCCCATCTTGGCTCTTGGATTGCCAGCCCATCTTGCCGCTTTGGGAGCTGGCTGGGGCCACTTTGGCACAGCTATCTAATGAATTGGAGTTCACAGTTTAATTTCTACCTACTGGACAGCTGGACTCGGCTACAGTTTGGGCTGCAGACAGCTTTACCCAACCTCTGCATTCAGGGTGTTGTCTTCTACTGCTATTTGTGAGGTTTACCTCTGTAATTGTTTTCTCAAGCTATTTTGTCAGTCTTGCTTCCTGTTGCTTTCCTTGGTTTTGGCCTCTGGACTACAGTTGTGTGGGATGAGCGATGGCAATGTAAAATGTAGCAACATATACCAGTTTTGTACCCTGTATTGGATCAGTTTGACGAGGTTATACTCCCTCTAACCCCCTACAGCCATCTGTCTTGGTATTGACTGAGGATATGAGGTTATATTCCAATAATTTTGTATTGTGGTGCAGTGGATGTATCTTTGTCTACATTTTTTTTAGGTTGGGCACTGTACCTTTTAGGTCTTTGGGACAAGACTGAGAGAAGTCTAATGGATGGACTGCCGGGCCACAAATCCCCTAACATGACGCGGGCCTACTGCTTCATCGCTTTATAGTGCTCCTCTACTCATCACTCATTAGACCCATCATAGAGTACAATGCCCCATTTGGGATGTACCTCACAAGACACTTCCAACAGCTGAAAGACCACAGTAGTACCTCACCAAGAGGATTACTGGTCTCAAACATATGTCCTATGTAGCCCGACTGAAAAAACTCTGGCTGTACTCTGTGGCATATCGCTTACTCAGAGGTGATTCAACTCAGAATTGATGGACATGCTCCACCTAAAGAAATCCAAGTCACTGCAAGCCATGCGCTCTAGTGAGCTAAACCTGACCACAACAATAAATAGAACATGCTGGAGGAATAGATTCCTGTCCCAGAGACTCCCCATGTTTTGGAACAAAATTCCAAATTACATCAGGCAGAGCCCCTCACTAACACTCTTCAAGAGAAACATTGACGAGTGGATGGGTAACAGAAAATACACCCCTGGGATCCCTTCATTGGCTCTGCTTGACAGAGGATCAGTTAGTTAATTAATTAATGAGGTGGCGAAAGCCGACACACTCTGGCTAGGCTTGTACATGCCCTCGGGCAGATAGCCTAGTACCTACCTATGAACCTTGCTGGGAAACCATGAGGACATGACAGTGGTCCGTGATCTGTCACCAATTTCTGATTGCAACACACCTTCCCAGAAGCTTCAGTGATCTAGAAGAGGCACGAATCTCCTCCTCCCTTACAAGTAGTGCCAGAATCCAGTGATAGCAATGGAGACTTTTCAAATGTTGAGGCTAACAATGCACAGTCTGTTTGTGATCCCACAGAACACCAGATGCAGTTAATGCTTCACTATTCTCTCTCATCAGGACCAGAATCCCAGGGATGCTCTGTCCAGTCATTGGCCTACTGGGTTACTTTATGCTTATCCCCCCGCTCCATTCATGACCAAATTCATACAGAAAGATATTGGGTGCAAGGCAGTGGTTATCCTCCTTGCCCCAGTCTGGCTCTGACAAATCTGGTTTTCCCTCTAATACATTACCTAAAAGAACCTCTATGGTGCCTAAATCTGATACCAGATCTGATTTTCCCATCTGTCTGGGAAGTATCATCCAAACCTGTCCAGTCTGAAACTAACCGCTTGGTTTCTCCAAATGTTCTTCGTGTTTCACTGTTTCACTGTTGCAGTCATTACATTTGGGTAATCTGCTGGCAGGTTGCCCTCAGTCAGCCTGATTAACAAAGTCTTGGGTCCTACATCGGTTGCTGTCCCTTCTTTCATGACGTCAGGTCGTCAGGTGTATAAAACATGCAGCCGATGCCATTACATCAGTCTTTCTTGCCGTGCGGTGCCTGAAGCAGAAGCAGTTCGCAAGTGCCAGTCGTCCGACTCCTGAAATTTTCGTTTTCGAATTTCAGATCCGAAGTCTTCAACTAAAAGCTAAGTACCCCGTTGGGGAAACTTTTTCTTGCTCCTTACCGATGTCAGTAAAAGTTAATAATTGTATTACTTGTGGGAAGCAAATACCTCATAAGGATTTTCATTTGTACTGTATTCCTTGCCTAGGCCCTGACCGCGACATACCTTGCTGTCAGTTTTGTGCTTTATTTAATCAGTGCACTATCTGTCATCGGTACATTTTTGCTTCTAAATATTTCGGTTCTCTGTTTAATTATCCAGAAATGACATTGGTTAGCCTTCCGACTATCAGAATACCGAAAAAACGCAAAGAAAAAGAGACAGGCCGTTGAGGTCCAAAACCGCTGACGATGCGTCTAAGCCAATCACCAGTTCTCTGGTACTCAGTGAGGTGCTTTCGCAGTCCTTGATACCCGCTACTTCTGATTCGCAGGCCTCTACTGAGACCCATTCGTATGCCGTGAGATGCTTCACATATAGAACCTGCGGATGTCTCTACCTTGGATGGGTCCGGAGCCGCTGTGTAGGCACCGGCTTCTGAGGGTGTATTCAGGCCTACAGACTTGCATATAAACCGACTCCAACTTCAATACTAAGGCCTAATTCTCGATCTAGGTCTAAAAAAACAATGCTCAGGCCACATGTTCAGGCCCCTATGCCTAAAAGACAAATGATCAAAATGGCTGAAGATTGAATTACTCTAATCAGGGGTAGTCACCTCCCCCCCCCTTTCTAAGAGGCCTGGGGTTGAATTTGACTATGAATCTTCTGAACAGGACTCTGTTTCTTCTGACTCTTCTAATGATCTGGATTTGTCCATACCTAGTTATGAGGACTCTGATGCAGAGGATTCCATTCCCTTTGCTTCCCCCCCTGAGGATTTCTCTTTTGCGGAAACTTTACAAACCGTAAGGGAGCATTTCCACTGGGAAAGTCAGGATTTTTCTGAATCCAAAAAGAGGCTTGGGGATTTCCTTCTTCTTTAGCATAGGCCTTTGGCTATGCCTCCTGTACTAGACATTGTTGATGTGTTTTCGGAATCCAGTATGGCCCCTGATTCCTTGCCTCCAGCCCCTAATAAATCAGACAGGTACTACAGGGTTTCTCAGTCCCGCAAATTTCTTTTCAAAAATCCTGTTGCGGACCCTGAAACCATTTTTCAGGGGCCCAAGGGCATTAAGGCTTCTACTGCTAAAAATCCTACCCTTTCTGATAGCGACTCCAGGGCACTGGATCGATGGGATAAAAAGGTTTATACTTCCGCAACCTTAACTGCGGTGGTGGTGCTGCGGTAGTGTTGTCGCCTCACAGTAAGACGTCCTGTTCGATTCTCAGGTAGAGCGTTTTCTGTGTGGAGACGTGCGTGAATGGGCATACCTTCGTTGAAGGTTGAGCATCAGGGCCGGCAACAAGGCATGTAAAAATCTGCTGCCAATCATTAGCGGCTGTGGCGACCCCCAACTGTAAAAAGCCGAAAGACACAACAACAACTTCCGCAACCTTAGCAATCCGGGCTTTAAACTGTCAATTTCATATGCTGCAATATCAACAGCATATCATGGGACTGCTTAAACAGAAAATAATGTTGATCTCTGACTGTGTGGAAAATAAAGATTTACAAGATTTATTGCATTCAGCTGAGCAAGTTGGAAAACATACTTTGCAATGTGGTTTTGATTCTTTAGAGACCTCTTGCAGAGCTGCTGTTAACTGGGTCTGTGCTTAGAAGGCATGCTTGGCTTAAGGAGCAATCTCTGCCTGATCATGTTAAAAAGTAAAACTGTTGGATGCTCCTTTGCAGCAGGACCGTCTGTTTGGCAATAAGGCTGAAGAAGTTCTTAAAAAGATGGAAGATAAAGTGAAATCTATGCAAACTGTGAAAGATTTCTTACAAGTACAACCTCCAAGATTTAGTAGGCACTGGCCTACTAAGAACTGGTCCTTTCCTGCTCCTTCCAGAGCCACTCCAGCCCAACCCAGACATTCCAAAAGCACCAGGTTTCAGTCTCAAGGGACTTTCAGAACTAAGCAGTAGGGTGCTTCCACTTCCAAATTTGGAAATAACAAGGCACCACCCTATGGTAAACAGCCTCAATGACTTCCCTTTAAAATTACCAAGCACTTACTCTTAGCTGCCCCTTTGGGGGAAAACTGGCTTTTCATGCAAAAACCTGTCCACTTATAACCCAGGACAAATGGGTTTTAAATATAGTGTCTCAGGGATACAGATTTAATTTCCACATGCTGCCAACTCCAAACAGGTGGCCAGACCTGCCTCCAAATCAGTGGGCAGAGGCTCAGAAACAAGTACATTCCCTCATAAACATAGGGGCTATTCAACTAGTACCAGAAGAGGAAAAGGGACAAGGTTTTCTATTCCAGACTTTTCCTTGTACCCAGAAAAGGCAAATCACGGAGTCCAGTTCTGGACCTGTCTACTCTAAACACCTTTCTGGACATGCCAAAATTCAAGATGCTGACTCTTCACCAGTTACTTCCTATGCTAGGCAAGGATGCCTGGTTGGCAACTCTAGATTTAAAAGAGGCTTACCTGCATATCCCAATCAGGGAATCTTGCAGAAGATACCTACGCTTCAAAGCAGACTACTTGCATTATCAGTTCTCTGCACTGCCCTTTGGCTTGTCTACTGCACCCAGGGTATTCACAAAGTGCCTGGCTCCAGTAATTGCATTTTGCAGGCAAAGAAATATTCAGATATGTCCATACCTGGACGATTGTCTAATTCAGGCAGAAAACCAGGCCATTCTTCTAAAACATCTGGCGTTTGTAAAAAGGGTTCTAACTTGTCTAGGGTACACCATAAACGAAAAATAATCACAATTGGTACCCTCTCAGAAAATTACATTCCTGGGTGCAAGCTTGAATACAACTGCCCAGATGACTTTCCTTACGCCAGAAAAGCAAATTCATTTGGTGACCTACTTCAAACAGGTGGCCACAAAAACCCTGCTATCTGCAAGGCAAATACTGCAAGCCTTGGGGTTCATGGCCTCCTGCATTCTTCTAATTCCATATGCAAGACTGCATATGAGGAAACTTCAGTGGTACTTAAAAAGGCTATGGAGTCAACATTGTCACAGCCTGGAAACAATGATTCCTATAATACCTTGCCTGCGCCTAGAGTTCCTATGGTGGGCAGTGGCTCTGCCACCAAAACAAGGGACTGCCATTCACACCACCCCCTGCCGCCTAAACCCTAACTACAGACACATCAGACTATGCATGGGGGGCTCATCTGGTAGGGAAGTGCATTCAGGGCAAATACAGCCCAAATCAAATGCACCTTCATATCAATCAAAAAGAAATGTAGCTGTACAGAATGCACTGATAGCCTTCAAAGACTACCTTCATCCAGGACAACTAATGGTAAAGACGGACAACACCATGGTTATGTGGTACATAAACAAGCAGGGGGTACGCATTCCTACCCCCTCTGCAGACTAGCCATGGAATTGTGGAATACGGCCTTGAGCTACCAAGTACAACTATAAGCTCAATTCCTGCCAGGAAAGATGAATATTTTGGCAGACTAACTAAGCAGAAATCTCATAGACCCACACGAATGGAAACTGAAACCATGGATTTTCAGCATGTTGATACACAAATGGGGGAGCCCAGACATAGATCTTTTTGCCTCACTCCAGAACTACCAGTTGGACAAATTTTGCACAAGAGCTCATCACAAAAAAGCCTGGAAAGTGGATGCTCTGTCCTTCAGCTGGAAAAACCTGTCAGTCTGTGCCTTTCCCCCTCTGCCTCTGCTCTCCAAAGTTCTACTAAAAGTCAAACAGGACAAACCAAAAATGATTTTGATTGCTCCAGACTGGCCTCGCCAACACTGGTACCCACTCCTGCGCAGTGTGTCACAAATTTCACCGTGGCACCTGCCTCAGACACCTTTCTTACTGTCTCAGCAGGAGAAACAAATTCTGCACCTTCAGCTCCAAACATTGAACCTTGCAGCTTGGCTTAGCATCCCTCAGCAAACCTGTGATGGATGTCATTTTGGAGGCGAGAAGACCTAGTACTAGTAAATCTTATGCTGACAAATGGAAAAGATTCTGTGCCTGGAATCTATCTCAAGAGATGAGCACAGCAGCACCCAATTTACCTCAGATTTTGCAATACTTAACTGAGATGCTTCACAAGGGCTTGTCTTTTTCTTCCATAAAAATTCATGCCTTCGCCATTTCAGCTCATTACAACACAGAAACCCCCCCCCCCCTTCTCTCATCCTCTGCTCAAGCAGTATCTCGGAGGGGCCAAAAACTTGAGACCACCCAGGAGAGCTTCAACCCCTGCCTGGAACCTTAACTTTGTATTGGAGAAACTCACTCTACCTCCTTTCGAGCCAGCTGCTACTGCAGACTTAAAATTTCTTTCCTGGAAAACTTTCTTTTAGCAATCACTTCAGCAAGAAGGATATCTGAATTACAGGCCCTTATGGCAGTGGAGCCTTTCATCATCTTTCATGTGGACAGGGTGTCAATCAGGACCAATCCATCATTCATGCCCAAGGTGGTATCCAGTGTGTCTCTTAATCAGTCCATTCATTTGCCAACTTTCTTTCCCAATCCACAGAACAAGGGGGAGGGGGGTGGATTCTGCATTCATTGGATGTACACAGACAACTTCGATTCTACTTGGGCAGGACTAAATCTCGAAGAAAATCTGAACTGCTGGTAGCATTTGCTGCAGGGGCAGAGGGGAAGACTATTTCAAAGCAAACCATTTTAAATGGATAAGCCATTGTATTCATTTCTGCTATAAGCACCATGGAAAGCCTATCCCCTAGGGGATGAGATCTCATTCCACCAGGGCTGCATCTACTTCTACAGCCTTTCTCAGAGGTGTTCCTACCTGGGATATTCTAGAAGCTGCTACCTATAGTTCAGTTCAGTCTTTCACCAAGCATCATCACTTACCATGTTTCTCTAAATCCAGAGATGGCTTTGCCACTGCTGTTTTGCAGGGCCTTATAGCTGGTCCTAATGCTGTATAAATCCATCCTCCCAACCATAGCTTTCGGAATCTACCCAAATGTAATGACTGCAACAGTGAAACATGAAGAACATAGTACAGTTGTGTACACTTACCAAAAATGTAGATGTTCGAGTGTATTCACTGTTGCAGTCCTGGTTACCCTCCCTCCAGCCCCCTGTTTTTCTCTTACTATACCTCTGTTTTCTTTTACTATGCTTAAAAGCCTTTTTGGAGTATTTGCTTTTGTTTGGAGGTATATTTTTGTGTTTTTAATTACTTATATATATTTTGCTCCCCATTTGAGGAGCACCTGACATCTGGAGCAAGAAAAACTGATGTAATGGGATCGGCTGCATGTTTTATACCCCCGACGACCTGATGTCATGGGGCCAAGACTTTGTTAATCAGGCCGACTGAGGGCAACCTGCCAGCAGATTCCCAAATGTGATGACTGCAACAGTGAATACACTCGAACATCTACATTTATGGTAAGTGTACACAATTGTACTTTCCACTGATGGCACTGGATGATTCTCTTTTCTCGGATGTGTTACATATTCTGTCAGCCTCCAAGAAACCGTTTATATGCAAGATATACTATAGCAAATGAAAAAGGTGTGCCATGTGTGTGGAATTTCATAACCTAGTCCTTTTCAGCATCAGTGTCAGATGTTTAATTCTTGTTCGGCTGTGGGTAGTTGCTGCATTGTCAAAGTGCATTTGGCAGCCATCTTCTTTTTTCACATTGGGTTTTAGGACTGTTCCTAAGCCTCTCACAAGCAGTGTAAAACTTCCTTAAAGGGAAGCATTTGAAACCACCTATTAAGTATATGGAACCTCCATGGCATTTAAATTTTGTCTTTAAAGCCTCATCTAGACCCCTTTTAGAATCTGCCTCGACTATGGATCTAAACTTCTTATCATACTGTTAGTGGCTCTAAGTTCAGCCAGGAGGGATCTGAGCTTCATTTCTTATTCTCAGTTCTTCAATATGTTACATTTCATAAGACTAGGTTACCCTTAGAACCAACCCTTCCTTTCTTCTGTAAGTGGCTTCCCTGGCCAGTTGCTCACAACTTGTACTACTCCTAGTGTTTTTCTTTTCCAAATTATCAAAGCAAAGTTGAATATGTCTTGCATACTTTAGACATTCATTGGCAACTACGTTTCTAACTTCACATGATAGCACCCATTAGAAAAGATGAAAAATTGTGTCCTTTGCAGGTAACAGCCTTGGCAGGAAAGTATCTGATTTCTCTATCTACATGGTTATCTGATTTTTTTTCTTTTATCTACACTTCAAGGTAAATCTTTGGCCATCAAACCTAAGGCTCATTATACTAGAGCAGTCTTTACCTCAGCAGCCTTTTTTCAGGGCCTTGTCCTTGGAATGAAATTTGTCAAGCTGCCACTTGATCTTCTACTTGTACCTTCGTCAAGCATTAAAGGTTAGGTCACATGTCCAGAGCTTCCTTTGGGGCCTGCTGTCATAAGGCCACCCATGATTCGAGTAGCTGGGGAATTCTGATCCATAGGTCTAATCAGACAGACTGAATGGACAGGGTACAAAACTTATGTACGTAGCATAATGATAGAGCCTGTCATTCCAGTCCATCCAATACGACAATCTGCCTTCCTTCTCCCTGCCATGATGTGGAGCCAACATATTTTATTTGAACTCAAAGGCAATTCAGATGCAGTTGGCTGTGGACGCCATATTCTGTCTAGGTTAGGGAGAAACTGGCCATTATGGAAAAGAATTTAGGAAAGGTTGGCAATTGGAGCACTAAATCTGCTGGTTCAGATCCATGTTGGGGCTAGAGTACTCATAGGTCGGATCGGGCAAACTGGAGAATCGGGGTCTATCATTATGGTAATCATTATTATAATTATAATTATACTGATTATTATATTGTTATAGTCATTAATGCTTGCCACTTTAATTCAAGAGCTTTTACCTCAAGGGCAAACTTGCATAGTAAATTACAGTTAAAATATAGTTCTGAGTTGATAATATAAAGAGATAGGATTGCATCTCTAATCATAACTAGCTTATGTCTGAGAAATGTATCTCAAGACGTCCATTTCAAAAGTGGAGCAAAGCAAAGCTTGAGAGGTAATCTCTGACATCCATTTCAAGAATGCGTAATTAGTTGATTATGACTAAAGAAACTTTATCAATTCCTTGTAGTACATGGAAGTTTAGGTTCTTTGTTATACTACCAGTTACAGAGAGAGGAAAAAAGTGGATGAGTGCAGTGCATTTTACAGCTTTGAAAGCTGTAACAGAACTGGCAATGCTTTACAGATAGCACCCAGATGCAGTGTCCACCTAATCAATTAATGGCTGTAAAAGCTGTTAATCTGCCACATTTTATCCATATGGCAGTAAGATTTGTATTACAGCTGTTAAGTTTCCATCACTGTTCTGTGATGGCCATCACATGTGCTTTATCACAGGAGGGAGGAGCATCACAACTCTGAAAGGTACAGAATAAAATTTCTTATGGATTGCCTAACAGTGTTTTCATTTTGCAGATTTTGAAATGTAATGAGTGCATTCCTTATACCTTGTACCACGATGAAAGTTGTGGTCACCAGGAGCTTAATTATAATGCTTTTGGTAGCACATGTTTTTAATAAGACTGATTGTTAAAATATTTATTTAAGAGACTTGGTTATGCTAATCAAAAACAACAAAAAAAATTCTGATTGTTAAGCACTATGTTTGTATTACTCTGGTTGATGACCAGCAAGTGTTTTCCAGCACCACTTGAAAGTAAACTTCACAAACCCAAGTGCAGAAAGTGCTTCTGCAGTACTGCATGTATTCGGAGTTGTTTTTCATTGTTGTGTACAACTGAGATACATTTACCTACCTGCTACAAGAAAAATCGAGTAACAGTGACACATGCTGTAAAAACATTTGCCCTTTTATGATGATGATCTTGTTTCACTGTTGAAGTCATTACATTTGGGTTATCTGCTTGCAGGTAGCCCTCTGCCGGCCTGATTATCAAAGTCTTGGGTCCTGCATTGGTTGCTGTCTCCTCTTCTATGATGTCAGGTAGTCAGGGGTGTAAAGCATGCAGCCGATGCCATTACATCAGTCTTACTTGCCGTGTGGTGCCCGAAGCAGTTCGCAAGTGCTGGTTAGCCGACTTCTGAAATTTTCATTTTTGAGTTTTAGAACCGAAGTCTTCAGAAAAGCTAATTACCCCGTTGAGGATCCTTTTTCTTGCTCTAAACTGATGTCAGTAAAAGTTAACAATTGTATTTCTTATGGAAAGCAAATACCTCATAAAGATTTTCATTCGTACTGCATTCCTTGCTTAGGACCAGACCACGACGTTCCTTGCTGTTGGTTTTGTACCTTATTCAATCCTTGTACTATTCGTCGTCTGTTTCATTTTCGCATCTAACTATTTCGGTACTCTGTTCAATTATCCAGAAATGGCTTTGGTAAGCCATCCGACTACTGACATTCCGAAAAAACGTAATGAATAAAGACAGAGACAGACCGCATAGGTCCAAAGCTGCCGACGACGCTTCCGTTCAGCTTGTCGCCAGTTCGCCGGTACTCGGTGAGATGCTTTCATAGCCCCCAATACCCACTACTTCAGATTCACACGCCTGTACTGAGACCCATTCAGAGTCTGGTATGCCGCGGTACTCGGTGAGATGCTTTCATAGCCCCCAATACCCACTACTTCAGATTCACACGCCTGTACTGAGACCCATTCAGAGTCTGGTATGCCGCGAGATACTTCTATGACTGTGGAACCTGTGAATGTCTCTACCTTGGATGGGTCCGGAGCCGCTGTGCAGGCACTGGCTTCTGAGGGTGTATTCAGGCCTGTTGACTTGCATATTAAACCGACACCATCTTCTTCTTCTTCAAGGCCTAAGACTCTATCCACGCCTAGAAAACCGACATCCAAACCTCATGGTCATGCCTATATGCCTAAAAAACAAATGATAAGAACGGCTGAAGACCTTATTACTCTAATTAGGGAAAGCCACCCTTCTCCCTCTAAGAGACCTAGAACTGATTTTCCATCTGATTCTTCTGATCAGGATTCTGAAATTTGTCTCTTTTGATGACGAGGATTTGCCCTTATCTACCTATGAGGATTCTGATGCAGAAGACTCCATTCCCTCTGCTTCCCCTCCAGAAGATTTCTCTTTTTGTGAAACTTTGCACACTCTTAGGGAGCATTTCCACTGGGAAAGCCAGGATTACTCTGACTCCAAAAAGAGGCTTAGAGAATTCTTACTCCTGCCTCAACACAGGCCTTTAGCTACTCCTCCTTTACTGGACATTGTAGATGATGCTTTCTTGGAATTTAGCCTGGCCCCAGACACCTTTACCTCCAGTTCCCAGGAAACCTGACCGGTATTAGAGTACCTGATTCTCACAAGTTCCTCTTTAAGAATCGTACTGCGGACCCAGAGACCATTTCACAGGGAGCCAAAGGCATTAAGGCTACTACTTCCAAAAATCCTACCCCCTCTGAAAGAGACTCCAGAGCCCTGGACAGATGGGGTAAGAAGTTATACACTTCTGCTACTTTGGCCATTAGGGCCTTAAACTGTCAGTTTTATATGTTAAAGTACCAGCAGCATATTATTGGATTACTTAAACAGAAATTGATGTTGATTCCTGACTGTGCTGAAAATAAAGAATTACAGGATTTAATGCATTCTGCTGAACAACTTGGTAAACATACTTTGCAGTGTAGTTCTGACTCCTTAGAGGCGTCTTGTAGGGCTGCTGTTACTGGATCTGTTCTTAGAAGGCATGCTTAGCTTAAGGAGCAAACTCTGCCAGATCATGTTAAAGCCAAATTATTGAATTCTCCCTTAAACCAAGACCGCCTGTTTGGCAACAAAGCAGAAGAAGTTCTTAGATGGAGGAAAAAGCTTAATCTATGCAAACTGTTAAACATTTCCTGCAAGTACAGCCTCCCAGATTTAGTAGGCATTGGCCTTCTAAGAATTGGTTCTTTGCTATCTCTTCCAGGCCTTCTCAGTCCAAAGCCAGGAACAGCAGACCACCTACTCCACGGTCTCAAGGTACTCACAGGCCTAAGCAGTGGGGGCTCCCACTTCCAAAGCTGGAAGTAGTAAGACACCCCCCTATGAAACTCTGTCACAATGACTTAACCTTAAACCTTCCAAGCCCTGCTCAACTGACCGCACCTTTAGGGAGAAAGATCGCCTTGCATGCAGAAAACTGGGAACTCATTACCCAAGACAAATGGGTTTTAAATACTGTTTCCCAAGGATACAGTTTCCTCTTCCTCACCTTACCAACCCCAAAAGGTTGGCCAGACCTACCCCCAAATCAGTGGGCAGAGGCTGAACAGCAGGTTCTCTGCCTTCTAAGTATCAGGGCTATTCAGCCTGTCCCAGCAGAAGAATGGGGACAAGGTTTTTACTCCAGACTTTTCCTGGTACCCAGAAAAGACAACTCCTGGCATCCTATCCTGGACCTATCTATCATAAACACCTTTTTGGTAATTCCAAAATTCAGAATGCTAACTCTTCATCAGCTGCTTCCCATGCTGGACAAAAATGCCTGGTTGGCAACATTGGATTTAAAGGAAGCTTACCTGCACATCCCAATAAGGGATTCTTGCAGAAAATACCTACGCTTCAGAGCAGGCTACATGCACTATCAGTTCTCTGCACTGCCCTTTGGCTTATCTACTGCGCCCAGGGTAGTCACAAAATGCCTAGCTCCAGTCATTGCATTTTGCAGGCAAAGAAATATTCAAATATACCCATACCTGGACGATTGTCTGATAATTCAGGCAGAAAGCCAGGACATGCTATTAAATCATCTGGCATTTGTTTGTAAAGAAACTGCTAACCTCACTGGGGTACACTATAAATGAAAAGAAATCTCATCTAGTGCCCTGCCAACAAATTGTATTCCTGGGAGCAAGCTTTAACACAACTTCCCAGATGGCCTACCTCACGCCATAGAAACAAGTTTATCTGACAGCCTACATCAAATTACTGCCCACAAAGACCCAGTTAACTGCAAGGAAAATACTGCAAGCTCTAGGTGTCATGGTCTCTTGCATCCCACTAATTCCATATGCAAGATTGCATATGAGGAAACTACAATGGTATCTAAAAAGCCTATGGTGTCAACATTCTCAGGACCTGGAATCGGCAATTCCTATCATCCCTTGTATAAAGACAGAATTCCTTTGGTGGGCAGAGGCCTGCTTCCTCAACAAAGGACTGCCATTCACTCTACCCCCTGATGCCCAAACCCTAACAGCAGACGCATCAGACTATGCATGGGGGGCTCAGTTGGCAGGGCAGTGCATTCAGGGCAAATGGAACCCAAGTCAAATGCACCTGCATATCAATCAAAAAGAAATGTTAGCTGTACAGAATGCTTTGACAGCCTTCAAGGACCACATCCTTCCAGGACAATTATTGGTAAAAACAGACACCACCACTGTTATGTGGTACATAAACAAGCAGGTGGGAACCCACTCATACCCCCTCTGCAGATTAGCCATGACTGTGTGGAACACAGCCTTGAGCAACCAAGTGCACGTACAGGCTCAATTCCTGCCAGGCAAGTTAAACTCACTGGAAGATGACTTAAGCAGAAATCTCATGGACCCACACGAGTGGAAACTGGAACCAAAGATATTCAACATGTTGAGAAACAAATGGGGAAGCCCAGAGATGGACCTGTTTGCTTCCCCTCAAAACTACCAGTTGGACAAATTCTGCACAAGGACTCCCCATAGACAAGCTTGGAAAGTGGATGCCCTGACCTTCACCTGGGAAAACCTCTCAGTTTATGCCTATCCCCCTCTACCTCTCCTCCCCAAAGTTTTACTAAAGATCAAACAGGACAAACCAAGGACAATACTCATTGCACCAGACTGGCCACGCCAACACTGGTACTCTGTCTTGCGCAGTGTGTCACTGCTGGAACCGTGGCACCTGACTCAGACCCCTTCCCTGCTGTCCCAGCAGGAGGGCCAGATTTTACACCCCCAGCTTCAAACCCTGAACCTTGCAGCCTGGCTAATTACCTGAGCTCTCCATTACCATCCCTCAATAAGCAAGTGCTGGATGTCATCCTGGAGGCAAGGAGGCCTAGTACTAGAAAATCCTATGCTGAAAAGTGGAAAAGATTCTGTTACTGGAGCCAAACTCAGGGAATGGGCACAACAGTCCTCAGTTTACCACATACTCTTCAATACTTAACAGAGATGCTTCACAAGGGCCTTTCTTTCTCTTCTATTAAAATTCATGCCTCTGCCATTTCAGCACTTTGTAATACGGAGCCACCCCTCTTCTCTCTCCCACTGCTGAAGCAATTCCTCAGTGGGGCCAAAATTTTAAGACCACCTAGGAGAGCCCCCACTGCAGCCTTGGATCTTAACTTTGTATTGGAAAAGCTCACTCTACCTCCCTTTGAGCCAGCTGCAACTGCAGAGTTGAAATTCCTTTCTTGGAAAACAGCCTTCCTTCTAGCCATCCCTTCAGCAAGAAGAGTGTCTGAATTACAGGCCCTCATGGCAGTGGAGTCCTTCATCATCTTCCATGCAGACAAGGTGTCCTTCAGGACCAATCCTTTCTTTATGCCCAATGTGGTATCCAGTGCGGCCCTTAATCAGTCCATTCACTTGCCAACCTCTTTTTCTAATCCACAGAATAAAGGAGAACGAATACTGCACTCTTTGGATGTGCACAGACAACTTAGATTTTATTTGGACAGGACTAAGCCTCTCAGAAAAACTGAACAGCTGCTAGTTGCCTTTGCTGCAGGGGGCAGACGGGAAGGCCATTTCAAAGCAAACCATTTCTAAATGGATAGGCCATTACATTCATGTCTGCTATAAGCACCATGGAAAACCTACCCCACAAGGGATAAGATCACATTCCACCAGGGCTGCATCTCTTTCAAAGCCTTTCTTAGAGGTGTTCCTACCAAGGGCATCCTAGAAGCTGCTACCTGGAGTTCTGTTCATACCTTCACCAAGCATTACCACTTGCCTACTTTCTCTAAATCTAGAGCTGGTTTTGCCACTGTAGTATTGCAGGGCCTAATAGCTGGCCCTATTGCTCTCTAATTGCCTCCTCCCTTCCTTAGCTTTGAGAATCTACTCAAATGTAATGACTGCAACAGTGAAACATGACGAACATAGTACAGTTGTGTACACTTACCATAAATGTAGGATTTTCGAGTGTATTCAGTGTTGCAGTCCTGGTTACCCTCCCTCCAGCCCCCCTGCCTTCTAATTGCTATACCTCTCTTCTTGTTTACTGTATTTAAGCTTTCTGGTGTATTTGCTTATAATTGGAGGTGTAACCTTGTATATAATTGCTTCCCATTATGGGGGCACCTGACATCTGGGGCAAGAAAAACTGATGTAATGGCATTGGCTGCATGCTTTATACCCCTGACTACCTGACGTCATGGAAGAAGAGACGGCTACCGACGCAGGACCCAAGACTTTGATAATCAGGCTGGCTGAGGGCTACCTGCAAGCAGATAACCCAAATGTAATGACTGCAACAGTGAATACACTCGAACATCTACATTTATGGTAAGTGTACACAACTGTACTTTTCCATGTCTTGGAGCAGGATAACTCTGCTCTATTTGAGCTGTTTTTTACTGTTGTGATTGCGAGCCAATTATCACATTTGCACTATTGTAAAGCAATTTACTAATTAACTGCATTTCATTACTATTTAACTGCATTTTTTCATACTGTGAGTTCTGTTTGTCTGTGAGTGGTTAATCTGTGCTTTTTTGTTTGTTTTTACTGTTCTTAACCCTTAAATTGAATAGCATAGTCTGGATACAGGTTTGCTGCATCCAGAGCTGTATTTTTTTTGCCTTCTGTGTTTCTGGCAGCAGTATTGTGTCTGCATTCTGTGTTTCTAGCAGCCATCTTGTTTTGGTAGGGGCCTGGCTCTTCTGCTGGTGAGAGTAGTAGGGCTGCCTGGACCTGGTCTGGCGCAAGCTGATTGGTAAAGAAAACGGGGACTAGCAGGATTGGCTAGATTTCTGTGTTACTAGAATCTTCTATTTTGTATGGTATTTAAATCCCAAGTTTGAGCTGGTTTGGGCTTGTTTGCATGTCGTGCACCGCAACTGCACTGTTTTTAACCCTTTGTGAGGTATTCCAGCTACAAATGTTCCTTTAATAGCACTTGTGTGATCACCTACTAGTACTACTCTTTTTGACCTTCCATCCTTTACCCTCCTAGCTCTCTCTGGCCTCTCTCCCTCTGATTCTGACAAATATGAATGGACAGTTTCCTACGCTTTGTCCTGCCAGTCTAGTTGATATGAGCATCCTGAGACAGTGTAGCAAATGACTCATATACACGGACAATCCTCTACTACTACCACCTAAAATATTTGTGAGAGATGCAATTACATTAAGAACTTAGAGTCTATGCTCTCTCCCTCATAAGTCAGTATATCTGGCACTGAGAAGGTTGTTAACACAAGCACCACACCTCAGACACCAGCCATACCTATACAGCACACACCCACGTATGTGGAGGTCCTCAACAAAAACATACCCAAATAAGAGAGTCCTCCAAGGCAAAAACACATGCAAACTCCATTCCCCACCACACCACACATAGCCCACACAAGTGCCTCACAGCCACTAAGGCCTAAACATAAACCCAACATATTAGTCATAGGAGAATCTATTGTGAGACGCATGTGCCCCTCACTAGGCTGGATAAGGGGAAAGTCACGGTTAACTGTTTGTCAGGTGCCAGAATCCGCCATATCGCCCATGCACTCAGGTCTCTCAGCAACAGGTACTGTAATGACTCTGTCATAGGCCATGTTGGCTTGAATGACTTGAGAATACCTCCCTGGACTATATGAAGAGAGACATGATCGAGCTCACTGTGTCCCAGCAGTTCCTAGCCTTAAGCAGTGTTCTACCATCATCCTGAATGATGCCTCAGTACAAACAGAAAATGACTGACTTTAACAATTGGCTTAGTTTGTGGTGTCATTCCAAGGGGATCCAGTACCTGACATCCTGGGAAGACATGATTGACAAACCACTATGCTTTGCCAGAGATGGCTTGCATCTGTCTCCCTTGGGCTTCAGGATTCTGGCAAAGGCTCTTGCCTCCCCCATAGTGCCTTTTTTAGGCAATACCATGAGGTCAAAACCACCAACATGAACATTTCATCCAAATGCAAATTAGAGGTCACGCTGCTAAATGCTAGGAGTCTAAACATGAAACTGTATTCATTGCAGGCATTCTTAACCCTGGAAGATGCTGACATTTGTGCAGTTACAGAAACCTGGTTCAAAGCTGCGGAGAGCACTCCAGCCTTACCTGGTTAGCCATCCTGTCTTACATTTAGACCCCAAACTGTGGGCAACAAAGCAAAATGAGGTGGAGTTCCAATATATATTAAAGACATACACACCTCCAGGCTGGTCAAACAGTGTGACACACAGGAGACACTCCAGATGCAGTTAACTGTTGGCAATACCCTGTTCAAGTCCTAGCTAGCTACAGGCCCCCAACTTTGACTCGGATGCCCACTCCACCTATCTGGACTTCTTCGAATCTATCAGGATTCAACCATTTACCCTGATCCTGGGTGACTTTAACTATCCAGCCATAAACTGGAAGAACAACTTATGCCAAAACACAAATGCCCAGAGATTCCTTGATTTTTGTCAATGCAAATGATGCATTGGACCAACTGGTTGACACCCCCTCAAAAGGTGAAAATATCTTGGACTTTGTATTAACCAACATGAGAAACCACTGTAGCAGCCCTATAGTGTCATCCAACCTGGTAAGATCTGACCGCAAAGTGGTGACTTTCGAAGTCACCATCTCCTCGACCCCCCCCCCCCCCCACTAGGGTCAAACAGAAAAACTTCTCCAAGGTTGATTACAACTGCCTGAGGGTAGGTATAAACAGCTTCACATCCCCCTCCCCCTCCATAGGAACTGGCATGTGTCCAAACCCACACCAAAGTATTATATGAGCATTTATATAGCTGCATGGAATCGGGAATACCCAACATGATAGTCATCCTCCTCTAGGAAGAGTAAACCTGTCTGGTGGACGTCTGCAATAAATAAACTCTATAGTAAAAGGAAAAATTGCTGTCCAGGACCAAAAAGGAGCAGGTGCCTAATTGGAAGCTATCTCTCCTTAGCCTGAACAAGCAAATAAGAGCATTAGTGAAATCATCCAAAGCAAACTTCGAGTCCAGACTGGCCACATCTACTAAAGACAGCCGTAAGACCTTCTTCACATATGTCCACAGTCTCAAAGGAAGCACTCAGATCTGCTCAGAACTTGTGGTCAAGGACACCACATATACAAACGCTTTAGATATAGCCAACCTGCTGGCAGACAGGTTCAGTGAAAATTTCACCCCTCTGCCCCCATCAGTAAATCAGGATATCCCCAGCACCTGCCCCCCTTCCATTATCTCTAGGGAGTAAGTCATCACTGCCCTCTCTAAGGCAAAAAATACAGCCTCCATGGGACTCTAACATCCCAAGCTGCATCCTACATGAACTCAGGCAGGAACTTTTAGCACTGTTAGGCGCCCTATTCAACCAAAGCCTGAGTACTGGCTTCATCCCAGCCGAGTGGAGGATAGCCACTGTCATCCCTTTGCAGAAAGGTGGAGCATCCACCGATCCAGGAAATTATAGACCCATGCCTATCTAGCCTGATCTGCAAGGGCTAGGAGCGGATTATCATGGACCTCATTGTAAGGACATTGGCAACCTACAGACACTCGATCCCACACAATTTTGTTTCGTCAAGGGGAGGTCATGCCCGTTAAAGGTGGTTTACTTCCTTTGAGACACTTACCAAAGCCATGGACGAGGGGACGACTGTGCACACTGCCTACCTTGACCTGGCCAAAGCTTTTGATGCTATTCCCCACTCAGGTATAATAGAAAACTCTCTCAACTAGGCATCAGTCTGTATGTTACCAGATTGGTAGCAAACTGGCTCACTGACAGAACCCACCTAGTCAAAATAGGGGAAGCCACCTCAGGCGGTAGACCCATAATGAGCATTGTACCCCAAGGATTGGTCTCAGGGCCTCAGTTGTTTGGGATATATTTTTCTGTGGTGCAGGACAAAACTTGTGGGCTGTGGCTGACCAGGTGTGCAGAGGACTGCAAGCTGGGCACGGACATCAATTCCTCTAGTGATGTGGACATCCTTCAAGAGGGTCTCACCCAAACAAATGACTGGTGCCAGAAACATGGTGTCAGACTGAATGCCAAAAAATGCATCATCACCTCCTTTAGGGAGAGTGATGTCCCCACAAATTCATATTAATAACAAGGTCCTAAGCACACAGTCAGTTGTGAGGGACTTGGGCACCCAGATTGATAGACTGACTTTTGACCACCATATTGCCCCCATTGTACAGAAAGATCCAGGGACAAGGAGTTCATAACATTCCTGTATCTTTCCCTTATAAGATCCATTATTGAGTACAATGTCCCCTTTGGCATGTACCTCACAAAGCACATGCAGCAGCTGGAGAGACCACAGAGGTTCCTCACCAGAAAAATCCAGTGCCTCAAACATCTACCCTACACAGATGGGCTAAAGGCCCTGTCCCTCTACTCAGTCTCACGCAGACTCCTCAGGGGTGACCTCTGTCTGGTATACAAAGCAATTTCTGACCCCACCTTGATGGGACTGCTGCATATCTGCAAGTCAAGCTCCATTCAAGTAACCCGCATACACATCCTCAACCTGGTCGGTGACATCAATAGGATTTGTTGGCAGGACAGGTTTGTGTCTCGGAGACTCCCCCTTCTGTGGAATAGACTCCCTCTCCACGTCAGGCAGAGTTCCTCATTAGCCCTTTTTAAGCACACCCTGGATGACTGGATGGGGAACACAAAATACACCCATGGGATTCCACCTGTGTCCCTGCTGGACAGAGGCATCGGGTGCTGACTTGTTAGAACACGGGCTAAATTCTTGGCTAGGCTTGTAAGGGCCTCAGGGCCAATATCCCAGTAATTTCCTGTGATCCTATGACAGTAGGGCTTGCAAAGCTTGTATTCATGCATTTCATAGGTAGTGTATTGTTTTGGTTGTGAATAGATTAAGGATTAAAACCAGATAATGATACACTTGCTGATCTGGATTACAAGTGTGAATTAGCCTTGCTAAGTAGACACAGCATTTGCTGAAGTGCATTTTTGAAAGCTAAAAAAGACATATACATTATGGCTGTGGAATTGGCAAAGTAAATGTTACCTCCCTTTCCAGTGACTTCTTAGAAATAAGTTTACTGGTTTCACACCTTGAGCAAATTTCTGTTGATATAAGCTGTAAAGTAACAGGCAATTTTTTTTTGCAGATTACCAAATAGCTAACCAGAATGGGGACTGATTTTGTTAGTTATGGTCATGGGAATCAGATACTTACGAATGCCATTTTGTAGTATCTTGACCAGTTTGTGGGACATAAAAATTTGATCAGAATTAAAATAGTAGGCACGTGAGCTGTACAGGGTTTAACCCACAGCAAAATGATAAGGAATTAAATTATTTATATGCTGTTACTATAACAATGGGAACCATTTCATCACGCTCTCAATATTGTGTGTAATTTCTCTTTCTGGAGCACAAGTTCAAAAAATTCCAACTTTTTGACACCAGTACTATTTACATGACACTGAAAGTGCGTTTCAGTTTCAAAGGCTGGGTTTGTCTTCATTGGTGCCAGCTGAATTCCAATTTGGGGGGGTGTCTGTGAGACTTCAAGGAACATGGTGCAGATGGAAATGAAGAGGAAGCTGAAGTTGGGGGCAGTGGGAGTTGTACTAATAAAGGACCAGCTTGACATTGTCTCATTGTTCTGACAACTAGTATATTAAATGTGTGCTAGGTAGTTTGCTGTATTTTTATGTTTTTCAGATAGCCAGCGTGTTCCAAGTAACAAGTTCAGCTTTATTAAGACTCTTGAACTGAAATACCATCACATATAAAAACAAAATAGTGATAGTAAGTGAACACAGCAAAGTTAAGTCAGAGTTACAAATCATAATGTAATGTCGTATGTCAAAGCTAATAAATGGCTTTTTAAGGATCCCTTGAAACCAGACAGCATGACCGATTCCCTCAGTCAGTGGGGAATGAGGTTCC
Source organism: Protopterus annectens (assembly GCF_019279795.1). Lineage (NCBI taxonomy): Eukaryota > Metazoa > Chordata > Ceratodontiformes > Protopteridae > Protopterus > Protopterus annectens. The sequence continues at coordinate 179,916,441 of NC_056737.1, read as the reverse complement.
AGAGGTGTGTAGCTTGGCAATAAAGTACCAGAAGTCTCCAGCTGTATTCTAGGAACCTCTATTACGTAGGGAAAGAAGAACATAAGGACCTAATGGGGACTCCAGTGAATGAATTAATGTCTCTGAATCTGTCTTATGTAGGGCTAAGTAAATTAACAGCAGGACTTTTAAAGTTTATACGAAAATGAATTGGTTTCCAGTGCAGGGTCTGTAGAACTGAAGTAATATGAAGATAACTAGGAGTACATGTAAGTAATTCAGCAGTGGAATTCTGTATTAACTGAAATCAATCCATATTGCATATATGCGGTCTCAGGTGCAAAGAGTCAGGGTAGAAAGCAAGCATGCATAACCACCAGAACGCAATCTGGGAAAGAAAGAGCATAGAATGTGTATAAGTTTGAGCCTTTGTTATTTCAAGAAAAGGCGCGTTTGGCTTGTTAATTACAGTTCATGCATTTAAGTGCATTTTGTAAGAGCTTTGCTATTGTGCATTTAATGACATTCTGCTACATATTGTGCTTATCATGCCTGAAATGTGATGTTACTTCACTGCATTATAAACCCTGTCATTTTTTTCTTACATTTGCTTGAATATAAATTGCTTTGAATGTATTAATATAGATAGCAGCACATTTCATGTGCAAAGTATGTATATCCCCATGTTATGACACACAGTAACCACATTCACACAGATGGGAAGAATATTCTTTAACGGATTACCTTCAGTTGATCAAACTGCCAGAAATGCCAGACATTATATATAACCGACAAGCTCTAAAGTAAAATAAAAACAAGTTGTTTTTTTTTTGTTTTTTGCAGGGGGCAAGTCCCCCCTGCACCCCTCACACCTTCTGCTAATTAAATATACCAACTCCAAGATCGCACTACATTGAGGAAGATGGCAAATTCCCCATTCCAGAATGTATGGCGATCTCCATTCAAATGTCGGTTATATGGTCTCTGCCATATAACGTTTGGCATTTTGGCAGTTTGATCAACTAAAGGGAATTCTCTTTAACATAGAGTACTTGAGCAACTTGCACTGGGCATAGTTATTCTGTAGTTACATCAGAAGAAAACTTCAAATTTGCATTGCAGATCTGTACCAGAATGTATGTAGGAGAACACAATTGTCATAGACTGGTAGTGTGTTTATGTAAGAGTTATTACCCAATGTATTTATTCTGTAAACAGTAAACAAAAAAAAGTTTATTCTGGTTTCTTGGGTAACTTCTGAAGCTAAGAATGAACCTTTAGAAAGATGAGAAATAACACTCAACAGTGCTCTAAACTTACTCAAAATGACATCACATACTGTGACCCAGTAGACATTGCCAATGCATTAGCAGACAAATTCAGTGCAGACTTTACCCTGAAGACTACTGCAGAGCCCACTTATCCCTAAAGATGTAATTTCAGATCACTGCTGCAGTATTCTTTACAATAAGGTTCCCCTGCCAACATCAGCCTGACATCCAGCCAGTATACCAAAGTTTTAAGGCTGTAATAGAGATGCCGTACATCACACATATGCTCCCCACACATGGTGTAGGGTATAAAGGTGACGGACGGATGGACCATCCTCAGAACTTCTTTGTCACCAGTCTGAACTCCATCTTCAATTGTCGGTCTGTACAGTCTTTATTCTGCAGGTTATCAAGCTGCTTTTCATTTTTTAGGTGTTGGTTTCATGTCAGCTGAAAAGGAGAAATGCCAGCGTGGGAGACAGGTTATCCATAGGGATTGTCACAAGCAGTGGTTGATGTTCATCGTGTTTTACTGTTGCAGTCATTACTCTTGGGTTATCCTGCTGGCAGGCTACCCTCAGTCGGCCAGAATTCCAAAGTCTAGGTCCAGCGTCTGTTGCTGTCACCTCTTCCCTGATGTCAGTGTGCCAGGGGTATAAAAGATGCAGCCGACGCCATTTTCTTCAGTCTTTCTTGCCGCGCGGTGCCTGAAGTAAAAGCAGTTTGCAAGTGCCGGTCAGCCGACTCCTGAGATTTTCAAATCCAAATTTCAGAACCGAAGTCTTCATTAAAGCTAAGTACCCCGTTGGAAAAACTTTTTTCTTGCTCTAGACCGATGTCAGAAAAAGTTAACAATTGTACTTCTTGTGGGAAGCAAATACCTCATAAGGATTTTCACTCTTACTGTATTCCTTGCCTAGGCCCTGATCACAACGTTGCTAGCTGTCAGTTTTGTGCTAGATTTAACCAACGCACTGTTAAGCGTCTGTTCGATTTTGCATTTCATTACTTTGGCCGAAGATTTAATTATATAATGCCGTTGGACTAGCCGACAACCGGAGTTTACAAAAAACGCAAGGGCAAGGAAAAGGATAGGCATTCGAGGTCCAAAACCGACGACGAGGCCTCTGCTAGGCCAGTCGCCAGTTCTCAGTGAGGTGCTTTCGCAGCCCCTGGCGCCCGCTACCTCAGAGCCACAGGCCGCTTCCGACTCCCACGTGGAGCCGACTGGGCCTCTGGATACTTAAGGTATTGGACACTCGGAAATCATTCCCTCGGATGGGTCTGGCACCGCTGAGCAGGAATCTGCTTCTGAGGGTGTCTTCAGACCTACACAACTATATATTAAGCCATCTTCAGCTTCAAAGACTAAAGTAGCTCTAAAGACAAAGAAACAAGTACAGCATTCTCCTACTCAGACTTCCATGCCTAAAAAACAGATGCTCAAAATGGCCGAAGACCTAATTACTTTGATCAGGGGTTCCCATCCCCTTCCTGATAAGAGGCCTAGGCAAGAGACAGAGTATTATTCTTCTGATCAGGTTTCTATTTCCTCTGATTCCTCTTCTGAACAGGATTACTCCATGCTTCCCTATGAGGATTCTGATGCTGAAGAATCCATTCCTTCAGCCTCTCCTCCTGAGGATTATTCTTTTGGGGAAACCTTGCATACCATGAGGGAGCATTTCCACTGGGAGAGCCAAGATTATTCTGAATCTAAGAAAAGGCTCAGAGACTTTCTGCTACTTCCTCAGCACAGACCCCTTGCTATTCCACCTGTTCTAGACATTGTAGATGTATTTTTCAGAGTCCGGCCTGTCCCCTGACTCTTTACCCCCTGCACCTGCTTAGCCAGACAGATACTACAGGGTCCCGGATTCTCATAAATTCCTATATAAAAACCCCGCTGCTGACCCAGAAACTATATCTCAGGGTCCCAAAGGGGTTAATGTTTCCACTGCAAAAAGCCCTGTCCCCTCTGATGGGGATTCTAGGGCTCTAGACAGATGGGGGAAAAAAGTCTACACCTCTGCTACCCTGGCTGTAAGGGCTTTAAATTGTCAGTTTCATATGCTTAAATATCAGCAATATTTAATGTCACTGCTTAAACAGAAATTGTTGACAAATACTGAATGTTCAGGGAACAAGGAATTGCAGGATTTATTGCATGCAGCTAAACAAGTGGGAAAGCATACTTTGCAATGTGGATATGATTCTCTGGAGGCCTCTTGCAGGGCCTATGTTACAGGTTCTGTTATTAAAAGGTATGCTTGGTTAAAGGAACAGAATCTGCCTGATCATGTTAAAGCAAAATTATTAGATGCACCATTACAGCATGATACTTTGTTTGGTACTAAAGCAGAAGAGGTGTTGAAAAAAATGGAGGATAAAGCAAAATCCATGCAGACAGTCAAGGATTTCTTACAGGTACAGCCACCCAGGTTTAGCAGGAACTGGCCTTCTAAAAATTGGTCCTTGACAGTGTCAGACAGACCACAAAGAGGCAGATACAGGCGTCCCAGAGGCAGATCTCAGCCCCAAGGCTCATACAGGCCTAAACAATGGGGTGCTCCTACCTCCAAAAGCGGAGAAGACAAATCACAGCCTTACAGGAAACAGTCCCATTGACTTTCCTCTACCAGATCCAAGCACTTTTCTTTTGGCAGCCCCCTTAGGGGAAAACTAGCACATCTGAAGTAGGAGATTCATTTGTCTGCAACCTGTGGGTCATGGAGCCGATATCGGATCCGAACCGGCATGGTTTACCAGCTATGGATCCGAGCTCTCAGCTCCTCCCCTCACCCATAATGCCCTGCTCTCCTTACATGACCTCAGATCTAGTTTGCCGCGCTGGTGACCAGATTGGTGTTCTTGAGCTCTTCAGCTAAGTGGTTTTATAAAGTTCTTCTAGTGTTAAAATTTAATTGTTTTTGAAAGTTGAGTGAAAGTTTAGGATTCCCTATTTGATAGTTATACTTGTTTAGTGATTTAATATTTTTTTACTTAGTTTCCCTCCCCTCGCTGGTAGCGTAGTGTGTGTTTGGGCCTGTTGTGTGTTTAGTTACTTTTACTTTTTACCTTTAGTTTAAGTAATTTTTTTTAGCTCTTAGGATGTCAGAACAACCTAAGGCTGTTTTTTCTAAGTGCTCCGAGTGTGGCCATAAGCTTTCCCCTGCTGATGGCCACACTGCTCGATGCCTTGGGGTTGAACACCTCACTTCTGGATGTTCCATTTGTGCAGGGTTCAACCCCAGGGCATTGAAGGAGCGGAGGTCTAAGCTGGTCCTGGCGGGACTTTTGCCCCGGACTCGCTCCGCCTCCGCTCCTTCGGGGAACCGCTTACGGTTACCTCCTCCGCTCCCCTCCTCCTCCTGGGACTCAACCTCCCTGTAGTGGCTCGGAGGAGAGGAAGCTAGAAAGAAGGACCGAGGGAGAAGCACCATAAGCGCGGGCCGAGACCTCTGTTTCGCCCCCTGCCAAGCGGGCTTCTCCTCCGCCTCCTTGTCTGGTGGTTCTCCCTCCTCGGCTCCGGTCACCCGTGTGCTTTCACCGACCTGAGGAGGAGGAGACCCGATCTCCGTCGAGGCTATCCAGGAGGCACTCAAGGCCTACCTCGGTAGCCTCGTCGAGATCGACCTATAGCTTGTCAGACGCTGATCTGGACCGGATGATGATAAGGTTCATCCAGGCCCAGATGCAGATGGGAGTGCTCTTGCCTCCCCCCCCCTCTGGGGGGGAGCTCGACCCCTTTCTTTAAACCTATTGCTCCTTCTCCGACCCGCTACCCGGGTTCGGAGCAGTTGAGCCGAGCAGCCTGGGAGCCGGGGGTGGGTCGGCGCCGATAGTACTCGGTACTTCGGATCCGACCCTGCCCTCGAGTGCTTCGGATCCGACCTCTCGGAGCCTGGATCCGAGCTTCGGATCCGGGGGGATCAGTGCTCCTTCGGCGCCGTCTGTGTCGGAGCGCACTGTCCCCTCGGATCCGAGTGTTTCTGCGCCAGCTCCGATCCACTCCTCGGATCCGAGGGAGAGCCGATTGTCGGATCCTTTGGTCGAGGTCGGCTCCCCTTAGGCGTTTGATGTAGTGGAGAGGGCCCTGTTGAGGGTCTCCGGACCCCGCACTTGCTTCGCCCGCCCGCGCTCCATCTGTACTGGGTCAGGCTTCCACCATCCGGCCTTTGGGACAGCCCGCTCCTTTGCCCCAAGTTGTTCCTTTGGAACAGGTCACTGTTTGCGAGGAGTCCTCTGACAGCCCCCCGGAGGATGTTCCCCGCAAACATACGTGCAAAAGGAGGCACATTGACTCCCCCGAGTCTCTCACAGAAGACACGGACTTGGAGGAAGGGGAAGGCTCCCCAAGATCACCCCCTGAGGATGTCTCATTTGGAGACATCATGGAAATGCTCCGCATAAGGGGGGGGGGGGTGGTCTGCCCCCAAATCTTCCTTGGACGAGTCCGTGTTCTTGGAGGCATTTGAAGCGGGCCCGTCTATCTCTTGGGTGTCCCCTCCTGCCGACCCCCTGGTGGACCTCATTACCACCAGGGCATGGAAGGAACCGGACACCGTGGAGCCAATCCCAAAAAGGCCCGACCGTATTCTCAGTCCCCCGGCTGACCGTGCCCATTGGAGTAAGGGGCCTCTGGTAGATGCCATGTTGACAGCGGCTGCCACCAAGAGGGAACTTGCTCAGGAGAGTCCCTCAGTCCATCCCCCGAGCAAGGAGTCTCGGATGATGGACCGCTTGGGAAAGCGGATGTTTAGTTCAGCGACCTTCTCAGTGAGGGCGCTGAACTACCTGGCACATGTGATTAGGATGCAGCGCGATCTTATAAAAGAATACGCTGCATCCCCCCCAGAGTCCATGTCGGAGGAGGACAGAGTGCTGCACTCCACCCGTATGGCCACTCTCAGGTCCGTCACTAATACCTCTATGCGGCTACTGTCCCATGCTACGGAAGGTGCCGCTAGAGCCGCAGGGACAGGCCTAGTTACCAGACGTCAGGCCTGGCTCCGTCATTGCGATTTCACGGAGCCCTTCAAGGCGTCATTTGCGAACGCCCCTTTCGATGGTTCTGCCCTCTTTGGCAAAACTGTTCGTGATACTTTGACCCAGAGCAAAAAGGACGGGAAGACGCTGTCTGCCGTCTGAATCCGCTTCTCTGTACCGCAGAGGCCCTATTCTAGGAACCAAAAGGGTCAGAAGAAGATGTGGTTCCAGAAGTCGCAGCAATCCCAGCCTGCTCCGGACAACCAGTCCTTCCGTGGCAGAGGAGGACAGGGAGGAATCCGCCCCAGGGGCAGAGGGGCTCCCAGGAACTTCGGGTCCAGAGAACCCTTCTCTGAACGGCCCGCGCAGCAGCCCTGAAGGGTTGCCCGGCTGCTCCACTCTGGAGGCAGTCGGGGGACGTTTTTCGGAGCACCTAGCGGCATGGGAGTCCATAACATCAGACCGCTGGGTCCTCCAGATCATATCCAGAGGATACCGTATCCCCTTTCGTCACATGCCAAAATTGAAGTCCCTCCCGACGCTCCACCCGGTCAGTGGGAGGCCGCTGGCAGAAATTGGCCATCTGCTAAAGAAAAGAGCCATCCAGCACGTCCCCCCAGTCCAGATCGGATCAGGGTTCTACTCCAGGTTCTTTTAGTGCCAAAAAGACGGGGGATCTAAGACCAATTTTAGACCTTTCACTCTTGAACCTGGCAGTTCCCAAGGAGAAATTCCAAATGGTTACGTTGCAGTCTATTCTCCCCCTTCTGGGAGAAAACCACTGGATGTGCTCCATAGACCTCAAGGATGCGTACTACCATATACTAATGGACAGGCGCTCCAGGAGGTTTCTCCGCTTCCGGGAGCTGGGAGCCAGTCACTACCAATTCCGGGTCCTTCCCTTTGGTCTCACCACAGCCCCCAGGGTGTTCACCAAAGTATTAGCAGTGGTAGCGGCCCACCTGAGGCTTCAGGGGGTGCAGGTCTTTCCCTACCTGGACGACTGGCTTCTCACCGCCCCAACAAGGCATCTACTACTATTGGCCTTGAGACTCCTTTCTCCATCTTGCTCCGCCTGGGCATCACAATAAACACAAAAAAATCCAACCTAGCACCCACGCAGTTCATAGATTTTATAGGTGCCAGGTTAGACACGAGAAAATTAAGAGCCTTCCTCACTGCGGACAGAGTTCAAAATTTGCAGCTCCAGGTGCGGGCCATTCTCCACTCAAGCTCAGTTCTGGCGGAGTTGGTCCCGAGGGCCCTAGGGTCCATGGCGGCAGCGATAGCGCTTCTTCCTCTCGCCAGGTTCAATATGCGCATCCTTCAATGGACACTCCTAGTTCAGTGGTCGTATCTTGCTCTTCCTATGCATCATCCCATTGCGATCAGCAAGGCTTGCAAGCGGTCCCTCCTGTGGTGGCTACACTCTCCAGATCTCCACGGAGGCCGCCCCTTTTGTGCTTCTCCCCCTCTCGCCACGGTGACCACGGATGCCTCCCGCCTCGGGTGGGGGGGGCATTTTGCAGGCCGGACGGTCCAAGGCACGTGGAACGATTCAGAGACCTCACTGCATATCAACGTTCTAGAGATGAGAGCAGTGCTCTTAGCGTTACTAGCACTTCAGGCCTTTCTTCCCTTGGGAACAATTGCGATTCAATCGGACAACATGTCTGTTGTCTGGTATATCAACAAACAAGGAGGAACCAGGTCTTACCCTCTTTGTCGAGAAGCCATGAGAGTGTGGGAATGGGCAATCTCCACCAACCGCTTTCTCATAGCAACGCATATTCCGGGTCGGTCCAACATCCTGGCGGACAAACTCAGTCGCACCATTCTCACCCCTTACGAGTGGTCTCTCAATACTCAGGTAGTGGAATGCATCTTCGCACGGTGGGGAACTCCTTGTTGCGATCTTTTTGCGTCTCCCTCAAACACCAAGTGCGACAGTTTTTTCGCTCTAATACCTCCTCCCGGAGGTGCCCCAAGAGACGCTCTGGTGCATGCTTGGCCACCCAGTCTTCTTTATGCTTATCCCCCCTTGCCTCTGATGCTCCAAGTTCTTCAGAAAGCCTCTCGGTTGGGGTGCAGAATGATTCTCATTGCTCCATTTTGGCCTCGACAGATCTGGTTCCCTTTCCTAAGGTCTCACTCAGTGAATCCTCCTTGGATTCTAGATCCCATTCCGGATCTGATATCTCACCCATCCCGCTTATCTCCCCTGAACCTGGACAACCTGAAGCTGACCGCTTGGCTGCTCCAGTTCCACTCCTGATCAGGACTCCCGGTATTTCATCCCCTGTTAAGGCCATCCTGGTGGCAGCTCATAAACCATCCACTAGGAAAGTCTACCGCAGTAAGTGGAAACGGTTCTCCTTGTGGGCGGAACGGCAAGGCCTAAACCCCTTCACAGTTCCCTTCCTCTGGTGCTTGACTTCTTAACCACTCTTTTTAATGATGGTGCCAGCAGTTCCACGGTCAAAGTACAACTTGCGGCAATTTCTCATTATCATATTGGTCATGACTCCAGTCCACTGATGTCTGCCAAATTGTGTAAGATTTTCCTAAAAGGTACTTTCCTTCTCAGGCCCCCTGTAAAGCAAGTGGTTCCTCCTTGGGACCTTTCTTTGGTCCTCCAGGCCTTGACCGCTCCCCCCTTCGAACCGGCGGCTACGGTAGATATGAAATTCTTATCTTTCAAGACGGCCCTTTTAGTAGCCATTACCTCGGCCAAGAGAGTCTCAGAACTTCAAGCATTGTCAGCCAAACCTCCTTACTTGGTCTTTCATCCGGACCGTGTTTACCTCAGGACCAACCCGTCCTTTCTTCCCAAGGTAGCTTCTGAAGCAAACATTAATCAATCCATTAACCTCCCTGTTTTCTTTCCTAAATATCAAAACAAGGGTGAATACAAGCTTCATTCCTTAGATGTTCACAGACAACTTAGATTTTATCTAAACAGGACGGCTGGTCATAGGCAATCCGACCAGTTGTTCATTTCCTTTGCTAAATTTAATTTGGGCAAGCCAATTTCTAAAGTCTCATTATCTCGTTGGATTTCACAATGCATCTTATTGGCTTATCAAGCTTCTGGAAGGCCGCACGGAGGTGTACATGCCCATTCAACCCGGTCAGTCTCTACCTCGGCCGCCTTTAAGGCTAGGATTCCTCTAGATGATATTTGTGCAGCAGCCACTTGGGCTTCATCTCATACCTTTATTTCCCACTACAAGTTGGATCTTGCATCTAGGGGTAGAGCATCCTTTGGCTCAGGTGCTCGGAATATCCTTCCATGATGGCCGCCCAAGATTCAGGTAGCTGGGGACTCTGTCCCACAGGTTGCAGACAAATGAATCTCCTACTTCAGATTTAGAAGTTATGTACTCACCATAACGTTCCATCTGAGTAGGTGTATTCATTTGTCTGCAACCATCCCGCCCTCCTATCCCCCTGGCCTTTTTCACTTTCCTGCATATTATGTGTTACCCTTTTCAGGGTGTTCATGCTGTTGGCAAACTCGATCTGAGGTCATGTAGGGAGAGCAGGGCATTATGGGTGAGGGGAGGAGCTGAGAGCTCGGATCCATAGCTGGTAAACCATGCCGGTTCGGATCCGATATCGGATCCATGACCCACAGGTTGCAGACAAATGAATACACCTACTCAGATGGAACGTTATGGTGAGTACATAACTTCTAATTTTTTCATCAAATTGGCAAATGGTTACTCAAGACAAATGGGTCCTGATCATAGTGTCCCAAGGCTACAGGTTCCATTTTCACACTCTACCAAGGTCAAAAGGTATGCCAGACCTGCCACACAATCAATGGGCAGAGGCACAAAAACAAATTACAGCCCTCATGGACATGAGGGCCATTCAGCAAGTACCACAACAAGAGCAGGGGCAAGGATTTTAATCCAGACTTTTCCTAGTACCCAGAAAGGACAAAACCTGGAGACCAATACTGGACCTGTCTATACTAAATACGTTTCTGGAAGTTCCAAAAGTCAAGATGTTGACTCTACAGCAGCTACTGCCCATGCTGGGCAAGAAGGCTTGGCTCGTAACTTTGGACCTAAAAGAAGCATACATGCATGTCCCAATCAGACAATCTTGCAGAAGATACCTCAGATTCATAGCTGGCTCAATGCATTACCAATTCTCTGCACTGCCCTTTGGCTTATCTACTGCGCCCAGGGTCTTCACAAAATGCCTGGCACCAGTAATTGCATTTTGCAGACAAAAAGGAATTCAGATATATCCCTACTTGGACGACTGCCTAATTCAAGCAGAGAACAAAGACATTCTTCTAAAGCATCTGGCGTTTGTAAAAAGATTACTAATTGGTCTAGGGTACACAGTAAACGAAAAGAAATCAAAACTAGTGCCCTCACAAGAGATAATATTCCTGGGTGTAAGCTTAAATACAACTGCCCAGATGGCTTATCTCATGCCAGACAAACAAAAACAACTGACTACTTACTTCAAGAAATTGGCAACAAAAACCCACTTATCTGCAAGGAAAATCCTGTAGGCCTTGGGTTTCATGGCATCCTGCATTCTACTAATTCCATATGCCAGACTGCATATGAGGAAACTACAGTGGTATCTAAAAAGTGTTTGGACTCAGCAATGCCGCAGCCTGGAGACAGTAATTGCACTCATTCCCTGCCTGCAACAGGAGTTTTGATGGTGGGCAGAAGCCTGTCACCACAACAAGGGTCTGCCATTCAGTTTACCCACAGCCAGACAGACACTGACAACGGATGGATCAGATTATGCCTGGGGGGGCCTATATGGCAGGAAAATGTATTCAGGGCACATGGCCTGCAAACCAGATGCATCTTCACATCAATCAAAAAGAGATGATAGCTGTTCAAAATGCCCTGACAGCTTTGAGGGACCTGCTTCACCCAGGACAGTTACTGATAAAGACAGACAACACTACGGTCATGTGGTACATAAACAAGCAGGGAGGTACACATTCCTACCCCCTCTGCAGACGAGCAATGACGTTATGGGACACAGCATTGGCTTTTCAAGTTCAACTGCAAGCACAATTCCTGCCAGGAAAAACAAATACTCTGGCAGATGTACTAAGCAGAAACCTCATGGATCCCCACGAATGGAAACTGGATCCACAAGTCTTCAGCATGATAATAAGAAAATGGGGATGCCCAGACATAGATCTATTTGCCTCCCCTCACAACTGCCAATTGCAGAGATTTTGCACAAGGATTTACCACAAGCAAGTGTGGAAAGTGAATGCCCTATCCTTCAGCTGGAAAAATCTAACAGTATATACTTTCCCCCATTGCCTCTCCTTCCCAGGGTACTCCTAAAGGTCAGACAAGAGAAGCCAAAAATGATACTGACAGCACCAGATTGGCCACGCCAGTACCGGTACCCATTCCTAAAGAGCTTGTCTCAAGGTCCAGCATGGATATTGCCTCAAACTTCTCACTTGCTGACCCAACAAAACAATCAGATCCTGCACAGCCAAACTCATGACCTTAAATCTGGCAGCATGGCGGATAATGTAGCCATTCAGAATGCTCCTTTTTCAAAAGCTGTTATGGATGTTATCTTGGAAGCCAGGAGGCCCAGTACCAGAAAATCTTATGTAGAAAAATGGAAGAGATTCTGTGCTTGGAATCAGGAACAAAGCATTGACATGTGTGTACCAAATATCCCTCAGATTTTACAATACCTAACTGCGACGCTGAACAAAGGCCTTTCTTTCTCATCAATTAAGATTCATGCCTCTTCCATTTCAGCCCACTACAATACGGAAATATCTTTTGTCATCCTTTAATAAGGCAGTACCTCAGAGGGACCAAAAACATTGGGCCTCCAAGGAGAGCACCAATTCTGGCCTGGGACCTCAATTATGTTTTGGAAAAACTCACACTGCCTCCTTTCGAGCCAGCATCAACAGCAGATATAAAATTCTTATCCTGGAAAACAGCTCTGCTCCTAACAATTACCTCTGCAAGGCGAGTCTCGGAGTTATAAGCACTAATGGCTGTGGAACCTTTCATCATTTTTCATCCAGACATGGTTTCTCTGAAGACAAACCCTACATTTATGCCTAAGGTGTGGTGTCCAGTGTGGCCCTCAACCAAACCATTCACTTGCCTACCTTTTATCCAAATCCACAGAACAAGGGTGAGAAAATTCTGCATTATTTGGACATACACAGGCAGTTATGTTTCTACTTGGACAAAACTAAAGCTTTCAGAAAGACTGAGCAACTTTTAGTGTCATATGCTGCAGGATCACAAGGAAAGGCTATCTCAAAACAGACTGTTTCTAAATGGATAGGCCATTGCATCCGCTTCTGCTATTTTCAACATGGCAAATCAGTGCCTAAGGGCATTAGGCCTTATTCCACCAGAGCAGCAGCCTTCCTCAGAGGGGTACCAACCCGAGATATCTTAGAGGCTGCAACTTGGAGTTCAGTGCACACCTTCACAAAGCACTTCCACTTACCTCTTTACTCTAAGTCCAGAGCAGGCTTTGCCACTGCAGTTCTGCAGGGCCTCATAGCCTCTCCTAATCCTATTTAACCCAGCCACCCATCCTCAGCTTTGGGATTCAACCCAAGAGTAATGACTGCAACAGTGAAACACGATGAACATAGTACAGTTGTGTACCTGCCATAAATGTAGATGTTCGAGTGTATTTACTGTTATAGTCCAGGTTACCCACCCTCCATCCCCCTTTTCTTTGCTGGGACTTCTCTGCACTTCTCTATCCTATACAACCTATTTGGTGTATTTGCTTGTAGATGAAGAAAATGTTATTTTTGTGCATGCATTTTTATTGGCATATTTTTCAGTCTACCAGTTTGGGGGCACCTGACATGTGAGGCAAGAAAAACTGAAGAAAATGGCGTCAGCTGCATCTTTTATACCCCTGGTGCACTGACGTCAGGGAAGAGGCGACAGCAACCGACGCCGGACCTAGACTTTGAAATTCTGGCCGACTGAGGGTAGCCTGCCAGCAGGATAACCCAAGAGTAATGACTGCAACAGTGAATACACTCGAACATATACATTTATGGTAGGTACACAACTGTACTTTTTGCTTAGATGCTTCTCACGACCATATGTATTGTCCTATTTGTCAGGTGTTTGTTCCAAAAACCTTGTGTAGTCGTCTCTCTCCTTTAGCAATCTACTTAGAAAACCAACATCTTAAGTTGTCGGTAAAAGATACTATGGAGGAATCTTCCTGGCCCGAAGGTCAGCCGTCTGAAAACAAGACCAAGAAAGCTTGGTCGGATTCTTTGGCTGTACCGCCTCCACTGGATGTCTCTCGTGAGGTTAGTGAAAGCTCGGAAGACCACCCAGTTTTTTAGTCTGATTCCTCTAACATGACCATTTTGGAGGGCAGCATGGATCTGGCTTTTCGCATGTCCCTGGAGGCTTTGCAGACATCTGCTTCAGTTGTTCGGGGGGGACCACAGCTGATTTTTTTTTTTTTTCAAAGGGCCTACGGGTGTTCCTCAAATCTTGACCAGAGAAGAGATTCCTACTACACTTAGTGTTGTAAGGGGTCTGAGCAACCTAAGAACTTTAGGGCTGACATTCACTTGAAAAAGAAGCAGAAGACTAAGCACCCTTCTGGAGCTTCCAAAGATCGACAAAGTGAATGCCAATATTTCACACAAAGTCTGTTTAATGCCCTTATAGCTCTGAAGCCTCCACAGGGGGTCTCTGTTCTTACCCCCACTTGTCCTTCTCCCCCTCTTAAGAGGCCTAGGAAAATGGTTTAATCTGATGAGGATGTGGATTCAAATGACGAATCCTTGACGTATTCTTCTCTGATTCGCTCTCCTTTGGATTATGGTTCTGTGGAGGAGGAGGAGTCTATTGGTCCTGATTCTATTTTCAAGGAGATTTCCTTTGGTGATGCAATCTCCCATATGGTGGAATTTTGTTTTTTTAAAGTGTGATTGTGCTCAGGTCTCTGATGTCCAGAAAAGATACTATGAGCTTCTGCAGATGGGGTCTCCTAGGCCCTTTGCTGTCCCTTCTGTTCTTGCTGCCTTGTTAGATGCTTTTCCTACAGCTTCTGAGGCCCTTAACTCCTTGCCCCCCGCTCCTAAAAAAAAAAAAACTGATAGGTTTTGTAAGGTGACTGCTTATTGCAAATTCCTTTATAGGTGCCTTTCTGCTGACTTTTGTTTCTATTGTTTCAGCTGAGCCATCTAATCTTCTGTCTTATTCAAAGCTGCTTCCCTTTGACAAGGACAGCAGAACAGTGGAGAGGTTGGGTAAGAAAGTGCATACTTCTGTTACCTTGGTCTTTTGAGCTGTAAAGTACCGGACCCACATGGCCAGGTATATTTTAACTCTTCTGTCTCAGGCCTGTCAGATTATTTCAGGTCTTCCTGATTTTGAGGGGAAGACTTTGGTTCTTTCTTTATAGGGGACATTTTTAGGTTGCATGCCATTCTATTAAATGCAGCTGTGGTGCATGCCATTCTATTAAATGCAGCTGTGATGCAGTTTATGCCTTGTCTAGAGCTGCTGCTTCTAGTTCTGTGTTGAGGTGTTCCTGGCTTCGACTGATGCTATTAAGGCTAAATTGATGGATGCTCCTTTAAGTAACAAATGGTGCTGCTGCTACTGAACAATTTAAGTCCCTTCAGACTTTGCAGGATTTGAAACATTATTTTCATTTCACCTGTTCCCAAGTTTTAAAGGAATTGCCCTAATCCTGCTTTTGTGCACAGCCTCGTTCCCCCCCCCCCATAGGTAAGAAGTGTGGTAAAAGGGGTCCTTCTTCTAAGTCTACTCAAACTCCCTTAGCTCAGAAGCCTCCTTTCCCAGACAGGCCACATGCTGTCTAACTATCCTTGCCTCTCTCTTCTCAGTCGCATTCCTATCTCTTAGTCTTTCCCTGTCTCTTCCCTTTTGGTTAAAGATCACTCAGGATTCTTGTGTTCTATCCATAATTTTCCAGAGGTATTATTTGGTTTGGAACCTGCCGTCCTCCTCTCAGGATCTCTTTACAGATGCCTTAGATGGGGGGCCCCCTCGGTCCCCTGAAAGTGCAGGCCCTTTGGTGTCTTTGACAAAAGAAGGACCACATTAATATCAGAGGTGATGGTCCTTCTCCTGGCTGTTCAGGCTTTTCATTCTCTTTTCTTTCCAGGGCCCCTGAAGGTCTTCACAGAAAATATCACAGTGGTGTGGTATATCAACAAGCAGGGGGGACAATATCTTATCTCAAGTGCAAACTAGCTCTTCAGGTTTAGGATCTATCTGTTCATTATCAGGTGACCCTTCAGGTAATTTACATTCCTTCAGATCAGAACATTGTGGCAAATTCTCTGAGCAGGTGTATGATGCAGATTCACGAGTGGATGCTTCACAGAGATGTGTTTCTAGACACTGTCCATCAGTTGGGTACTTCTCAAGTAGATCTTTTTGCCTCCCCTCTGAACAGACATCTTCCTCTGTTTTTGACCAGAGTCCCATGTCCCCTGGCATGGAAGGTTGGACGCTCTCTCTTTTTCTTGGAAGGGGATGATGTTCTTTGTGTTTCACTGTTGCAGTCATTACATTTGGGATGTTCATCGTGTTACCCTGCTGCAGTCATCACACTTGTGTTATCCTGCCATCAGGCGGTCCCGCAGTTGGCCAGAGTTCCAAAGTCTTGGTCCGGCGTCGGTTGCTGTCGCTTCCTCCCTGACGTCAGTGCGCCAGGGGTATACAAGAGGCATCCAACGCCATTTTCTTCAGTCTTTCTTGCTGCGCGGTGCCCGAAGCAGAAGCAGTTCGCAAGTGCCGGTCAGCCGACACCTGAGATTTTCTAATCGAATTTCAGTCCGAAGTCTTCAACAAAGCTAAGTACCCCATTGGGGAACCGTTTCTTGCCTCAGTCCGGTGTCAGAAAAAGTTAACAATTGCATTTCTTGTGGGAAGCAAATACCTCATAAGGACTTCCATTCTTATTGTATTCCTTGCATAGGCCCAGACCACGACATCACAGGTGGTTGTTTTTGTGCTAGGTTTAATAAACGAACTATCAAATGCCGTTTTGACTTCGCACGACATTACTTTGGTAGGAAGTTTAATTATATCATGCTGTCGGAGCAGCCGACGACCGGCATGCATAAAAAACGCAAGGATAAGGACAGGCAGCCTAGATCCAAGCCAGACTCCGAGGCCTCTGTTGGGCCTGTCGCCGGTTCTCCGGTTTTCAGTGAGGCACCTACGCAGCCCCTGACGACCACGGAAATGGAACCCCAGACAGCTTTGGATTCTCAAGCGGAGTGTACTAGGCTGTCGCAACCATCTTCGTTAGGCCCTTCGACACCGGAGCAGAAGGTGATCCCGGTGCAGTAGAAACGCCTTTGGTTTCAGAAGGTGTCTTCAGACCGACTACACTCACCATTAATTCTTATGCTAAGCTAAAAACTCCATTAAAACCAAAAAATACTGTACATCAGTCTCCTGTTCAAGGCCCCATGCCTAAGAAACAGATGCTTAAGATGGCTGAAGATTTGATTTCCTTAATCAGGGGTTCCCATCCCCCTCCTGGTAACAGGCCAAGACAAGAGGAGGACTATGCTTCCTCTGACCAGGTTTCTATTTCCTCAGATTCTTCTGAGGAACAGGATTACGCTTTTCCCCCTTATGAAGATTCTGATGCTGAAGACTCTATTCCCTCAGCATCTCCCCCTGAAGACTACTCCTTTGGGGAAACTTTACATACCATGAGGGAACATTTTCACTGGGAAGGCCAGGACTACTCTGATTCTAAGAAAAGGCTCCGAGAGTTTCTTTTACTACCCCAACACAGACCACTTGCTATCCCTACAGTTTTAGATATTGTGGATGATGTTTACTTATAGTCTAGTCTAAATCCAGACTCCCTACCTCCTGCTCCAGCCAAACCAGATAGATACTACAGAGTACCTGACACACACAAATTCCTTTATAAAAGCCCTCTGGCTGACCCAGAAACAATTTCCCAGGGTCCCAAAGGGGCTAAAGATTCTATGGCTAAAAATCCTGTACCCTCTGAAACGGATTCCAGAGCCCTAGATAGATTGGGAAAGAAGATATACACCTCAGCTACTCTGGCTTTGAGAGCATCAAATTGTCAGTTTCACATGCTGAAATATCAGCAGTTCCTAATGTCTCAATTAGAACAAAAACTGAGCACACATTCTGAACAGGCTGAATTCAAGGAAATGCAGGATCTGTTGCATGCAGCTGAACAGGTGGGCAAACATACTTTACAATGTGGATTTGATTCATTGGAAGCTTCCTGTAGAGCAGCTATTACTGGGTCTGTCATACACAGACATGCTTGGTTAAAAGAACAAGCCCAGCCTGATCATGTTAAAGCAAAATTATTGGATGCACCTTTACAGTAGGATGTCTTATTTGGTGTCAAAGCAGAAGAGGTTTTAAAGAAAATGGAGGATAAGGCAAAGTCTATGCAGACAGTCAAGGATTTTTTTACAGGTACAGCCCCCTCATTTTAGCAGAAATTGGCCAACAAAAAACTGGTCCTTTCTAGCTTCTGACAGAACACAGAGGGGCAAATACAGGTGCCCAAGGGGCAGAGGTCAGTCACAAGGCCCTTAAAAACTTCGCCAATGGGGTGCCACAACCCAGAAAGGAGGTGAAGACAGGCCCCAAGCTAGCAGAAGACAAACACAATGACTCAACCCTCCAACTACCAAGCAAATCTCTCTTGGCAGCTCCCTTGGGAGGAAAATTAGCACTTTTTGCAGACAACTGGCACATCATCACAAAACACAAATGGGTCCTAAACATTGTCTCACAAAGATACAGATTCCACTTTCATACCTTGCCAAGGATAAAAGGAATGCCAAACCTGCCACCAAATCAATGGGCAGAGGCACAAAAACAAATTACTGCTCTCATGGACATGAGAGCCATTCAACAGGTACCTACACAGGAGCAAGGACAAGGATTTTACTCAAGACTCTTCCTAGTCCCCAGAAAGGACAAAGCATGGAGACATATTCTGGATCTTTCAATTCTGAACACCTATCTGCAAGTACCAAAATTCAAGATGCTAACACTACAGCAGCTTCTTCCCATGCTGGGCAAGAAGGCTTGGCTAGTAACGTTGGATCTCAAGGAGGCATACCTGCATGTCCCTATCAGACAAAATTGCAGAAGATACCTCCGCTTCATTACAGGTTCAACCCATTATCAATTCTCTGCACTGCCCTTTGGCTTATCTACTGCGCCCAGGGTCTTCACAAAATGCCTGGCACCAGTAATTGCATATTGCAGACAAAGTGGAATTCAAATATACCCATACCTGGACGACTGCCTTATTCAAGCAGAAAGCAAGGACATTCTTTTAAAACATCTGGCATTTGTCAAACACCTTCTAAGTTGCCTAGGGTACACAGTAAACGAAAAGAAATCAAAACTAGTGCCCTCACAAAACATAATTTTCCTGGGTGCCAGCTTGAATACAATGGCCCAGATGGCTTATCTCACACCAGACAAGCAACAACAGCTGACTCAGTACTTCAAAATAATGAACAAAGACCCAACTCCCTGCAAGAAAAATTCTGCAGGCCTTGAGATTCATGGCATCTTGCATACTGCCATTTGCAAAACTGCATATGAGGAAATTACAATGGTACCTGAAAAGCGTATGGACTCAACACAGCC
Source organism: Protopterus annectens (assembly GCF_019279795.1). Taxonomy (NCBI): domain Eukaryota; kingdom Metazoa; phylum Chordata; order Ceratodontiformes; family Protopteridae; genus Protopterus; species Protopterus annectens. Next base: position 179,897,519 of record NC_056737.1, on the reverse strand, counting down.
ACAGCTTGGAAACAATGATAACACTCATTCCCTGCCTTCAACAGGAGTTTCTATGGTGGGCACAGGCATGTCACCTCAACAAGGGTCAGCCTTTCACATTACCCACAGCCAGGCAAACTATGACAACAGATGCATCGGACTATGCCTGGGGAACACACATGGCAGGACAGTGCATTCAGGGCAAATGGACTCCAGATCAAAGGCATCTGCATATCAATCAGAAGGAAATGCTAGCAGTACAGAATGCCCTAACAGCTTTCAAGGACCTCTTACACCCAGGACAACTAATAATAAAGACGGACAATACCACAGTAATGTGGTACATAAACAAGCAAGGGGGCACACATTCCTACCCTTTATGCAGGCAAGCAATGACCTTGTGGAACACAACACTGTCTTACCAGGTTCAACTACAAGCACAATTCCTGCCAGGAAAGAAAAACAGATTGGCAGACGACCTAAGCAGAAACATCATGGATCCCCACGAGTGGAAACTGGATCCACAAGTATTTGCAATGATAACTCAAAAATGGGGACGCCCGGACATAGATCTGTTTGCCAACCCCCAAAACTACCAACTTCAAAAATTTTGTACAAGGACATTCCACCCACAAGCTTGGAAAGTGGACACCCTCTCATTCAGTTGGAAAACATTAACAGCCTCACCTGCTCACCTAGCGAGACAATCAAATTCTACACAGCCAGCTCAAGACTTTAAACCTGGCTGCATGGCAAATTACCTAAACAATCAACAATCAACCAACACCTCTGTCCAAAGCTGTTATGGATGTCATTCTGTAGGCCAGGAGGCTCAGCACCAGGAAAACCTATTCAGACAAATGGAAAAGATTTTGCGCCTGCAACCAGGCTAAAGGCCAAAATCCCCTTGATCCAAACATTCCTCAGATTCTACAATATTTAACTGAGATGTTGCACAAAGGACTTTCCTTTTCATCTATTAAGATCCATGCCTAAGCAATTTCAGCTCATTACAACACGGATCCTCCTTTATTTTCACATCCACTCCTAAGACAGTACCTCAGAGGGGCTAAGAACATAAGATCGCCCAGGAGAGCACCAACACCTACTTGGGATCTCAACTTTGTTCTGTAAAAACTTACACTGCCGCCCTTTGAAACAGCTTTCTCAGCTGATTTAAAGTTTCTTTCATGGAAAACTGCCCTGTTGCTAGCAATAACTTCAGCTAGAAGAGTCTCAGAGTTACAGACACTAATGGCAATGGAGCCTTCCCTCATTTTTCATCAAGACAGTCTCTCTCTGTGAACTAACTCTTCCTTTATGCCAAAGGTGGTTTCCAGTGTGGCCCTAAACCAAACCATTCATTTGCCCACCTTTTTTCCAAATCCCCAGAACAAAGGAGAAAGACTCCTGCACTCTTTGGACATTCACAGACAATTACATTACTACTTGGATAAGACTAAGGCTTTCAGAAACTCTGACCAGCTCTTTGTAGCCTATGCTGCAGGATCACAAGGAAAAGCTATCTCAAAACAGACCATTTCAAAATGGATAGGACATTGCATACGTTTCTGCTACATGCATCATGGGAAACCGGTACCTGTTAGCATTAGGCCCACTCCCCCAGGGCTACAGCTACATCAGCAGCCTTTCTCAGGGGGGTGCCAACCAAGGATATTCTGGAAGTTGCAACTTGGAGTTCAGTGCACACCTTCAACAAACACTATAACTTACCTCTATATTCTAAGACTAGAGCTGGCTTTGCCACTGCAGTTTTGCAGGTCCTACTAGCTTCTTCTAACCCTGTTCAACTCCACCACCCATCCTTAGCTTTGGGATTCAATCCAAGTGTGATGACTGCAGCAGGGTAAGATGATGAACATAGTACAGTTTTGTACCTACCATAAATGTAGATGTTCGAGTGTTCACCCTGCTGCAGTCCAGGTTACCCTCCCTCCATCCCCTGTGAACTAGCTGGACGTATCCATACCTTTCTATCGTATACAACCTCTGTGGTGTATTTGCTTGTGACTGAAAGTATTGTTTTATTTTTACTTGTATATTTTATATAGCAATATGTATTGCTTACCTATTGGGGGCACCTGACATCTGGGGCAGGAAAAACTGAAGAAAATGGTGTTGGATGCCTGTTATATACCCCTGGCGCACTGACGTCAGGGAGGAAGCGACAGCAACCGACGCCAGTCCAAGACTTTGGAACTCTGGCCGACTGTGGGACCACCTGACGGCAGGATAACCCAAGTGTGATGACTGCAGCAGGGTGAACACTCGAACATCTACATTTATGGTAGGTACAAAACTGTACTTTATTTGCTTGCAGGTAGCCCTCAGTCGGCCTGATTAACAAAGTCTTGGGTCCTCCGTCGGTTGCTGTCCTTTCTTCCATGACGTCAGGGGTATAAAACATGCAGCCAACGCCATTACATCAGTTTTTCTTGCCGTGCGGTGCCCGAAGCAGAAGCAGTTCACATGTGCAGGTTGGCCGACTCCTGAAATTTTCATTTTCAAGTTTCAGAACCGAAGTCTTCAACTAAAGCTAAGTACCCCGTTGGGGAAACTTTTTTTTTGTTCCTTACCGATGTCGATAAAAGTTAATAATT
>NC_056737.1:178952434-179109934 GCF_019279795.1 Protopterus annectens | reverse complement strand
TTCTTTTCTTCCAAGATATTCAAGACTGACCATGCAAACATTCTTTCAAAAGGACTTACTTATGTACCAACCAGACGTTCCAATATTGTGAATGTTTTAATTGATCTTAAAATGTTTGTTAGAAAGCTTTATTTGTCCCTATGGTTTTCTTCTGATAATTCTGATAATATTAATGCAGTTTTGCATAGACCAAGTATTTTTAACCCCCCTTTATATCATGTATTGCAAGATTTTGAGAAAATGTGTGAAATTTACTTAAGATATGCTTTGAATTAATGAATGGTAGGAAGTTTAGGAATACATGAACAACAGATGTAAAGTGTTTAAAAGAAATTTGTGATAGCAATCAGATTAGAGTCATAAAAGTAGATAAGAGAGCTGGGTTGCTCATTATGAATAAGGAGGACTATTCGGGAAGTACGAATGCTATGTTAATGGAAGATACATATGAGGAGGTATACTGAAATGATATGAACATTGCATTTTCAAAAACTGATTTGGAATTAGAAGATATTTTATTACAGGGGCAGATTAGTAAAAGTGAATATGAATTTATGTTAAATGACAAACCAGTGACTGCAGGGATCTTTGGTATCCCTAAAATACATAAAAGCCTTGACAATCCCCCCTTCGACATATAGTGGATCCATCTAGGTCCATGACATTTTTATAGAAAAATATTTGGATAACATTTTGAGGGAGGGGTTAAACAATTTGATGAACACTTGTAAAAGATTCTTGGCATTTTTTAAGGAAAATGGGTGAGGTTCATTTAATGCTGATGCTTTATTCCTCACAGTCGATGTGTAAAACCTGTACTCAATTATTCCACATGATACTGGGTTACAGTAGTTTGAGGAAAATGTGTACAATTATACTAAATTGTCAACAGAGAAGGTTAATACAATTATCTGTTTGATGGAAAAAAGTAATCTTATATTCTTTGAGGGACAGCTATTTAGACAGAAAACTGAAGTGGCAATGGGGGCAGTGTGTGCCCCTACTTTTGCTAATTTTGTAATGAATTTCTGGGAAAGTAATTTTATTATGAACAGCCAAGTTAAGGAGTCCTAGTCTCTCTTTATATAAGATTTTTACTTATTTTATAGAATGATTGTCCCACTAGATTATATGAATTTATTGAATATATTAGTAGTATGGTTGATTTTTTTTAAATTTACATATACTTTTGACAAAGGCAAAATTGTATACTTGGATGTTGATTTAAGAAAGGATTATATAAATAGGAAATATTGGTTTGGTGTATATCATAAACTGACCTTTTCTAATACCTTTCTACATTTTAAGAGTATGGACCCCAAACATCAAAAGAAGGTGGTAATGAAAGGCCAGTTAGTTAGGCTGGCAAGAATGGTTTCAGATCTTGATGTGTTACAAGAAGAATGTGATACCCTAGAATCTGTAATGGAAATTAAAAATGAAGTTTTAGTTAAGAGGAGGAGCAGCTTTTATGTGCCGCTTATTGATTCCAACATGAACCCTAATACAGATCATTCAAATTTGGAAGCTGCAACTAATTTGTTTGGCACTAATAATAATTTTAATAATTTTAGCAGTAGTAAAACATTTGTGTTCACCATATTTACAACAGATAGTGGGACCATTTCAAACATCCTGAGTAAAACCAGCCAATCAGTAAAACAGCTCACTTTACCTATTCAGGCATGTCCAAAGGGCAGTTTCAGGTGTACTCTCCAGTCCAACTGGTGAATCTGGGCATTTTGAAGCAATGTTACAACTGCCTAATGGACACAGACAACCCTCTCCTCCTACCACCAAACGCTAATATATGCGAGAGATGCAATTATACAGCCAAACTGGAGGCAAAGCTCTCTCAGCCCAAGACTGGAACTGACAGTCAAGAGGAAAGTACTTGCAACACACCACCAGTCTCACATAGACCTACTAAACCAACACCGGCAAATAACACACAAAAATACACGAAAACATACTCGGAGGCTCTAAATAAAAATCTTCAAAAGCAACAGAGACCACCAAAGCAGACACCCAAGCAACCTCCACATCCCATCACAAACCATGAAACACATACTTCACATAGTCAGTGTGCCAAGCAATCAAAGCCCTTAAGGCAAAATAACATACCCAGCACACTAGTAATAGGCAACTCTATAGTCAGGCACACTGATGTCCCACTAACTAGGCTGGACAAGGAGAAGGTTACAGTTAGCTGCCTGTCGGGTGCCAGGATCCGTCACATAACACAAGCACTCAGGTCACTCCAGAACAAGTACAAATATGACTCTGCCATTGTCCATGTTGGTGTGAATGACCTGAGATGTACCTCCTTGGACTACAAGAAAAGAGACATAGAAGAGCTCTCTGATCACGTAGCCCAAGCCGGTATGACCCTGGCCTGAGTAGCATCCTGCCCTCACCAAGAATGATGCCACAGTATAAAGAAAAAATTATCAATTTCAACAACTGGCTAAGTTTCTGGTGTCATTTCAAAGGGGCTCCAGTATCTGTCCGCTTGGGATGACATGCTCGACAAGCCACGCTGCTTCGCAAGAGATGACTTGCACCTGTCACCCTTAGGCTTTAGAATACTAGCCAAGGCTTTTGCCGCCCCCATAGTGCCTTTTTTAGGTAAGGTTCAAAAGAAAAACCCACCACCGTAAATAGCACAAGTAGCCAAAAACTATAGGTAATGCTACTCAATTCCAGAAGTCTAAACCTCAAAATGCACGCACTCAAGGCACTCCTCAGTATGGAGATATCTGTGCAGTAACAGAAACCTGGTTTAAGGCTCCAGACAGCACTGGACCAGCACTACCAGGCTATAACTCATACCATACTTTTTGACCACAGAACCCAGACCAAAACACAAAAGGCGGGGGTGTATCCATATTCATCAAGGATACCCACACCTCCAGGTTAGTGGCACAGCACAATGCCACAGAGATCATCCATGTGCAACTAACAACGGGCAAAACTGCAATTCAAATTATAGCTTGCTACAGATCACCCACCATGACCCAGGACTCCTATTCCGCATTTGTGAAGACACTGGAAAATATGAAGGTCCTACCAAACGTCCTAATCTTGGGTGATTTCAATTACCCAAACATTAACTGGGAGAACTACTCAAGTACTAACTCCCTTGCCCAATGCTTCCTAGAATTTATAAATTTGAATGCCCTGGATCAACTGGTCAACACCTCCACCAGAGGTGATAACATATTGGACCTGGTCATCACCAACATGGGAGACCAGTGTTCTACACCGGAGGTCAACCCCTCGCTGGTTAGATCAGACCATAGACTAATCACTCTGGATATCCACATTCCGCCCCCACCCCTGGACAAGAAAGCCACCGTGAAAAACTTTTCAAAAGCAAACTTCACGTTACATAAGACCGAGGTGGAAAGGTTCACAGCCCCCATGCTAAAGGACAACACTGTCCAAGCTACTGAATCCCTTACAAAGGCGCTCTATGAGCACCTGCAAGAATGCATGTATCGTGCTATCCCAAGCAAACCAAGACTCACTCCTCCAAGAAAAGGAAACCAGTCTGGTGGACCCCTGCCATTAACAAGCTATACAATAGAAGGAGGAAACTAGTGCAGAAAAGAGTAAAATCCCAAGAAGGAAAGACATCCCTTAGTATCAGCAAGAAACTACAATCCCCTCATAAAATCACCCAAGGCTAGCTTCGAAAGAAAAATTGCCAAGGACTCCAAAGATAACCACAAAGCTTTCTTTAGCTATGTCAAGAACCTAAGTGGAAACTCTCAGATCTGCTCTGAGTTAGTGCAGAATGGCACAAAATACACTGAACCGACTGATATTGCCAACATTCTGACAGACAGGTTTAGTGCAAACTTCACCCCACTCTCACCCCCTAAAGGACCCATAACCATACCAGAAGAATGTAGAGCCCTAGCAATCACCGACATACAGGTCAAAACAACCCTATCCAAAGCCAAAAACACAGCTTCAATGAGACCAGATGGTGTCTCAGGCTGTGTCTTACATGAACTCCAAAATGAACTAACCCCTCACCTAAACACACTGTTCAAACTCAGCCTCTCTACAGGCTACATACCCATAGAGTGGCGCACAGCTTCAGTTATCCCACTCCACAAAGGTGGAGCCACAACATAACCGGGAACTATTGCCCTATAAGCCTGACTAGCCTGGTCTGCAAGGCTATCGAGTGCATCATCATGGAACTCATTAACAGAGACATTGGGAACCTCCAAACATTGGACTCTAACCAGTTTGGCTTTGGTAAGGGCAGATCATGCCTCCTAAACCTGGTGTACTTCTTTGCGACAGTTACCAAGGCTTTCAACGAGGGAAAGGGAGTCCACACAGCCTACCTAGACCTTGCAAAGACTTTCAAGACCATTCCCCATTCTGGTATTATAAACAAGCTCACCAGCCTGAACATAAACCCCTACATCACGAGATGGGTTGCCGGTTGGCTCATGGATAGAACCCACACGGTGAGAGTTGCAGGCTCTAGGTTTGACTCTAAACCAGTTACAAGTAGTGTCCCCCAGGGCTCAGTCCTGGGACCCCTCCTGTTTGGTATACACTTCTCAGAGGTACAGGCAAGCACAGGAGAACTATGGCTGACCAAGTTCACAGACGACTGCAAACTGGGGGCCATAATTGACTCTCTGGCTGATACAGACATCCTCCAGAAGGGTCTCACTGAGACGGACACCTGGTGTCAAAATCATGGCCTCAAGCTAAATGCCAAAAAGTGCATAGTCATCCCCTTTGGAAAAAACAAAGTACCCCTGAACTACCACATACGTGGTAGTCCCCTGAATACAGAAAATGTAATAAGGGATCTGGGGACACAAGTAGATAGTAATCTCTCCTTTGATAATCATATTGCCAAGGTGGTTAGAAAAACATTCTATGTGGCCCACCTAATCACAAAAGGGTTCGCAGCTAGAACAAAAGAGGTTATTGTGCCCCTCTATTCATCACTCATCAGAGCCATCATGGAGTGCAACACCCCATTTGGGACCTACCTTACAAGACACCTGCAACAGCTGGAAAGACCACAGATGTACCTCACCAAGAGGATTACTGGCCTCAAACAGATGCCCTATGCAGCCCGACTGAAGAAACTCCAGCTGTACTCGGTTGCATACCGCTTACTCAGAGGTGATCTCTGCCTGACATACAAGGCCATGTCCAACCCAGAATTGATGGACATGCTTCACCTAAAAAAACACAAATCCCCAATAGCCACACGCTCTAGGGATCTAAACCTCACCACAATGATAAATAGGACTTGCTGGAGGGATAGATTCCTGTCCCAGAGACTCCCGATGCTTTGGAACAGGATTCCAGTCTACATTATGCAGAACCCCTCACTAACACTCTTCAAGAGAAACCTTGACAAGTGGATGGGAAATAGAAAATTTACCCCGGGGATCACTGCAGTGGCTCTGCTGGACAGAGGCACAGGGAACTAATGTCCCTGCTGGACAGAGGCACAGGGAACTAATCTAAGGGGGTGGCGAAAGCCAAAACATTCTGGCTAGGCGTACAGATGCCCTCAGGCAGATAGCCTAGTACTTATCTATGAACCTATAAAAACTGGGCGCTTCTTTCATGTGAGAGGTATTTATTGGATAAAATGGGTGAAAACCCCTGTATATTTTAACGGAACCTCTTAAGAAATTCTTAGAGAAAAATACTACTTCAGAAAGTATTTACAATAGTTATATTATTATTAGGGATATGGGTAAGTGTGGATGCTGGCCCCAATGTGCCTATATTTTAGTGAAAGATAATTTTCAAGTTAGAAATATAACTTATAAATTGCAAAGAAGATATTCGTGTAATTCTAGGATGGTGGTCTATTTAGTTCAGTGCAGGTCATGTCCAGCATTTTATGCTGGAAAAACATTCAGGAGACTGAAGGGACTTATTTATGAACATTTGTCCATAAATATTTTTAAACACAAATCCACTAATGCACTTTACAGACATATTGAAAAAGAAAATGCTCATCATAAGTTTGGCTTTTTTGGTTACAGAGCAAGTTTGTAGAGATCTGTGGGATGTAGTTATAGAAGAACACTTAGAGAAATGTGAACTAGAATGGCAATTAAAATTAGATGCCACTAGTTTTCCTGGACTCAATGAATCTTGCTCTATTAACGTAGCCTTGAGATTAAAACATTATAATTCTTAATTATTTAAGTGTTTAATATTAAAGGTTTTAGTACTGGTATATTTTTTATCATCTGACTTGATATTTGCATTTTAAATGTGATTTTGGTGTTATTTATTTTTCTGATGAAGTGCCTTGAAGTGGAACGAAAGCGCTTAATGATTGAAATAAAATATTGTCCTGTTTTTTTTCTGGATGTTTGAGTTCATGCATTACAGCAAGTTTTTGTTTTGTTCTAAAGTTTTTATTTTACTTGCTGGTGGTTCTTGGTTGCTAAGAAGGTTAGGTATCAGGGGAACAGTGAGAAGAGAGGGGTGGGAGGAGGGGATGAGAGAGTTAGGTTGGGTTTTGGCCGAAGAAGAGCCGTGAGTCCAGTAGAGTGTCTTTTAATGCTTTTTTGAAGTTGAGGGTATTGGATAATAGTTCTGTTGGTTAGTGGAAGTCTGTTCCAGGCCAAGGCTACTGAGTAGCTGTATAGGTGTTGGCCAATTACTCTTCTGGGCTTGTAGATTTCCAAGAGAAACTGGTCAGAGCTCCAGAGAGAGCGGCTGGAAGTAGAGAAGGTGATGAGGGATGAGATGATGGGGGCAGGAGGCAGGTTTGTTAATAATGGAGTGAGTAAGGAGCAGTTGAGCCAGGAGGAGTTTAGGAATTTGAGAGAAGGGCAATGGTGTGAATTGTAGGGCTGGTTTGCAGTGAACCTAGTGACTTTATTATATGAGACTTCAAGTTTAGACTTTAGAGAGGATTGTAGGTTGGTCAAGATTGGGGAGTCATAAAGTAGAATGGGAAGATGATAGACATAGGCAAGGGAAAGTCTACAGTCCTTGGTGAGGATTATTTTGTTTCTATAGAGCAAGCCTAGTTATTGTGAGTCTTTTTTTATGCAATTTTGAGCATGTAGATCAAATTTTAGTTGATTATCAATGATAACGCCCAGGAGATTGGTGTGTGTTTCTACATTTATTACAGTGTTGTCAAGGGATGTGATAGAGAATGAAGACTTAAGATGAGAGAGAGATTTTGGGAGAAATAAGAGAAGTTTTTTTTTTTTGGGAATGAGTACAATCTTATTGACATTTAGCTACCTTTTGATGGAGTTGAAGCAGTTTTGGGTTAAAGTGTGGAGGTGTGAAAGATTACCAGATGTGCAGATGATAGTGGAGTTATTGGCATATTGTATAAGAGAGGACTGAAAGCAGGAAGTGTGAAGACAGCTAGTGAAGATGTTCAGTAGTAGTAGTCCAAGAATGGAACCTTCTGGTACTCCGGTATTAACAGGGAGGAAGTGTGAGAAGGAAGAGGGCTACTTAACGGACTGCTGTCTGTTGGTAAGGTAGCTAGAGAACCATTTGAGTGTTGGGTTAGAAAGACCAAGATCAGACATTTTAGTGAGAAGCTTGGGGTGAGAGACAGTGTCAAAGGTTTTGGAGAGGTCTAGAAATAGACAAGATACTAGTTTATTGTTGTCTCTGTATGAGTGAAGGAGATTAGAGAAGAAGTTCTGCTATGGTTAGGGTGGAAGTCATGTTGGGTAGGAGTGAGTAGATTTTCTTGTAGAATGTATGCATTTTTCAAGTATTTTTGAGAGGGGGGGATAAATGGCTATGGTCCTGTAGTTTGACAGGTCAGTGCAGTGTCCTCCTTTCTGAACTGGCATAGTGTAGAATTGTTTCCAGATAGAGAGGAATGCAGATTCTTGGATAGATCAGTTGATAATAATAGAGACAGGGTAGGCTATTGAGCTAGAGGATAACTTAAGGAACATCGGTGGTAGATTATCTGCTGAGAGAGAGCAGGGCTTTAGTTTGTTTAGAGAAGATTTTATGTAGGTAGTGGGGACAGGTTTGAGTGAAAAGATGGATTTATGGTCTGAGGGAGGGAGAGAAGAATAGTGATATTGGAATTGTGACTATACTGGGATAGTTTGTTAATGGAGTCAATGAAATAGGAGTTGAGTATAGTGGCAGTTTCCATGGGAGAGTCATTAGGGTAAGGGTTAGGTATACTGGGACAACCTGTGTGTGTGTGTGTGTGTGTGTGTGTGTGTATATATATATATATATATATATATATATATATATATATATATATATATATACCAGTATAAGGAACATTGGTAGTTCTTAACTATCACATACACAAGAAGTGCCAGTTTTACCTTTAATGTTTTTCTTACAGGTGGAAGACATCTAACCCCCTAAGGCTGGAAAAGTATTGCACCTCACAACAAGGATTTGTTCCCACCCTCTCTCTCTATATATATATATATATATATATATATATATATATATATATATATATATATACATACACATATATACATATATATATATATATACACATACACATATATACATATATATATATATATACATATATATACATATATATACACACATATATATATATATATATATATATATATATACATACACATATATACACACATGTACACACACACACTACACATGGGTACATAAAAATATGCTCACAAAAGACACCATATACAAAATACATACACAAACACGCAGGCACACAAACCCACATATATAGGATGTATATTGCATTATAGATCTACACTAGATCAAAAATTCGGTATAGGAAACTTGAAACTTCAAGCCATCAAATTCATCAAACTAAGAAAAAACTGAAATAAAAACATTGTTTTTGCTCTGTGGCCTTCACTCCCCCTTTAAATATGCCCATTCTGAGACAGAGCAACACTGGGGAAAAGACCAAATTCCCTTACCCCACAGTCAGCTGATCTTACAACACACACATATACATACATACCACCATCATACCTTAGTGGTGTGGTGTAAGTGAATACTGAAGAACTGCACTATGTCTATCGACTGCATCCACTGATGTGTGAAATTGCATGCATGTAGCAAAACCTACTTAGCTACAGACGAAGTGCAGTTTGATTAACTCAATGGCTGTGTATATGTGTATGTTTGAATATATATATATATATATATATATATATATATATATATATATATATATATATATATGTGTGTGTGTGTGTCTGTGTTTGAGTATAAATATATATGTGTATGTGTGTGTATGTGTATACAGACAAGCACAAACAAGTAATCACTATGCATGTATCCAGGAACAATCTTAACAGTGAAAAGCTGTCCATACATTTTATAGTAAACTGCTTTGTCCTTTACGTGGTTGTGATGACAGATGAACCCTTCTCAGCAGAGAGTGGGCAAAAAGCATTAAGATCTAGTCTGGACAGGGCAACAGTAGAGTTGCCACCTTTTCAAATGCCCAAAGTGGGACATTTTTATAGAAACCTGAGATTTTGCATGGCAAATCATGCCCACAACCAGTGCAATGGACTGAACTTCACCTTTTTGCCAATTAAGTTTATTCTTGCAGAATTTCAGATGTTTCTTTTGTTTTATAGAATATAATACTGTTTCAGATGCAGAATAAGGCTTTTATGCTAGTATTAGTGGAAACATTTTTTGAACTAAACTCTCAGGACATTTGTCATTTTGCATGTTTTTTTGCAGGACACAACTGCCAAATAGGAACTGTCCTGCATAAAGAGGGACAGGTGGTAACTCTAGGCAGCAATCTATCATAAAGTGCATACTCTGACACACTACATGCACACCTTTAGAGAATGCCAGTTCACCTACTTGATGTTCTTGGGAGGTGGGAAGGTAACTGAATAGCTGGAGGAATCCCACACAATCATGGAGACAATGCAGAAAGCACCCCACATGAGCACTGAACTTGAGATCTTGCAGTGAAGTGGCAAAGCCACTCACTCCTCTACTGTGCCTTCCTTATCAAAGCCCCTGTTGATCTAATCATAAGAAACAAAAACAAAGAAACAATCCATATAGCTAAAAATTCAAAATACGAATGGGGAGTGCACCACCCCATTTTGGAGTGTTACTGTGACACTTATGTGTATTAACTCTGAGAAAGCACAAACATTTATTTACTTAATTAAAAGTCAAACCCACAAATATCACACAAGTGTGTGCTGTGGTAACGTAAAACCAAAATGAACCAGCCTGCAATCACTCCAGGTCAGTAACAGATGTCAAGACAGCCAAGTAAAAAAAAGTTTTTATTGTCCATGAAATCACGAGCTTATACTATCCAAAATATCAATCACATCAAGAAGAAGTTAAGCGTTTTGTTCCTAATATCCTGAAATGTCATCAGATGTACACTGACTGTGCCACCTGGAACTACTGATGACTACTGCCCAAGAGCCAATCTTTTTTTAAACCAGAAATATCTTTATTGAATTATCACTTATGTCATAGACAATCATACATTTATATAAGTGAAAACAAACTATACTGACATATTTTCTGTTGCATTATACATTATCTGTAATCTATACAATCACGGCCAATTGTCAATTGAGCATTACGTAGTTCATTCAGTTCTTGCTTTCTCTTAAACCTCATTCCTCCTCCGAAACATTATTCTGCAGGTATTTTTCCCACAATTCTATTTAATTTGCTCTTACCCTTTTCTAAAGATCCATCATCCAGTTATTTTATCTCTGTTACTATATTCACTAATTCTAATACAGTTGGCTTAGACTGTGATTTCCATGTTCTAGTACTTGGTTTTTTGGCAGCCACCAGAATTAAACTCAGCAAGGCCTAACTATGTTTAGGCAATTTAGATCCTGTATCACAGTTCAAAAAAAATTTTTCCTTCATTACACCAATTTGCTCACCAAGTACTTCTGACAGAGTAGTCTGCAGGAGGGAGTTTTTAAAGTCTACCAACTCATTGCACTCACCAAAAATATCTTTCTAATTACACCTTTCTTCCCCATCACGCCTCCAATATTTGCTATCTACCTGAGGAAAAGTTCTTTGGAGTCTGCTTGGGGTATAAAAATATCTATGCAAACACTTCCAAGCAAGATCCTAAACCATCTAGACTTTGTTGCATGTTTGAGAGCCATACATATATCCTCCAATTGTTTCCTTGTGAATCACTTGTCTAACCAGTCTTGATCTGATAGTCAATCTGCCCGAACAAGTATACAAACTGATCTTATAATTTCTTACTAAACATGAGATTCTGTCTGATAGGCAACAAGGATTTAGACCCAAATAAAGTGCTATTAAAGCTATTTTCTCCACATACTAATACCATTTACTTTTATTTTGAAAGAAAAAAGCTGTAGGTGCAAAGTTCGTGGACCAGGAAAGAGTGCTTGAGAGTGTGGACCATAATATTCTGCTAGACAAACTTAGAAATTGACATTTGTCTGATGAAGTATGCTCCTAGCTGAAAAACTATCTACTGAATAGAGCCCTTTACAACACGCACTAATAATTCCTGCCTAAACCCCTTGATTACTAATATTGGGATTCTACAAGGATTGGCTTTTGGCCTTCTATTTTTCTCTCGAGCATGGAAGATCTCTCACTTTTTATCTCCATCAGGTAGAGAGACATGTTAGGGAAAGGCATACTCATGGCTCAGCTCATATATGCTCTATCTCCTCAGCCTCAGGGGAAAAACTTACCTATGCAAACAACATATTATTAATAATAATGTGAAGAGAGTTATTAGATTGCATTTTAAAACACTGTGGAAACTTCCTAGGAAGTTATCAGGATCCATGGAACTACAGCTCCTCAGTTTGCCTATGGCTACTTCAGTTTAAACATGGGATATGATTTGGGAGCAGGAGTATTCTCTAAGTCTAATAAAGCACAACCCTTACTTGGTGGTGTTATAAAGTTGGAGTAAAGTTTCCTTGTTTGGATAATGGTAATGTCTTGTGGTTTATACTGTTCTGGGTCACCAACTTCTATGGCACAAGATTGTCTATTACTTCTTAACACTTTTGTTATTTTTCCATTTTTATTTAGTGGTTTAAGCTCCCAGAAGGCCTAAGTAGAGCAGGCTGGCCTTGTTAGTACTTTATGGGATAGACTGAGCTGGGTTTTAATTTCTGAAGTTGAGTACTGTTTGTAGATTATAATGAGCTTTTTCCTTTATGTTGTACAGTTTGTTTATTCTATAGTTCCACCAGAGTGGTTTGTTCTAAAATTTCCTTTGACTTGTGCCTAATGAAGGCATGATATATAATGTATGATGGACGTTATCCAGAAAATTACAGAACTTATCAAAACTGTCAACTTCTAACATGTTGGGACCATTTAAGGTTTGATCTCAGTGTAGGTACAGATAGATAGATAAATGTTGGGGTGTCAACTACTGAAGAAATTGTACATGTGTATTGTATACAAGATAAACCTTTATTTTTATGGGAAATAGCACAAAACATTGTCTGATCTGACAAAACAGAGAAAAGGGATGGTGGGGGCTGAACAAGCTGATTGTATTTTGCTTAAATATTGTCTAGAATGTTCCTCCCCTCCATAGATTTTTCACCAATTGTTCAAGGCAGTTAGTGTTAGCAAAATGAAAGAGGTATTAGTCAGGTGTATTATTGGAAGTATAATTGTTGTAGTGAGCTGTAGGGTTCTGGCAAGTTGCTTGTAATGAATGCACTGTTTTTGGATTATGTGCTTCTCTAAGTCAACAATATGTTTCAATATTATTTCTTTGTCTTATAAAGGGTGCAGTAACAACCAATCAGTGTTAATGATGATTATGTGTTTTTTATTGCTTCTGCTTTATGGTTTGTGTTTAGTGCCTTTATGCCAAAACTGTTATGGATTCAGGTGGCTACACCTCAACCTGTGTCATGTGAACTGAAAGAGGGGAAGGTGTTATACCGTAGCATTTGGGAGATGGTAGATGGGCCTTTCAATCAGATTTATTTTATAGTCAAGATCTTCACACCCTTCAGTGTTAAGAAACCTGAAAATTGTATATCTTGCTACATAGACTTGAGGCTTTAAGGATAGCCATCCTCAATTCATATAGTTCTTGGGTGTTAATTTGGGATAGCCATTACTTTTAAAGGCTTTGGGGATGGTAGTTTTCCTTTTCAAGATAAGTACCCCCTTCTGAGAGGGATGAAAGTTACTGTGAACCCCACCTCTCCCTCTTTGTGGTTAGACACTAAATCTGTACTGTCAAGGACCAGCCAAAAAGTAAATTATTTTTTCTCTAAATTGGGAATCCATCTTTGGTAAGTACAGGATGGTATTCAACATAAGTCATTCCTGTATCAGAAAAAGGTTATAGATAGTTTCATTATATCACTTTGCATCTCCGTCAGAATGCAACACACAACAACATTCTCTTCTCATGTCAGCAATGGCTAAGCTGAAATTGTCCCAACTCCTTGAACTATTTTATATCTCCTGGACACATCCTGTAGTTTGGCTCCCTGGAAACAGTTGAACATGATAGGTGTCCTAGCTGTTTTGTTTAGTGCAATGTCGATGCATCAGATTTCTGAGAGAGATGCTCTCCTTAGGGAATATGAGGTAAGTCTATTTATGCATAAGAGCCTTGCCAGGCTGAGGGGAAGGCGATCAGTGAAAACAATGAAGGCCTGCCAAACTAGCCAGCTTGTAAAACAGGCATGTCCATAGATTGTTATGAAGATCCTGTCCCGAGGTGAAGTCATATTCTTCACAAAATCCCAGAGATAAAGGGTATCCTTCAGAAACTGTTTTACCCGTCTTTGCTTTGCCATAGTATTGCTTTCTTCAAGATCAATCATTCATTTCCTGATACTCACTTTGTCCTTTTCAGGGTCACCAGGGAGCAAAACATCTGTCTCAACAAGCAGTAGGCACAATGCAGAGCTCCAAATCTGGAGAGGATGCAGGTCCATCACAGGATAAATAGATGTATTTATTCACACACAGCACAAATACTTATAGGCAATTCATAGGATCGGCAATTCACGTCTTTGGGATGTGGAAGGAAAGAGCAGCACCCAGCAAAAACTCATGAAGATGCAGGGGTGCATGCCACATCTGCATAGGGATTCTAGACGGGAAAGAGTAGAACCAGGGACCATGAGGGTGTAATGCTACTTATTGCACCAGTGTGCTTCCCCCTTTCTACCAGCTCATGACACATTATAATGCTGAACAACATGCCTTGAAAGTGATATAGCTAAAGTCTAAGTAAAAAGATTTCTGACACAGGTCAAACAAACTTGAAGATTTATAGACTGAAGAGGCAGAGGATAATCTTAGCCAAATGGACATTGTTTATTTATCCTTGTAGGTACAGTGAGTTGATGGCTTTTAAGCAACCTCCAAATGTTACCAGGGGAAATGTGATGACTGAACAAAAAATAATGCAGCAGCCATGTTTTCAGATGGATGATGTAACTGTGCTATAGTATCAGACATCCAGTATTCATTGCAGAATTACTGAAGGACAAAAAAAAAAAAGACGCAAGACTTGAATGATTTAGGATCAGGTAGTTCTGGGTTCCCATGAGACAAAGTAAATAGACCTTGTCTTTTCTGCATGGACCTTCTCCATCCGGCAAGGGATGAAGAGGGACAAGATGAATGCAAACAGGACAACTGTTTTGTAATTCCTTTCTTGGGCTGTCGCTGAAATTGATAATTTATAATCAGTGATCTACCTGGTTAACACAGTCTAATAAAATTAATAAAGTATCTAGGATTCCATTAATGATGCAAGCACCATCCATGTGTCACCACCATGTTGGGAGGAGCAACATTTGGGTATCTCTGCAATATCTAGAGCAATGGACAGATCAATGTCTGGAGTATCTCACTTAAGGAAGACATCCAGGACACTGGACTGCTGAAGATGAAACCCCAGCAAGAGGCAGTAGTGATGGCCCAAGATATCCAGCAGGACATATGAGTCTGAGTCTTCAAATATATGAGCACTGCTAAAATAATGCCTCAGCTGGTAGCCCAGTCACATCCCTGTATCTCTTTGCTTGGAGAATGCAGTAGCAAATCCACATCTTGCTTGCTCAGGTACTATTCAATAATAATAATCCGGGGATTGTTGACAAATATTTGAGAGAAGAAGCAGGTCTGACAATTACCTTACAGCCACTGACAGTAAATCACCCAAAGTTTTGCATTTTGAGTTGTACCATAAGCCCAACAGCAGTCAGGCATGGATCTGACAACAAGGCAAAACCCAAGCGGCCAGTTTCTAGAATAACAGTTTTTGAATTATTACGTATTTTCTGAAGGATAGGAAGTCTGAAACTCAAATGTCTGTCATTATTTGTATTATTTAGTTACGTCAACCATCAGTGATTTGCCCAAAAAGCACTAATTTTTTTGAGTAACAGACTAAAAATATGAGGCAAAAATCTGGACATTCTGTGAAAATCTGGACAGTTGAGAGGCATGGAAAAAATGCCTGGGTTTGGACTATGACCAGAAGTGCCTCTGTAAGAGAAATTTGTAGCAATGAAGCAGGGGTTACTTTTCTCAGTTAATGGTAACACTGAGTGAATGAATCCAAATCAAAGCCATGGCTAGTGCCACCACTACACAATTTGAGATGTGGTCACCTCCAAAGCAGTCACCATAGTAGAGAAACACCAGAAGGTTGTGTTGGTGATAGCCTAGTTAGGTAGCCTGTTTTTTAATGGCTAAAGCCTTGATAAAGTCCCAGGAGGAACAGAAAAGTCAAGCAGAAACAACTTGTGCCAAAACTGCTGTTCACGCAAGGAAAGGCTAAATTACCCGTGCAGTTCCTAGCTGCAGATGTGTAAATAGGCATCATTACATCTGTTAACACCATCTAAACATCCTGCTGGAAATGTGGTATCAGGGCTTAAAAAAGGACTAAGTGAAATTTCTTATCGGTGACATGAAATTTGAAAACTGCTAAGCATACCTCTCAACCTCTTAAAGCAAGAAATCTGGACAAAGCCATTAATAAAAGTGAGACAAAGGCCCAAAATAGGGACTTTTTTTTAAATATTGCTCTTACAAACTTAGAAAGTTGATAGAAGAACAGGTTTTGCTTTAGCATTAATTTTTCTGAAGGGTATGAAGTCTGAAACTCAAATGTTTGTCATTATTTTCTAACTTCAATCTTTAATGATTTGCCACTAATTTGCCAGAAATCCACAGTTTTATGAAAAACAGGTAAAGAAATATGAGACAAAAATCTGGACATTCTGCGAAAATCTGTACAGTTGAGAGGTATGCCTCCACAGGGGGACCAATGGAACAAAGGGCTCCAGCCTGAATGGAGGACAGAATGAGTTAGTTGGCTACATGAGTGGGACCACCCAGCTGATCCTGCTGTTAAAATAAATAAATAGATAGATAGATAGATAGATAGATAGATAGATAGATAGATAGATAGATAAACCTGCAGAAGTACCATGACATAACATTCCCACTGTGAACCTACATGGCTCAAGATGCTGTGTTTCACTTGTCTCCATGTACTCAATAGTTCATTTCTTTGTTTCTTCCTTACATCCTTTACTTGTTAAGTAAATGTAATAAGTTTGCCTATTGCCGAATTAAAAATAATATATCTAGTTTTCTTCCTCTGTCACATTCCTACTTTGTACAGGAAGGTTATATAACAAAACATACTGTAATTTGACAAATATGCATTACACACGAAGAATAGCACCATGATTTCTATCATTAAGAACATTATCTTGTGGTCCTCTTACAAAAATATGTTTTTCCCCATCATCTGTGAATTTCTGTTAATATCTAAGAGTAAACATATTCGTGGGCTTCTGACAAAAAAAAATTCCCTCTGTCATCTGTGTACTGATGTAACAGCTAAGAGTACAATATTCTGCTTTCAAGAAACATGTTTGTTTTCAGTTATTGTTTTAGCCCTTGGTTGTTGCAAAGGAAGTAGTGGTGAGAGATCATTTGAGGAAATGAGTCAGAAGAATGACTTGGAGAAGTGAGCTTATTTTCATCTGAATCAGCAGTGCACGTTGCAACTCCAGCTGCTTTTGCTGGTCACCCAGAGATACTAAGGGTAGAGGGGGAGGGGTACCGTTTTCTTGAAGAAATATAACAAAAGATCCCTTCCATTCAAGTCCAGCAGTATGCATCTGGCTGAAAGGTGGTTAGCATACAGTAAGCTTTGTGTGACTGCTGTTGTCTCAGTGATATGAAACTAATTGTTAACTGTCACCCTATGAAGATAACAGAGAAAGAATTGTTAGGGAAACAACAAAACATGAGCTAGCCATTACCAGGAAGCAACTCCAAACATAAAGCTTAGAATAACTCACAACATTGCAGCTTTAGAGATAAGGTACAGAAAGCTTCAAAATATCAGACTTTTGACAAAGTGAATTTAATCATCAAAATGTGGTCACAATCATAAAACCCTGTATCTGGACCTGTTATTTCTTATCTGCTACGCCTACCAAGCTACAGCAGACATCTTCATATATACGACTACTGCAGTTACAATGACACATAATGACATAACCAGAAATATAATATGGTTTAGGCATAGCATGATTTTAATCGTTAATATGACTGGTAGTTTAGGAGAGACTACAAACTGCCCCATGTCTGAATATTACATTTTTACAAGGCTGCTTTAGTCATTTCAGAAAACTTCTTATACTGAAGGTCCTTGCTTCCTTTAACAAATTATGGCCTACCTGCCCTCACATAGCAACAAACTACTTACAAACACTTCACAAATGAATTGTATACTCGTATTTTCATTATACTGTGAGGCATTTTGTACACATACACTCCCAGTATATACCATAGTAGACATGTCTTCAAATCGAGAACTGTGGCATGTCTCCTTTTAGAAAACATGTAAAATCTTTGTTTGAATGCCTGCAGCAGGCATACATTAAGCATTCTTTGACAGTGATGAGTACAGCATAAAGGCTGATCTGAAGTAGGAGATTCATTTGTCTGCAACCTGTGGGTTATGGATCCGATATCGGATCCGAACCGGCATGGTTTTCCAGCTATGGATCCAAGCTCTCAGCTCCTCCCCTCACCCATAATGCCCTGCTCTACCCTCATGACCTCAGATCTCGTTTGCCGCGCATGGTGACTGGATTGGTTTCTAAAGCTCTCAAGCTAAGTGCTAGTTTTCTACAGTTAATATTAGAATTTTGAAGTTTTTT
Organism: Protopterus annectens; assembly: GCF_019279795.1. NCBI lineage: Eukaryota > Metazoa > Chordata > Ceratodontiformes > Protopteridae > Protopterus > Protopterus annectens. The sequence continues at coordinate 179,091,716 of NC_056737.1, read as the reverse complement.
ATTGATTTTTTGTGTGAAAGTGTAGGTTTCCCCTTTGATATTTTTACTTTTAGAGTTAATCTAAAATTATTTCCCTCCTCGCTGTTGGCGTAGTGTGTGTGTGTTGGGCCTGTGTGTGTATATTGTTTAGTTACTTTAGTTTAGTAACTTCTTTATAGATTGGGATGGCTGAACAGCCCAAATCTATATTTTCTAAATCGAGTGTGGCCATAAGCTTTCACCAGCTGATGGCCACACTCGTGTTGATGCCTGGGGTTGAACACCTCACATCTGGATGCTCCATTTGTGCAGGGTTCAACCCCAGGGCACTGAAGGAGCGGAGGACCAAGCTTGTTTTGGCGGGCCTCTTACCGCCGGACTCGGCTCCGACCTCCGCTCCTTCGGGAGTAACCGTGCCTTCGGTTCTTCCCTCCGTGGCACCCCCTCCTCCTCCTGGGACTCAACCTCCCGTTTCTGGTTCGGAGAGGGATGCTAGGAAAGGACGGAGGAGAAGCGGCCGAGACCTCTGTTTCGGCCCGCCAGCCAAGCGGCTTCTCCCGGCTCCGTTATCGGCTCGGTCTCCTCCTTCTCGGCTCCGGTCTCCAGTGTGCTTTTCACCGGGACCTGAGGAGGAGGAGACCCGATCTCCGTCGAGGCTATCGAGGAGGCACTCCAGGCCTACCTCGGTAGCCTCGTCGAGATCTCGTATAGCGGATGCTGATCTGGACGGATGATGAGAAGGTTCATCCAGGCCCAGATGCAGATGGGAGTGCTCTTGCCTCCCCTCTGGGGAGCTCAACACCCTTTTCAAACCTATTGCTCCTTCTCAGACCCGCTATCCGGGTTCGGAGCAGCTGGAGCCGAGCAGCCGGGCGGGGTGGGTCGGCCGATAGTACCGGATCCGACCCTGCCCTCGAGTGCATCGGATCCGACCTCTCGGAGCCTGGATCCGAGCCTCGGATCCGGGGATCAGTGCTCGCCGGCGCCGTCTGTGTCGGGCGCACTGTCCCCGGATCCGGCGGCGCCGGCTCGATCCACTCTTCGGATCCGAGGGGCGATTGTCGGATCCTTTGGTCGGTCGGCGCCCTCGGCGTTTGATGTAGTGGAGAGGGCCCTGTTGAGGGTCTCCGGACCCCGGCACTTGTTCGGCTCCGTCCCGCGCTCCCTCTGCACTGGGCCAGGCTTCCACCATCCGGCCCTTGGGACAGCCCGCTTCTGTGCCCCAAGTTGCCCCAATGGAACAAGTTGCTGCTTGCGAGAGTCCTCTGACAGCCCCAGAGGATGTCCCTCATGCAAAAGGAGGCACATTGACTCCCCGAGTCTCTCACGGAAGACACGGACTTGGAGGAAGGAAGGCTCCACGGTCACCCCGAGGATGTCTCATTTGGAGACATCATGGAAATACTCCGTATAAGGTGGTCTGCCCCCAGTCTTCCTCGGACGAGTCCGTGTTCTTGGAGGCATTTGAAGCGGGCCCGTCTACCTCTTGGGTGTCCCCTGCCGACCCCTGGTGGACCTCATTACCACCAGGGCGTGGAAGGAACCGGACACCGTGGAGCCAATTCCTAAGAGGCCCGATAGGATCCTTAGCCCACCGTCCGACCGTGCCCATTGGAGTAAGGCCTCCGGTAGATGCCATGTTGCGGCCACCAAGAGGAACTTGCTCAGGAGAGTCCTCAGTCCATCCCGAGCAAGGAGTCTCGGATGATGGACCGCTTGAAGCGGATGTTTAGTTCAGCGACCTTCTCGGTAAGGCGCTGAACTACTTGGCACATGTCATTAGGATGCAGCGAGATCTCATTAAAGAATATGCTGCATCTCCCCAGAGTCCATGTCGGAGGAGGACAGGGTTCTGCACTCCACCCGTATGGCCACTCTTAGGTCAGTTACTAATACCTCTGCGGCTACTCTCCCACGCCACGGAAGGCGCCGCTAGAGCTGCGGGGCAGGCCTAGTCACTGGGCGTCAGGCCTGGCTCCGTCCTCTTTCTGAGCCCTTCAAAGCGTCATTTGCGAATGCCCCTTTGATGGTTCTGCTCTCTTTGGCAAAACCGTTCGAAACGTTGACCCAGAGCGAGAAGGACGGAAGACGCTGTCTGCCGTCGGAATCCACTTCTCTGCACCCCAGAGGCCCTACTCTAGGAACCAAAAGGGTCAGAAGAAGATGTGGTTCCGCAAGCCGCAGCAGTCCCAGCCTGCTCCGGACAACCAGTCCTTCCGTGGCAGAGGAGGACAGGGAGGACGCCGCCCTAGAGGCAGAGGGGCTCCCAGAAACTTCGGGTCCAGGGAACCTTTCTCTGAACGGCCCGCGCAGCAACCCTGAGGGGTTGCCCAACTGCTCCACTCTGGAGGCAGTCGGGGGACGTTTTTCGGGGCACCTAGTGGCATGGGAGTCCATAACATCAGACCGCTGGGTTCTCAAAATCATATCCAGAGGATATCGCATCCCTTTCCTTCACCTTCCAAAGTTGAAGTCCCTCCCAGACATCCCACCCGGTCAACGGGAGGCCGCTTTGGCAGAAATTGGCCATCTGCTAAAGAAAAGAGCCATCCAGCCCGTCCCCAGACCAGATCGGATCAGGGTTCTACTCCAGGTTCTTTTAGTGCCAAAGAAGACGGGGAACTAAGACCAATCCTAGACCTCTCTCTCTTGAATCTGGCAGTCCCCAAAGAAAAATTCGAATGGTCACTCTGCAATCTATTCTCCCCTTCTGGGAGAAAATCACTGGATGTGCTCGATAGACCTCAAGGACGCGTACTACCACATCCTGATGGACAGGCGCTCCAGGAGGTTCCTCCGCTTCGGCTGGGAGCCAGTCACTACCAGTTCCGGGTCCTTCCCTTTGGTCTCACCACAGCCCCAGGGTGTTCACCAAAGTATTAGCAGTGGTAGCGGCCCACCTGAGGCTTCAGGGGTGCAGGTCTTTCCCTACCTGGACGACTGGCTTCTTACCGCCCCAACAAGGCATCTACTTTCATTGGCGAGACTCCTTTCTCCATCTTGCTCCTTTTCTGGGCATTACAATAAATACAAAGAAATCCAACCTGGTGCCCACACAGCTCTTAGATTTTATAGGGGCCAGGCTAGACACAAGGAGTTCTGAGCCTTCCTCACTGCGGACAGAGTTCAAAATCTGCAGCTCCAGGTGCGGCCATTCTCCACTCAAGTTCTGTTGAGTTGGTCCTGAGGGCTCTAGGGTCCATGGCATCTGCTATAGCACTTCTTCCTCTTGCCAGGCTCAATATCGCATCCTACAGTGGACTCTCTTAGTACAGTGGTCATACCTTGCTCTCCCCATGCATCATCCCATTGTGATCAGCAAGGCTTGCAAGCGGTCCCTCTTGTGGTGGCTTCACTCCCCGGATCTCCACAGGGGCCGCCCATTTTGTGCTTCTCCCCTCGCCACGGTGACCACGGACGCCTCCGCCTTGGGTGGGGGGGCATTTGCTTGGTCAAGGCACGTGGAGCGATTCAGAGACCTTACTGCATATCAACGTTCTAGAGATGAGAGCAGTGCTCGTGGCGTTGCTAGCACTTCAGGACTTTCTTCCCTTGGGAACAATTGCGATTCAATCGGACAACATGTCTGTGGTCTGGTACATCAACAAGCAAGGGGAACAAGGTCTTACCCTCTTTGTCGAGAAGCCATGAGAGTTTGGGAATGGGCAATCTCCACCAACCGCTTTCTAATAGCAACATTCCGGTCGGTCCAACATCCTAGCGGACAAGCTCAGTCGCACCATTCTGACCCCTTACGAGTGGTCTCTCAATTGTCAAGTAGCGGAACGCATATTGTGGGGAACTCCTTCATGCGATCTTTTGCTTCTCCCTCAAACACCAAGTGCGACAGTTTTTCGCTCTGATACCTCCTCCCGGAGGTTCCCAAGAGGCAGCTCTGGTGCATGCTTGGCCACCCGGTCTTCTGTATGCTTATCCACCCTTGCCTCTGATGCTCCAAGTTCTTCAGAAAGCCTCTCGGGTGGGTTGCAGAATGATTCTCATTGCTCCGTTTTGGCCTCGACAGATCTGGTTCCCCTTCCTAAGGTCTCACTCGGTGAATCCTCCTTGGATTCTAGATCCCATTCCGGATCTGATATCCCATCCATCCTGCATACCTCCTCCGAATCTGGACAACCTGAAGCTGACCGCTTGGCTGCTCCAGTTCCACTCTTGATCAGGACTCCCGGTATTTCATCACCTGTTAAGGCAATTCTGGTGGCAGCTCATAAACCGTCCACTAGGAAGGTCTACTGCAGCAAGTGGAAATGGTTTTCTTTGTGGGCGCAAGGCCTGAATCCCTTCACGGTTCCTCTCCCATTAGTGCTTGACTTTCTAACCACTCTTTTTAACGATGGTGCCAGCAGTTCCACAGTCAAAGTACAACTGGCGGCAATTTCTCATTATCACATTGGCCATGACTCTAATCCTCTTATGTCAGCCAAATTGTGTAAAATTTTCCTTAAAGGTACTTTTCTTCTCAGGCCCCTGTAAAACAAGCGGTTCCTCCTTGGGACCTCTCTTTGGTTCTACAGGCCTCGAACCAGGGTGGATCTCAAATTCTTGTCTTACAAGACAGCCTTTTTGGTAGCCATTACATCGGCCAAGAGAGTTTCAGAGCTTCAAGCATTATCAGCTAAACCTCCTTACTTGGTATTTCATCCGGACCGTGTCTACCTCAGGACCAACCCGTCCTTTCTTCCTAAAGTCGCTTCTGAAGCAAACATCAATCAATCTATTAACCTCCCTGTTTTGTTAGCTAAATATGAAAACAAAGGTGAATATAAGCTTCACTCATTAGATGTTCACAGGCAACTTAGATTTTATCTAAACAGGACGGCTGGTCATAGGCAATCCGACCAGTTGTTTATTTCCTTTGCAAAATTTAATTTGGGCAAGCCAATTTCTAAAGTTTCTCTGTCCGCTGGATTTCACAGTGCATCTTATTGGCTTATCAAGCTTCAGGAAGGGGTGTTCATGCCCATTCAACCGGTCAGTATCTACCTCGGCAGCCTTCAAGGCTAGGATTCCTCTAGATGATATTTGTGCAGCAGCCACGTGGGCTTCATCTCATACTTTTATCTCCCACTATAAGTTGGATCTTGCATCTAGGGTAGAGCATCCTTTGGCTCCGGTGCTCCGGAATATCCTTCCATGATGGCCGCCCAAGATTCAGGTAGCTGGGGACTCTGTCCCACAGGTTGCAGACAAATGAATCTCCTACTTCAGATTTAGAAGTGATGTACTCACCATAACGTTCCATCTGAGTAGGTGTATTCATTTGTCTGCAACCAATCCGCCCTCCTATCCCCCTAGCCTTTCAGTTTCCTGCATATTATGTGTTACCCTTTTCAGGGTGTTCTTGCTGTTGGCAAACTCGATCTGAGGTCATGAGGGTGGGCATTATGGGTGAGGGAGGAGCTGAGAGCTTGGATCCATAGCTGGAAAACCATGCCAGTTCGGATCCGATATCGGATCCATAACCCACAGGTTGCAGACAAATGAATACACCTACTCAGATGGAACGTTATGGTGAGTACATAACTTCTAATTACTTTTTTAACAAAGGGAATCCTGCAGATTCTCACTCACTAACTGATTGAATCTCAGATCGTTCGGTTCCTGTGGACAACATTTCAGAAAATCAACACTGGCTGAGTCAGAGACACTACTGTACTAAACTCAGAAAAGAGAGAAAATCTAAGCTCTGTGATTGTTTTCCACCTTTTCCCTTTTATATGAGTTTGTGAGGTCTCAGGGTATTTAGAGACTGAGTATGTGAAGGAGATTTCCCCACACCTTGGGGTGCAGGAGGGTTGCTACCTGCAATAAAGAAAAGTCTTTTTTATGCAGTAAAGTCTTGAGTGTTTTATGTGTCCACCAACTTCTGTAGTGTTACTTATATTGGGATAATATCTTCTAGGACTACAGATGTTTTTGTGATAATTAGTCACATATCGATTACATGACACAACAATTATATCAGGTCTTCTGATCTCATTTTTGAAATTATTTTAGGATATGGCCTTAAGTTTTGATAGACATGGCCTATATCATACCTGCTGGAATTATTTCACATCCCAAAATTAAAAATCTGCAGCTTTTACAGGTTTTAACATTTCATAATGCTTAAAAATTGTATAGAAAAATGTCTGTACTAAAACCTTCAACTAGAACAGGGAAAATAAAAAATAAATAAATAAATAAAGGAAGGATTGAAACAGATTCTGATGTATTTCTGACCAGAGGGTTTTGTAGATCACTATTTAAGATGTATGTCCCATAACACACCAGGATCTGCACTCATTGTTGATCTTTAGACGTGAATTTTGTACGTTTGCATATTCACCAAAAATATGATAGTTAATTGGCTACTGTAAACTGTCTGTCTACACACTGCATTTACCCTTAACTTAATGACCAAAGTCATTGGTGAAAACGGTCTGAGAAGGGATGGTTAACAAATGCATACATTAAAGTAAATTCCTATATCTGTGTGCAAAGGTTTCAACACAGCCATTTTATTAACATTTATTTTCTACTGACAGCATGGTATTTTTGGGTACTTTGGATTATGGTCAAATTAGGTCTCGAACATCTATGTGTATGTGTGAGAGTATGTTTGTGTGTATGCATGTGTGTGCATGCATGCATGCCTGTGGGTCTGTAAGTATGTTGTGTGTATATGTAATCATTTGTCATTCTAAAAATGCCAGCTTACATATTTGAAGTCCAACATTGTTGTCATTGAATCCCCCACTGACACAAATGTTCTCCAGGAAGGGCTCTCACAAACAACTGGTGTAAGAGCTAGACATTACCAGGAAGCAACTCCAAACATAAAGCTCAGAATAACTCACAACTTTACAGCTTTAGAGATAAGATACAGAAAGCTTCAAAAAATGCTAAACAGAAAATAATGGATTACTTTGAAAAATATGCATGAGGTTAGAAAAAGATTGCTGTTAAAACTAAATGCCAAGAAATGCATAACAGTATCCTTCTGGAAGTCATCTACCCCTGGTAACTATGAGATATTGACAACACACTCCTAAGAGTAGACCCAGTAGTCAGGGACTTGGGGACACACATAGTCATATGTCTACAGTAGTGAGAAAATCATGTGTCAGTAGGTGATTCAATGACAGCTCCTAATTTGCATTCATCTGCAGATTTAGTCAGCTGGAAGCCATTGACATTGGCCTTGACTTCAGAGAAGTAAATGTTAAAAAGGAATGGTCCCAGGACCATTCTCTGAGAGTCCCCGCTTGTGACTGTCCTTGTTGTAGAGGTGGACTCCCCACTTCTAACTTCCTAGGTCCTCTCTGTGAGCCACTTGGCTATCCACTGGGCGACATGAAGGTCTATACCTAACCTCTTCAGTTTGTCAATAATGCCCAAGTAGGCATTATTATTATTATTATTGTATTATCATCATAACCATCATCATTATTATTAACAAATATATTTTGATTTTGGGTTCAGCTTTATGACCCAGGTTGGGGCTGAAAAAGGTCTTTAGACCAATCCATTCACCTGGTTAACAAAGCAAAGCAAATAAATAAATAAATAAATACATCATAGCACTTAGAAAATGGCAGTAGTATTGCTTAGTGGTTGTAAAACAGTTTTGAATATAGAAAACAGTTAATTTTTAATTGCTGTTTTCCAAGTTTTGAAGAAAAGAGTACTCTTGGTAAAGAATATATTACTTAGAATATAGAAGGCATTTAATGATTATTTATGGAGAAAAATTCAATAACTAATCCCACATTTCTGATTATTCATAGCATACAGAAGATGTTGAAGTTAGTTGTTGTGAACTTTCTTAAATAGCTTCCCCACCTCCACACCACACCACACACACACACACACACACACACACACACACACACACACACACACACACACACGCACACTCAGACAAAACTAAAGCTGTTATACCTGAAATAGTTAACACATCTAGCCCATACAGAACTCAATATGTAGTTGGAAAGATACAGTGAAAACCATCATGCTGTTGTCTGAAACTAAAGTAAGTCATGTTTGCTATGATTCAGGGGAGGTAACTCTAAATGGCTACATATTGAAGGTTAATATGAACTATCCTGAACATCACACTAAACATAACAGCACGTGTGCATGGGCGGTGTGTGTGTGTGTGTGTGTGTGTGTGTGTGTGTGTGTGTGTGTGTGTGTGCGCGCGCATGTGTGTGTGTGTGCATGCACACACAAATGTTTCTTTCAGCAGATATACAGTCCTCTATAACCCCTTCCACGCACTGCTAAACAGTAGTACTTCAAGTCACAAAATAATATGGTATCTACAGAGTAGATGTGTAAGCAAATATGGGTATATACAGTGCACATATCACCTTCCAATGTGCACTGTTTTTTAACTGCATGTATAATACAGAGCATTTCCCATTTTAAAGAAAAAGTGCAATACTTGGAAAAGCAAGAATTTAAGTGCGATTTCAGAGAAATTTACACTATTTCTGTAAACACAGTATCTTGGGGTTTTCATTTTTCTTTAAAAGTTCTCAAAGTTCATATGTATAAATGGGGTGGGGTGCAGCCCCCAACATCAGTTGATGCAGGGGACTGCTCCACTGCAAAAAAGGCTTTTTAGATGTAACAATGAGTTTTTCTCTCTCTGCTGTTATGAACCAGAATCACACTTACTGTTTCAGGACTCCCACCCCTGCATCACCTTAATCACATGTGTTTACCCTAACCCTACTCTCTAACACCAACCCTACATGCCAGGTTACTAAACACCATTTCCCTAACAGTGCCACTAAACAACACACTCATAAAGTACAAACATACACTACACAAGCATAACACAACATCAATCCCCTTCCCTAGCTAGCCCTTACTCTAATCCTAACCCCAAAACACCCGCACATACACAAACAGCCCCAGTACCAACACATTTGGTATATCAGAAAGGTTCATCATTACTATCCACTCCCACTTACCATGTCTGGTATTCCCTACTCCAAAAAGTACTTGTAAGAAAATCATGATTCATCTACTGACAGGGACTCATTAACTCTATGGTCGTACAACCACAACAAAAAGTAAAAATCTACATAGACAGTGATATTCGATGTTGCACATTTCATTTTTTTCCTGTGTTTTAATAGGAGTGCATTTACTCCTGCACCAATACTGAAATGGTTATTTGTGAACAGTGCTTTACCCTGGCTAACAAATTTAAATAAATAAATACATCTGGCATCTTCTCCAACAGAAATAATTCTCAACAATTAGCATAATCAATTCCATGAATGGTATATATTAGCATATATGCCCCACACATCTCTCTCTCTCTCTCTCTCTATATATATATATATATATATATATATATATATGGAATATGTGGGGGTCTGGTATATGGAATATGTGGGGGAGGATGGTGTGTAATAAATGATATATGTCGCATTGTAGGTTTAGGGAATGACCTTCATCATGATTATTAAAGCCATGAGTCACAGAGTGCCGCAGTACTTACAAAGGTTGTAAAGTGATTGAGACTGAGGAGAGCACCAATTTGGACTTTCAAGATGGAAAACCTGAAAACCTGAGATTTTCTGCTGTACCAGAGAGGCTGGAAAGAACAGACTGTATTAATTTTATGAAAGCACAAATAAGCAAATGGACCTGTATTCCACAGCAGGAGTTGTTAGTTGAAAGTGTACATCATGGCACATCATGTGTATGCTTTAAACCTGGCTATGAGAAAGCAACCTAGACCGTTAATAGGAAAGATGCAATCCTACCAGCAGAAGGAGTTGATTCTGACAAAACTGTGGCAGAAAGACATAGTACTAAAAGTGGGAGACAGCAGAGTGTTTGTAGAGAATGATTACTCACTGTACACCAGGCAGAAGAGGAGTAAATTTTTCCACTTTTCAGGGAAGGTTGACAAGCAGGCATGAGTTTCAAACTGCTGTACCCAGCTATGTTAAAAATATTCTTCCTTGGAGGGGCAAAATCATTTTTTGATGAAGTACATGTTAAGGAAGAAATACAAAAGTTTGTCCAACAAAAAGTGATCTGTGAAATAGAAGGAGATTCTACTTCTTGTTCCCCTGGTAATAAAGACCACAGAGAGACTGTGCCAGTGAAATTTCTTTCAATGTTTCAATGGAAAATGCTGGAGAGAAGGAAAGAAGCACGAGAGTTGACTAGCAGAAACAAGCGTATGTTGGAAATGAAGCAGAGACAGGATTTGGGAGATGGAGATGGACAGGAATAAATCCAGTAACTTGGAAATTGACAAATGTGGGATTACAAAACAATAATTATATTTGTGAAACATTACAGAACAAGAAAATCTAGAAATATTGGACTTTTCTTAAACTTGTAGGGTACTCTAAAGCATATGCCCTACTTTATGTCATTAATGTTCGGCAAAATACTTAGGAGAGGGGGAGAGGAGGCAGAGGGTAAACTAAGTAAAACAAACATTTTTCTTAATGGTACTATTTTTATAGTGCATTATTTTTTGCATGTTATAAAGTAAAGTTTTCTCAGTTATTTTTAAGTGTAATGGGGATACAAATGTAAACAGGTGGTTCTGTTTTTTTTCTTTCTCCCTTCTTCTTTCTTTTTCCTAGTTCAGTTTTAAGAAATGTAGGCACTGCAATATAAAAAAAAGACAGAACAAAAGTCTGGTTAAAAATATGACAAAAGAGAAATTAGTGTGCTTATTATTGCATAGAGGAATGATTGGATTAAGGTCCTTAGCCTGATCTAGTAACACGTTTTTAAGAGAAAGCAAGTAAATGAAAAAGAATATGGAATATTATAAGGCTTTTTTCTAGCAAATAAAAGTATGCTTAATAACATTTCTGTATCTGGTCCTCATGTCTCCAGGAGACACCCTGATAAACAGAAATGGCTAGGAGATAATGTTGTCTGAAAGCATTCAAGTGTTTGCTCAGCTGGGAGAGCTATAAAGATAAGACAAAGCCAGACAGCATTTAGATGAAGCACAGGCTGCACCATGTGTTTTAGCATGGATAACCTTTCATTTAGGTTAACCCAAGTCTCTGAGCTGTCAGTTTGGAACATTTGTTCCTATTAGGAGGGTAAAACATCAATATTTGAAGATGTACATAGTTTTGTGTGTTATTATTACATCACTAGGTTTTAGTAGGTATTGAGTTGAGTTTGTATTTTTTCCAATAAACATCTTTATTAAATTTTCACACATGACATAGGCAATCTTGCATTTGTACAAATGAAAAACAAACATGACACCACTTAAGTTGCAAACAGTATACATCACAGACACAATTGAAGCAACTGTAGATGCAAACATTATATATCACTTATAATCTATCCAGTCATTGTCAGTTAAGCATTATATGGCTCATTCAAATCCTGTCTCTTAAACCTCCTTCCTTCTCTGCATATATTGTTCCCACAATTCCCATTTTGCCTATGTAGTTTTCTCCCTCCCTTTTCTAAAGATCCCAATTACAGTTGTTTTATCTCTGCTACTGTATTCACTACTTCTAGTAAAGTTGGTATAGACTTTGATTTCCGTTTTCTAGTAATTGCTTTTTTGGCAGCCACCATATTTAGACTCAGCAAGGCTTTACTATGTCTAGGCAATTCTGATTCTGTATCACAACTCAAAAAAATCATCTCCAAAGTCAATCCAATCTAATGGCAGCTTATTTTCTAGTTTCTATTAAAAACTCTACCAGTGCTGGTCTTTCATTCAGGCACCCCCTATTTCTTTCTGTTTAGCTATACTCTGATATCAATCCTTGATAGGGAAGGCAATCTCTAACCTGCAGTCCAAATACATTCTTGGCCTTTTCCCATTCTGTTACCTTTCCCTTTCTAGTTATTTGCTTCTAAATACCTTGGTTCCTTTTGCAGTTTTCTCCAATAAATTCCAGCCCCCTCTTGCCTATTATCTGTATCCCTGACCACAGTCATCCCTATCGGCAAAATCTATTTTCTCCATTCTTGTGCTTTTTTGGTTCTTAGAATACTCCCTGCTATTTTATGAATATAATACTCTGTATGACTTCTGTTGTTCAGGGGTGGGTTTGTATTTTTTGTTTGTGGGCTTTTAATAAAACAAAAATTTGTAAGATGTGACATAGGCTCAAATGGATATGACAAGAAAAAAACTGTACAAAAGTTCAACCTGCCAATCAGCGTATGCATGTAACACAAAAGCTGGAACTAGACATTTAACAAAAGAGCTATTATACATAAAAGGTGGGTTTAATAATTTTTTAATACAATGATGCTTTCTGCAATGTCTTTAAATGTCAAAGTTCTCATAGATAAATACAAAGAAAAAAGAAAAAAGTAGTGAACTATAACTATAGACTGCAATTAGCTATGCTACAGGAGACACACTTTGAAAGAAGTGAACATGTGAATTTGATGCAGAAAGGTTTTCAGGATGGTTATTCATCAGAATTCCTGGGACAAAGGAAAAGAGGAATACTTATATTGGTTGCAAGAGGAGCTCCAATAGTGATAGAAGAAGATAAAAAAGATAATAATGATACACTTGTAGTACTAAGGAGCTTCTGACATGGGAGGAGGATTACATTGGCATGTATTTATATTCCAACTAAAACTGCTATAATGGAGCTTAAGAAAATTCTGGGAGAAATAATCAACTTTCAGCAAGGAATATTACTTATAGGTGGGGACTGGAATTTGATCTGTAACAGTGACAATGTGTCTGGGTGGCCCAGAAGGGGAAATATAACAAAGGAGGGTAAATTTTTGAAGACATCTATGAAAATATTTGGCAAGGACGATGTGAATTCAGTGCTAGGAGTATATAGTGAATTTACATATTATTCTCCAAGATACAAAATGTGCATTTAATTGAAGGTCTTAATACGCACCCAAATACTATTTCAGATCATGAGCCAATAATAACTAAAATAAAACACAGGGTAATTAAATAAAAATGAGACACTGGAGCTTTCCCAGCTATCTATTGAAAAGAAAGGAATTTACGGAATGGGTAGTGGAAACTGTTTAGGAGCTATTAGAGAAGATAGAAAGTTCTTCTGAAAATATACCAAGGGAGTGGGATAAAATTAAAGTGGAGTTTAAAAATAGGGTGGAAATAAAAGAAAGGGAAATATGGTTAAGAAGTAACAATAATTATTTAGAGCTACTCACAAATGTTGAAGTATTGCAAAATAGGGGGAATCTCACAGAACAAGAAGAGGAGCAACTGCAGAATGCTAAACAGAAAATAATGGATTACTTTGAAAAATGTACATGAGGTTAGAAAAAGATTGTTGTTAAGCAACTGTTTTTGATAATAACTCTAGAGCATAAAAACTTTTAACACATTGACCTGGACATCAGAAAGTAGAAAGGGCTGTCACCAAGCTTAGGGAGCCTATAACAAGGAAGATAATAAGAGATCCTGTAGAAGTATTAGAAATATTTTAGAAATTCTATGAAATTTTGTATAAAGCAGAGAAATATGGGAATAAAAAAAAAATTACAAACTGAAATGTTAATGGAAGAATTACATATGCCAAGGTTAGAGGTAGATGAGGCTCAACTATTAACAGGATAGGAAGAGATGAGACAAAAATAGCGATGTATAACCAATCTACAGGAAATTCCCCAGGAATAGATGGTATTCTTGTAGAAGTTTGGAAGCAAGGCAGGAAAAAAAACTGATAAAGACCTGGAAGGTTTTGTTTAAGAATATTGAAGAGCAGAAGAAGTCCCAACATCCTGGAAGAAAGTCATGGTAGCTGTAATAACTAAAGAGGGTGAAGATCCATCAGATCCAGGTTCATACAGGCCCGTTTCAATATTCCACCATGATTATAAAGTGATTATGTCTGTAATGGCTAAAGGAATGGTAAAAGTGATGCCAAAACTGATAGGGATAAATGTGGTTTTGTGGAGGGGAGGCAAACATTCAACAACATTAACAGAACATCGATGATCCAGAGGGAAGCAGAATCTAGGAAAATGCCACTGTTGGTGGGTCTTGATGCAGAGAAAGCTGGGATTTATGAGCAGGGCAACGGAAGCATTTGCATCCCCTGATAAAATTATAAGGCTGATTAGTTGGATATATGTGGGATCGGAGGCAAAAATTAAAGTGGATGAGTTCCTGTCTGATAATGTCTGCTTGAGCAGAGGAACCAGGTAGGGATGCCCTCTTCCCCTTTGTTATTTGCATTATATTTAGAATCACTGGCAAAGAAAATAAGGGACTCAGAAATTCAAGGATATAACTGGTATGGTAGTCAAAAAAACTTGGCTCTATTTGCAGATGATATTATTTTGTACCTGATAAAACCAAAAAGGACATTACAGTGTTGTGGAACATTTTAAAACAGTTTTGAATCTTTTTGGGATACAAAATTAATGAAGCTAAAACAAAGGCAATAGCTATAAATTTATGTACCCACACATGAATTGGTTCAGCAATATCCATATTTATGGGGACATGATAAAATGAAGTATTTATGAGTGGATTAAAAATGATTCTGGTGTTGCAGCTAGGGATATGTGGGAAGAGACTAGGCAAAACAAGCAGTTAAAATACTTTTAGTCCCTTCAATCTTATACAGACGTCAGGCATATTTTTATTAACCACAAAACAGAAAGTTAAAATAGCTCACTGATAAAATAAGTGTCACATCCCAACACTCCGTAATCAGCATAAATCTCTTTATTTTTCACCAATGTTAAGCGCTTTCATCTACTAGTCTGTAGATTTCATCAGAACATGTACCCATGAATCACACTGAAACATATATAACAAATGTATTGTTATATCAAACTTTTTATAACGTTTTATAATTTTTATACATTTTTATATAAAATTAGCAATGTATAATATGAATTATATAATATTCAAGATATAATTTTTGCAACATTCAGTTTATTTTAACAATGTAATATTGGTGTTTTATAAGCAAGCATACATTTGTTATATATGTTTTCATGTGATTCATGAGTATAGACATCAATTCAGACACTAGTTCTTTAATATGTAATTTATTTAAATTCAAATGTAATGCAGTCTTGAATGTGATTGGAAGAACAAATGTATTTAAATGGATGACAAGGAATGGGGACATGTTCTGATGAAATCTACGGACTAGTAGATGAAAGCGCTCAACATTGGTGAAAAATAAAGAGATTTATGCTGATTACGGAGTGTTGGGACGTGACACTTATTTTATCAGTGAGCTATTTTAACTTTCTGTTTTGTGACAAGTCGGGGTTCACTGATTTACTTCTTTGATATTTTTATTAATCAAAGGACACGTTGTGGATAGCAATTAATGAAGTGCTGAAGGATTTTATCTTGGAAATGAAGACAGAAAGATTCTTCCAATAGAACAAGGTGGATTGGGACTACCCAATCTGAAGGGTTTTTCAGAGCTACACAGTTAAAGCTCCTATACATAGCAGGAGTAGAAACCTATAATTTAAAGTAGAAAGGGATTTTGAATGCAGACCTTTAAGAAGAATAGCAATAATAATAGATATTATATTCATAAAGTAGCAGAAAGTATTCTAAGAACAAAGCCAGCACATGAATGGAGAAAGGAGATTCTGCCAATAGGGATAACTGCAATTAGGGATATAGACAATAGGCAAGAGAGGGATGGAATTTATTGGTGAAAAGTAGAAAAGTAACCAAGGTACTGGGAGCAAATAACTAAAGAGAGAAAGATAATTGAATGGGAAAATGCCAAGACTTTATTTGACTGTAGGTTAGAGATTGCCTTCTCTATCAAGGATTGATATCACTGTATAGGCAAACAGAAAGAAATAGGGGGGTCCTAAATGAAAGACCAGCACTGGCCAAGTTTTTAGTAGAATGTAAAACAGAAGCTGCTGTTAAAAAGGAATAATTAGTACAGCAATTAAAATATTGCATGATAACTATAAGAATAAATCAGAGGAGGTCAGAAAAGATTGGGACGAGAGATTGGATAAGCAATTCACAAAGAAACAATGGGGGATATATGTTTGTCTCCCAAATATCCAACAAAATTTAGAAGATTTAGGATTTTTGCTTGGAAATGTTTGCATAGATATTTGTATACCCCAAATAGACTCCAGAGAATTTGGAATGTTGGAGGTGTGATGGGAAAGAAATAATTAATTGGGAACCTATTTTCTGAGAGCATAATGAGTTGGCAGACTTTAAAGATTCCCTGCAGTCAGCTCTAGCAGAGATACTGGGTGAACAAATTGGTGTAACTAGGGAAATGATCCTTCTGAGCCATGATACAGAATTGGAATTGCCGAGACATATTAAGGCCTTGCTGAGTCTAATTATGTGGGCTGCCAAAACAGCAATTAATAGAAAATGGAAATCAAAGTCTAAACCTACTGTACTTGAAGTAGTGAATATAGTAACAGAGACAAAACTACTGGAATCCTTAAAAATGTTAGGAGCACATTACATAGGAAAAAATGTAAATTGTGGGAACAGTACATACAGGAGAGGAATGAGGTTTAAAAGAAGGCAGGACTTGAATGTACTATGTAATGTTTGACTGACAGTGATTGGGTAGATTATAAATGATGTATAATGTTTGCAACTAAAATTATGTCAATGTAGTTTGTGATTTAAAATCCTTGCAACTAATGTTATGGCAATGTGGTTTGTTTTCATTTATATAAATGTGTGATTGCCTATATCATAAGTGATAGTTTAATAAAGATGTTTCTTGTTTAAAAAAAAAGGATAGCACCAATTTGTAGATACTCTTTTTTGTTAATACCTAATCTTACAGTACAGGACATTTCATGATTTTATGTGTAACACAGATTGGGCACGTATGTATTCCACTTATGCATTTATTTTAAGTTTAGATTGCTAGTTTGCAATTTTACATTCATTGTCATTAGTTGTGGTAATGATCTAAGCTGCATACTGAATACAGCTTTATGATGTTTTTTTTTAAATACTGTCTTGTGGTGTTTTTTACCATAGCTCTTTGATAATTTCATTATAGTTTTAAGGTAACGCTGTGAGAGTTTATTAATATCTTTTGGTTGATATTTTAGTTATGTGTTTTAGTTGGGTTTAAAGTTATTTAGTCTAGTTTGTTAGCTGTAGGTCAGTTGTGTGATGCTTCCATTGTCCTTGTGCAAATGGTGCTGGCTGGAATATGTGGCACTGGTCTGCTTGGGCTGCTGTGTCTTACTGTCAGATTTGCAGTGTGACTAGAGCATGCACTGCACCATGTAGTATCCATGGGTTTCAGTACAGTAAATAAAACTATTCCACGTGGCTCTATCACTTTGTGATTTAATGACATGCAGGTCTATGTTTAGTCATTATATGTCATAGACGGTCCTCTGTAATTCAATGTCTGCTGAGTGATGCTACCGTTTTTGTTTCTTATTAGCCTTCATTACACAAGTGTGTGAGCCACTGTGGACACTCACTAACTGAACAGTTCTATACACTGCCTGGATGAAATGATGTTGTTTTAGCTGTATCAGTCCTGCAGTGATTCATAACGTTTCCACTGTGCACTCTGACATCTTCCCATGTGCTACACCAACTTATAGTTGTTTATTTTACTTGAACAATTTGCATCCATGTGTTTTGGAACCATAACATCTCTGTTTAGTCAATCACTTTCATATATTACCATCCTATTTAAATGTGCTGCATAGAGTGCAAATACACTCTGCACGTCAGTGAAACATGCCAGCATGTTCTGTATAATATGAAAATTACTTCCAAATGATGGCCAAATATGACAATGATTTCATATGAATTGAACAGATAATCAAATACCAAATAGTATTTTCACAGAGTTCTTAGTAGGAAGCCACCTGACTACTGATGTAATATAAGAATTAAATGTAATTATTTTATTGTTTCCATTCCCTGTAACTTAATCAATGCTGTGTGAACATTTTCTTTCTGTATTCATTTCCTATGCAGATGTATAAAGTTGCATCTAATTACTGAGCCATATCTACTTGTTTAATTGATTGTACAACCGTATGCTTAGGCCTACCATGGAAAAATGACTTGATGTAAAATTCTCTAATAAACCCATTGTAAAATGCTCTGAATATAACTGACTTCAAGTTCTGCACATTATGCCGTGTAACAAATTAAAACCTCTGTTATTTGTCTGTGTGTGCAGATTGTGGCTATAAAAAGGTTCTAGCACCAGTTCATTTACTTGGTCATCAAAATAAAGAAATAAGTATGATAACAAATAATGGTAGCCCACAAACTTGAGGGTCTATGTCAATTCTTCGAACGCTTAAAATTTCAAACGTTACATGGTTGAGACCAAACGCTCAAAATTTCAAGTGTTCGAAGACTGACATTCAATGGCGCTTTACGGTGCAGAATTGGAGAATTTCCCTTTTCTGCACTGAAGTGCGGTCTCGGAGTTGGTATATTTAAGTAGGGGGTGTGGGAGGTGCAGAGGGGCTTGCCCCCTGCTCACAATGTTAAGATGTGTTTTTCTTTTTTTTTTTATTTAATATTCGAACATCCAAATGTCGAACATTTGGTCTTGACCATGTAACGTTCGACATTTTGGATGTTCAAATATTTAACATAGACCCAAACTTGATACAGACATAGTATGTACCATTGGCATAGCACTAGTTCCCAGGGCAGCCATCTCCTTTTGTGTCTATGTGTCCACTGTCTCACTCACTAATACCTTATCCATTCATTCTTTCATTCATTAGCTAACTAAGTAAGCTGAACTAATAGCTGGTCCAATGGACCCCTTTCATCCATGATCCAAACCACTTGGCATAACGCATACAGAAAATTCTTTAAACAAATGAGTACATGTATGACTACTACTTACAAGATATAAGAACAAAAGTAAAAAAATATGATGATTATGATTATAAAAATAATAATAATCATAAGAGAGTTTTAACTCTAATTGTATTGTTATAATTAACAATCCAAACAAAGAACTGAAGTGGTAGGTGCTTAAAAATAAAATTTCCCCAAAATTCTGACCCCACTGGAATCTGGCAATTCAATCCACAGTGTTTTCTTCCCCGTAACCTTTTTTGTTTTATTCAAAACTAGCTAAGCAGTATAGTTTTCATTGGCTAATAAAACATTTAATGACTTAGAATAAAAACAATAAACTAATAACCGAGAATAACTTGTTTTAGATCTGAATAAGCCTGTCCCCACAAGGTGAAAACAGTTATCTTGTTTTATTCTCAGTTATTACTGTTTATTGTTTTATTCTATGTTGTTTACACATTTTACTAGCTATCTAAAATTGGTACTATTTAGTTACTGTCGAATAAAGCACAAATGTTTATTGGTAATGAAACAGCTCCATGGATTGCTTTTCCAGGTTCTAGAAGTGTCAGGATTTGTTTTGAGATTTTGGCTTTTAACCCTCTACCACTTTAGTACTTTTGTTTGCTCACTTGTACTGAAGACAGCAGTCTTTTGTCCCTTCAAGCACTGAAACTTAATTAATTGATATTTTACATACTTTGTTATGTTTTTGGTATAATTAATAAACATACTGTTAAAAACAACAGAATGACAGACTATAAGTAAACAAGGTTAGGAGATTGAAAAGGAACAGGATTACAGGATCATAGTAGAATACAAGGATAATGACCCTGAAGGGCCTTTTTAAGCCTAGTCATGTTTCCAACAAATATTAGAAAGGTGTTAGTCCCTTGGGTGTTGTAAGAGTATATAAGCTTAGCATGACTGATTGAGCATTTACAAGCTTCCTCCCTCTAATACAGACATAGGTATCAGACTTGGGGTAAGTTTATGGTTCCCCATTCTTTGATCCAAGTTTTGCTTGAATAAGTGCATGTATGGGGAGCCTGATCCAGAGAAGAGTCTGTCTCTGAGACATATACCTGTCCTTCCAGGATGTACTGTTTATGTTGCAGGCTTGGTTTAGGTCTTTGGATTGAGTGTCACTGGTGCCATTTATTTGCAGATGGGGAACATGATCATTTAGACTGGATCTGAAGATGCTTTGTAGGCCAGGCATAGGTCACTGCTCAGCAGGCTGTAGGAGACCAGATATAATGACAATACTTTGTGGCAGTCTGTATAGGTCTTGTTTTCTATACAATGTATTATTTTTTTGTGAGGGACCTCTGTGGTTACTCCAGTTATTGCATATGCCTGGTTAGGTACATGCTGAAGGGTGCACTGTACTCAATGACTGGTCATATGAGGGCAAATTACAATCTTTGGATCTGGATGCCTTGCCCTTGCTTATAAGTTGTATAACATGGAATTATTTTCTTACCACTGTAGATACCTGATGGTCAAAGGCCAAATCACTGTCTACATGTGTTTCCAAATCCCTGACTACTGGGTCTACTCATAGGGGTGTATTATTGATGTAGTAATTTGAAGGGGTGTCCATCTTAACAAAGGATACTATTATGCACGTGTTGGCATTAAGTTTAAGACAGTAACTCTGGAATAAGTTACTTGTATGTGTCACGTCCTCTTAGAAGTGTCTTGGGGGATTCAGTGACTGCACCCAATTTGCAATTGTCTGTGAATTTGGTCAGCCAATAGCTTTTGACGTTAGCCTCGACTTCAAATGTCAAAGATAAGCAGCTCCAGCACTGAGCCTCGAGGGACACCACTAGTAACTGGACTTCCCTATCTTAACTTCCTGGGTCCTATCTGTGAACCAGCTGGCTATCCAGCAGGTGACATAGGGGGTTATAGCTAATTAGGCAACTAAATGTCCTACACTTACTACTTACAGTTGGTATCATTTCTGTACATGCAGATATTAGCTGCTGGTTTAGTTATATATATGCTCTGTGTTAGCCAGCCTCCCCTAAATTAATACTGGCAATAATGATTGTTGTTTTCTTCTGTGCACATTTGCTATAATGTACCTAATTAGCTGGCATTAAATGTTTGTGGCCTTTTATCTATAAAAAAGGGGACTGAACACTGCTGAGAGTTCACGTGCCACATAAGTTTTTCCAACAGACTGTCAGAAATACAAAAAAGGCTTTCTGTAGTAATGCACTCATTCTCACTGTTTGTATCAGCAGATTAAGGTAAGGCATGAACTGAATTGTGGCTGAAAAAGATTCACTTTGTACCAGTCCACTTACCATATTACCAAATGAATAAATAAAAAGAATGCATAAATAATACAGCTTTCTTGTTTGCATAAGACAGAACTTTACTTTATCCAGAGTGACCTGATTTCTCAGAAAAGGAGAGTAGCAGAAACTCGGAATGGAACAGTCTCTCTTTGACTATGCTAAATAACAGTTCATTGGATAAATATGAATATAGGCTCTCAAGATACTTGGTTTCTGCTGCCATTAAGATTAAGTGCTTGTTAGCAACATTAAGTGTAGAAACAAAATGTAACACACACACACACACACACACACACACACACACACACACACACACACACATATGCCCACACCTGCTCGCATGCCACACACACACAATCTCAGAAACCATACACATGCCCATACCTGCTTGCATGCCACACACACACACACACACACACACACACACACACGCGCACACACACACACACACACACACACATACACACAGCACACAAACATGTCCACACCTGTTCGCATGCAGTACGCACACACACACACACACACACACACACACACACACACACACACACACACACACACACACACACATGTCCACACCTGTTTGCATTCAGTACACACACCCACATACACACACACACACACACACACACACACACACACACACCACATAAACATGTCCACACCTGTTCGCATGCAGTACGCGCACACACACACACACACACACACACACACACACACACACACACACACACACACACACACACACACACACTTTTAACTGCAAGTGATTGTCTTGAAATTGAAACGACAGAAACCATGCTTTTCCAATTTGCCAGATGGCTAAGAAAGTTTAGCTATGCATTCTTTACTCATGCAAAACATAATTAAGCTTCCAAATCAATTATGGAAAACAATTTCAAGATGGTTGCACGTGCTCTCAGGCATATGCAGTGTAAATGTGGTCTCAGTTTACCCATCTCCTTGGGGTACTGGCTTCACTGTGCAGCAGCAGCAACTATAACAAAAGACATTCAAACCAAGCATACTCTAACCTTATGAGGAAAAAACATAAAAACATTCTTTAAAACTCCTAAGAAAGTGTGCATATAAGCCAACATGGGCATCAATTTAGAAGGCAGATGAAAAATCACTCAAGCATATAGCTGGAGTATGATATTATCACTGATACCCACCAGTACTGATGACAGCAGTATATACAGGGAACAAGTAGGGAGAAAACCGCTGTGATGGCCTTACAAATGGTGGCAAACATTCTTAGTTTGTGACTAGTAACTAAGATATTTATGAAAAAGATTAGAACCTGCACTAGTAAATGTAACTATTACTGAATCAAAGCAACTAATAAATAAATAAACATAAAAGCATGTTATCAGTATGCTGCTGACTTATGGAAGAGAAGTGCACAAAAGGCAACACCATTAGAAGGGCAGGCAATACATCACCTTTCTTTACCAAATGTGGAAAAGGTACTGGCACTTGTGTAAGATAAGTAAACTTACTAATGGCACAGCTTGGATAAGAATACTGGAGGCATTTTACACATTACCCATGAGCACAGTTTAGCAGTGTGAGAGGTGCGAATCACAGGTGCTCTATACAACAGGCAATTGCTAGTGTACCTCTCAACCTGTTGTACAAGAATTCTTGACAAAGCAAAAAATATTGGGCAAACAAAATCAAGGACAATTTTTAAATATTGCTCTGATAAACTTTGAAAATTAATAGAAAATAAGGTATTGCATTAGCATGCATTGTCTGAAGGTTGCTTGTATGTGAAAACAGTTTCATGCTGCATGGGAGGTCAGTCCCACTCAAATGTTTCATTATTTTTAGGCTTCAGTCCTCATTGAGCTGCTAGAAAAAATGCACATTTTATGAGGAAAAGACCAAAAGTATAAATCAAAAATCTAGATGTTGCGTCTTTTGGCTTTTCCCGGTTAGGGCTCGCCACAGCAGAACTCCAGTCTGCTAATGATTGGTAGTTGATTTTTACATGCCGAGTTACCAGCCCTGACGCACAACCTTCAATGAAGATACACCCATTCACGCATGTCTCCACACAGAAGACGCTCTAGCTGAGAATCGAACCGGACAGCGTCTTACTGTGAGGCGACAACACTACCGCAGCACCACCACCAATTCTGGATAGCTAAGTATGATTGATGGTTAAATAATTCACACTGAAGCCGGGAATGTTAACACCTTTAGCTTTAATGTATCTATTTGAAACAACCAAATTGATCCCATGAGAATGGAGTTTAGTTGTTTTATTTACAAGAAGGTGATTAAATACATCAGCTGCTTTTCTGAGTATAAGCTCCCTTTCTTCTCCACAACAAATCAACTGAAACACAATTAACTTTTCCTGTTGCTACACACACACACACACACACACACACACACACACACACACACACACACACACTGCTGCTGTTGCATCCATTTCCGAAGTCCTGTTTAGTGCTTTTTGACTGACAAATGACTGGACTTCAGTTTAATTATAGTCTTTCTTTTCTGGCCCTTATTCTCTGACTCCCTTGTTCTGTGCTTATTTGTTGCCTTCATCACAGTGCTGTAACCTCCTTGGCTATGTCCCATTTTATAATGCTGTTCCACACAATGATTTATCCTCACCTATTCTCCTGTGGTAATATGCTTAGTGAATGTCATACAGTAGTGTTCAGTGGTATACCGATAGCCACTGTAACATATCTAGTGCTTCTTAATCCTGGTGTTTTGTTTCATAATGCACCTGTCTTTTCAAAGGCAGGGTATGGTATGGTTGAAAGAGGAATACTAACCATACCTTTCAACTGTACAGATTTTCACCTCATTTTTGGCATGTTCCTCATACAATTTATGGTTTTCTGGCAAACTGCTGAGAATTGAGGTAATTAAATAATGGCAAACATTTGAGTTTCAGACTTCATATCCTTCCGAAAATACATGCAAATACAAATCCTGTTGTTCTAGCAACTTTCTCAGTTTATAAGACCAATATTTAAAATCTGTACCCATTCTTTGGGTCTTTGTCCCCCCTTTATTTTAGGCTTTGTCCAAAACTATTGTGCTAAGAAGTTGAGAGGTATGATACTAACCCAGCCTTCATACTTAATTAACACATTAATACATTAAATAAATAAATACAGAAATCCACCTTTCTTTCAATTTCATTAATAAAAAAAAATCTTCCTACTTCCCTGTATACCGTTGTGATTGCAAGTAAAATAATGCGTCTACAGCTTGTACATACAACGTAAATGTGTACTGTTGTTCTAACACTTAAAGACCATTGCATAGCATTGCCATTTTAAGATACTATATATCCCACAATGGATTGCAATTAGAGTTTAGAGTCAGTTGGTTCACTATGTCTAACATGTTATTATACTTGAGCTACCATTTTGCATTAAATAAAACGTGCTTGTTTAATTAACATGCTTGTGTTTCATGGCATTCCTGGCAATACTCTTGAGTCTGTAAATTTAATTACATTCCTGGCAATACTCTTGACAATTTCTGGGCAAACATGGGTGCATACTATGACATGGTCTCAGAAGTGGCATAATTTTGAGGAATAAAAACAAAAAAGAAATGCCATACCATTTACAAAACCTTTTCATACCATCCAAGGGAATCTGCCAAGTTTAGAGTCAATTGTACTACAAATATCAAACCATTTTAACTTGCAAAATACTTGCTGCACTAAATTAAACCTCTTCAGTCTGGGGGGGAAAAAAAAGAATATTCAACAAAATGACACAATTCAATCCACATGAGTCATTTAACTTCTAGAAACCCTTTGGCTGGCCTACATGGAGAGACAGAGAGAGAGAGATAGAGAAAGAGAGATTCACAAGATTTAGGGTGAAACAGAAGGTGGATAAAGAAACAGATAAAATTCAAGTAAATACACCCTGTTGTACTCAAGTGGGAAAGAGGTTGAGGCCATATAACAGTTTATTTTCATTCTTGGCTACACAAGAGCCAGTGATTATCAAACCCAATGAGCATTTTGTGCCAGAAAAGACATGTCACCCATGAAAGTGCATGTTTTTACAGATGTGTACAAGCCAAGGTTGAATGTGTCGAAGCTTTTGTAAGGTGATTGCATGAAATGACTGAAAATTATTGTTTTGATGGTACAAAAATGAAGAAATCACAGACAGAAGTGTTATTGGGTTAGTGATGTAGAAATGTCTCAAAATTTACACTTGAAGTAAATCAATATTTAGAGAAAGCTATACATATTTTAGGGAGGGGGGATTAACTGAAAAGCCTCAAATATGCCAAATGATGTGTGTGAAGTAAGTTTAAAAAGGGGCATCATTCTGAACAAGTTAAATACTGTCTTACTGTGTTTGGTGGTGAGGTAGATTTGGAAATCAGACCTACTATTTATATAACATGGGTGTGGTTTAAGATTGATACAGGGGTCGATGTTACTATGACATCACATGCTGCATATAAAAGTTTCTCAAAGCATCTACAAATGTATGTAGCAGAGACTGAAATTCATAGCCCTGAAGGCAAACTGAAGTGCTTTGGTACACATTTACCCACGTTCGAATGGAAGGGGCACAAGCCTTACTTTTGAGGTTATGTGCTGGATGGTTCATGCATATATAATCTGCTCAGTAGGGCTGTGGCTTGCAAAATGGACTTCATAGCCATAGTGAATGAAGTCAGCGTAGACATGTTAGTGTAGCTGCTCTGCTTAATTATGCACCAGACCTAGGAGGTTGCTGTTTCCTGTGCTGTTAAAAGTAAAGGCAGAGATTAAACTCATGCAAAGCTTTGACATAATGGAAAGTACAGATGAACTGAGTAAATAGTGTGTTTATATATGGTACCAGCAATTAAGAAAAATGGGTGAGTATAAATATTCATTGATTTAATAAAGCTCAATGATGCAGTTGTACAAGAAAATTTTACTTCATCTACATTAGAACACATAGTGCCCAAGTTAATGAAATCTATATTTTTTCCAAGCTAAATGCTCCCAGCGGATTCTGGCAGCTACCTCTTGACAAAGATAAGCAAGACCTAATAACCTTCATAACTCCAATGGGAAAGTTCTGTTTTAAATGGCTGCTGTTTTGGTATAGCCTCACTACTTAAAATCTTTCAGCATAAGATGACTTATTTCCTCACCGGGCTTAATGGTGTTGTTATGAATGACATTTTAGTATTTGGTCCAGAAAAAATAATACTTGATTCACAGTTAGAAGCATTGATTCAAGGTGTCAAAAATTCTGGATTAAAGCTCAACTCAGACAAATGCGAAAAACAGAGTTTCAGTATTTTAGTCACAGCATAAGCAATAGTAGAATTGAACCAGATGCAAACAATGTCAGTACAATAACCAAGTTATAGAGTCCATCTTGTGTGACAGAGTTAAGAAAAGCTCCGGGCATGATTAACGTCTTTGGCAAATTTGAACATACTTCTCTCAACTATATTATATCTGTTAACTGAACATTTGAAAAATGTATCCTTGCTGTGGTTAAAGCATTCAGTAAAATAAAAGAAATGTTAAACTGACAATAGTGAGTTTAGATACTAGGTATCCACGATCTAAATACCAATGGCTTCTGAGTAACAGAAACTGAATAAAGATATTCCCGAATCAAAAAGGGATGCCTTACAAGTATATTTGCATGTGAAAGACTCCCCAGCTATCTAAATGGGAGCAAGAGTTTCTAACTCCAGACTGACCATAAGCCACTAGTTCTGCAAATTAGTTTTTCCAATTTTAACAAAGCGCCAACCAGATTCCAAAGTTTGTTAATTATACTGAGAAAGTTCAGTGCCAGAGCAACCAATGTGGCTGGAAAACAGTTTTTGCTGCCATGATCCTTTTTTTCCCTTATTCTTAGAGTGTTAGAAATTACTACTCATTGTGTATTTCCCCTCTAATACTCTATATTATTCTATATTTTATGTTAGCTCTCTCCTCACCAAATAATCTCTGTACACATTTATTCTCTCTTTCTCTCAATTTATGGTTATTATCTGTACTATAGTATGCAGCTTAATATTTTGTATTTCATATTAATATTGTTGATGATATTTTTGCCTGTACTTGGAGCTTTTCTCCCCGGGCCTGTACTGAAAATGGACATGTATCCAGTTAGACTAGCCCGGTCAACAAATGTAAATAAATAAATAAATGTTGTTCAGGAATGCTATACGTGATCAACCAATATATCGAGTAATCAAAAAAATTATGCTACCTGTGTGAAAAGGATAATGATGACCAGACTATTGACTGCAGAGTCTGCAAAAACTTAAGCAAACTATCTTAAATGGTTGACACCTACAAACTGTTATTGAATACATTGGATATGGCTGACCAAATCGATGGACACAAACCAAACATCTTACGCAACATCTTATAATTTATTGTCTAACCTCAGTTATCAGAGTATATTCTCTCTCCTTATTTTGCAGGGGGGGGGGGGTGATGATAAGTAAAACAATGCTGCTGCAGTTTGTTATATAATTTAAATGTATGCCACTGCACTGACACTCTAAAACCATTGTATAGCATTGTCATTTTAAGAGACTACATATCCCGTAATACATTGCATTTAGAGCCTAAATTCAATTGGTGCTAGATGTCTGAAGTTTTAACAATGTTTTTCATAAACTGCCATTTTGCACAGAATAAAAGTTGTTTTTTTAAATTCAGATGCCCATGTTTTCTGCCATTCCTGACAACAATCTGGACTGTTATTGGGTAATCATAGCTGCACACTATGACAACTGTCATGCTTACTCCTTTTGGTGAGTATTGGTTATGTCCAGTCTCTCAAAGGCTATCAAAAGAAAACTCCTCCACTCTATAAATGTTTGTTGTCATTTATTGAACTGTTACCCACCCGGTTCTGCAATTATATTGTTTAATATTTGCTGAAAGAATGGATGGGCTAATCCTAATGGACCTTTCTCAGCCAATGCCTTGGTCTTATTGCATATATTTATACACACATCTCTTGAGTGGAAATGTAGCAACTACCAATGAAATATATAACATTTAAGCAATTATGTGTAGAGCAGCCATATTCCATTGAGGAAGTAGTAATATCCTGGAATTTGACCTTTGTTTGATAAATGGATCCATGATTGCAGTGTCAGCCAGTGAAGTGGATCTTGGACTTAGAGATCAACTTTGTTGTTATTATTATTATTATTATTAATAATAATTATTATTATTTGATTCTCACTAAGGAACAGTTTTCCACACGTCAACAAGGAAGACACCAATCCAAACTACTAACAAGTTGACAGAAAACACCAGGAAGGACCCTGTTGACCAGAGACGGTAGAGTCAAATATACAGACCAGATACACGAATTTGACCTAGGTTTCGTCTTTATTATACAGACTTCTTCAGAATATGAACACATTTAACCACTCCATTGATGTTATATACACTCATACACTACAACAAATACATCCCACCCCTTCAATTACCCTATCAGACAAAGCTCAATCTAACAAGCATATCCTAAATCTAACTTCATTAACCCTTCGAAGTAAAAAACTATACTTTCAATCCATCTCCACAATATTGTGTTACATATCAAAATGTGTTAAATACACAGTTTTCCACACGCCTCTGGGAGGCCTGCCCCTTAATTCCCCAAAGCTTATTAGTGTAGGTGCATATTTTGATGAAAATTTACAAGAAAGGAAAACACCAGATTTGAAGTGCCCAATATGAATCTAGAACAGTTTTACAAATGTTAGTTGTTGGAATGCGGTTTGCATAACATAACTGAATGTCTGTGAAAAAATTCCAAATTGACTCCCCTCCCCCCAAAACTCCAATATGAAGGTTGGGCCACAACATCCATGATCATCTACATGGGTTTCTGCATATTAGGGAATTAAGAAAATCGAGCCTTTGCAGTGACCCTTTCATGGACAGTGCATTTCAATCATTTAGCTGAATACAACTTGCACAAATAGACTTCTGCAAACTGACTTACTTCCACTCAGTCTAGCTACTGGTATAGTTACAGTGCTCAGCAGACTAGAGCTGTGGAGGGGGTGACATATAGGTCCATAAGTCATTACTAGGCTATCAGCCTAGGGGCCATTATATGTCTGGTCAAACTTACCCCAGATTTTCCAAAATATTGCCGCCATGTTTCAATGCCCTAAGGAATTCTACAGTTACAATATAGGCTTGAATGCATTAAGTGTTCACAGGTTGCATCTGTCCATTAGTGACATAAGTGTCAAACCATGTGATAAATTTGTGATTCCCCATCCAAATTACATTTGAATAGGGCTAGGTATGTAGGCAAGAGTGTGTGTGTGTGTGTGTGTGTGTGTGTGTGTGTGTGTGTGTGTGTGTATGTTTGTGTGCATTGTGTGGGTCAATGTACAATTATACAAGGTTTAAATGAGTGAGGGCTCAGGTTGTCAATTTATATTCACCGATTTTCTGTTCCCTGAGTGCTGTTTTCCATAGAGAATCACTGATGGTGCAAACCACATAGGTTGTGGTAGTAATGTGTAGCGTTTTCACACTTCCCTGTGGTTGTGTTAACATGGAGCTGGTATATATAAATAAGAGGGGGTAGGGGATGTCCTTCTGCAAAAACGTTCTTTAGAATTTTCATCAAGTTGAAACCATCTGTTTTTTTTTTTTTTTTTTTTTTTTTTGAGTCACAGTTTCAGGCAGTTGGACCTCGATGATTTAAAGAAAAAGCCTGCATGTGTGGATGTTCTTTGTGTGTGTGTGTGTGTGTGTGTGTGTGTGTGTGTGTGTGTGGGGGTATACATGCAAGCATGCCATGTCTATGTATGTGTGTAAGAGACAGATGGAGACTTAGATACAGTAGCCTGCAGTACAAGCGATAACTAATTTAATTTATGATCTTTTTTTTTTCTGATAACACTATGCTGCTTATGCCATGTAGGAGGAAAAGCAGGCTTGGAAAATAGAAGATTATGCACCGGTCTCAACCTGTAACTGAAAGAAATCTGGACAGCTAAAAATAACGGGGGGACAAATGCTCAAAATCAGTGACTAATTTTAAATATTGCTTTTATAAACATAGAAAGTTGCTAGAATAATAACTTTTGCATGAGTGTGCTTTTTCTGAAGAATATGAAGTCTGAAACTCAAATATATGACATCATTTAGTGAATTCAGTCCTCACTAATTTGCCAGAAAACCACAAATTTTATGCTGAACAGAATAAATATATGAGGCAAAAATATGGACAGCGGAGCAGTAAGGGGAGATTACAAATGTTGAAAGGTTAATGATGGAGCACTACAATTGTTCAATATTGTTTTGTGCTTTGATGTCCACGGAACAAATCCTGGACTTTACAATAAAAATAAAAGGAGCAGCAGAGAGATAATTTAACATACACTGATTTATTTAAACATACATATTAGAATAACTCCTTCCTCACTCTTAGAATTTGTAGTGAAAGAAAATATAAACCTTGAAATAAGTAAAATTATTCTGACTACAGTTTGCTATGTCTTCACAGGACACTAAACTAATGCAGATGTCTTCCAGTTTTACAGCTAAGTGGATAATCTTTCTTGCCATGTGTGAGTAATGTTAGTGACTCAGCATCCCCTGTGAAAAACCGAAGAGGACGTATGCTCTGAACATGGGAATAGAGCCGCAAAACACTGACACTGGAAACCTATTTAGCTCAGACAGATCGATATTTCATATGAACCCTGAAGCTGAGACAAAGTAGTTTCAAGCCAGACTGTTGAGGAGTGCAGGACAAGAAACAAACAAGCCTAGTACCTGTAATGTTTTTCAATCAACTGATCATTGTTCTAAACAAAACCAAAAATATGCAATTTCCACTCCATTTTTTAAGATATTCAATTTTTAAATCAGTACTGTGGCTATTGTTTACTTTCAGTTCAACTTGCAAGCTGCAGCAGACAGGTTTGGTTGTTGGGGAAACATTTGTCTGCTTTGTCTGAAGTTCACACCATGACACAAATACCGCAGTCAGTTATTTTCAGGGGTATGTGTGTGTGTTGTTCTTTGTCTGCACTTACACCAAGACACAAGAACTGTAGACCATCTATGTTTTCAGGTTTATGTCTGTGTTCCCTGTCTGCAGATAGCATCGTGAATAAGTACCACAGACTGTCTGCATTTCAAGAGTACATGTGGGTGCTTCATCTGCTGTTAGTGCCATAACACAAGTTCCACGGACCATCTATATTTTCAGGAGTGTGTGTGTGTGTGTGTGTGTGTGTGTGTGTGTGTGTGTGTGTGTGTGTGTGTGTGTGTGTGCATGCTTAGCCTGCGGTTATACCAACATAACACCAGTTTCACAGACCGTCTGTGTGTTCATGGGTGCTTACATGTGCTTTGTCTGCACTTCACACCATGACACAAGTGACTGTCTACGTTTTCAGCATGACACTAGTACCAAATATTTAAACTATGCTAGCACTGTACATATTGTACTATTCTGTCCTGTATAAAGAACATCAGTCTTTTGTAAGTTATACAAAGTAGGTAAAAAGACATCAAACTGCCACAACTTCTTTAAGAAGACCAGGATACACAAGTTAAATCTAAGGTGGAGATTGTTAAATTCAATCTACACTCTGGCATTAAGACAGACTGTGTAGGTAGAAGATTCATTTCATCTGAAAGATACTCTATAGCCAGTTGTTTGTCTGCAATGAGGCTCTTTCATGGCTACCCATGCTCCTCCTGTGAGATTTACTCACACTTTTTTGTTATTAATGTATATTAATAATGTAACTCATCCATTTGTGGATGCACTTTAGTCATGACATAGTCTAAGGCAACATAAATGCTGTGTAGATGTGCATATGTAAAGGGTATATATAAGAAATCCCATTTACGACAGTGATAAATCTAGAGGCATTAAACATCAACTGGATGCTTTGTAATCACTGCAGAAGGGATCCAGGGCTGCATCGAGCATCTAGTTGGATCACAATCTCAGCGAAAACCAATAAATAATCATGGCTGTAGCTGAACATGCAGAACAAAGATAGATGCAATGCTTAGGGAGCCCAGGTCAAAAATTGACGTGGACTCTGATCTGGAGCAGAAGTGACACCTGTATGCACAACTGGAAAAGGCACAGAGCAAATTTGCTGAAAAATCCTCAAAGCATATCATCTTCATTGCCCAAAAATAAAACAGGAGGTTAATGGTGAATATAACATTGCATGCCTACATTATTAAGTTTTGGGTTAGTGCATTAAGATACTCCTTTGTGGTGTTATATGTAGTCACATCTGTCTTAACTCTTGTTAACTGGTCCTCTCTGTAGGCAGCTCATCGATGCTTAGGTGATGTGCAATCCCCACTGAACAGCTGTTCACATGCCATCTACCTATACTGCTCACACCGAATTGTCTATTGACCTGGCAATGCTGAATGAGTGTCCACAGGTATCTATGCCATATCTGCATCATATCCAGGGTGTGTCGCAGATAGTCAGTGATCACTTCATCACTGCCATGTTTGAGAATGTGATGGGGTGGGAAAGAGGGCAGCTGGACCTTCTCAGAGATTATGGTGCCACAGTGCCTCTGATGACTGTACAGGTAGCTGTCCTCAGAAAAGTAGTGGACCTTCACAGTGCCTTCAGGTGAGATGTTCTTTACCTCCTTGCTGGCACTTTGGGAATCCTCTGGAAAGTATCTGACAGCTGCCAGATATCTAATGTGGAGGGAAAGATGATGCATTTTCCATACTGGTAGGCAAAGGCATGTATCTGTACCTGTCACCAAAGTATTTGGAAATTCATTAAAGCGAGCTGACAAGAAGTTAGCCTGTAGGGAAGTCAGTGTAACCCTCTCAAAATCCATTGCAACTGAGGTGAGAGTTGCAGTGTGAGCTGCTCTATACATTCATATAGTAGACTACACAGTGTTGAATATGCCCGTTCATTCTTATAGGAGATAGAGCATGATTATTTTGTTGTTTTTATGACTATGACTATTTCATTGTTGTCAATATGCAGATGGGCAGTTGTCTAAAGACTTTGCCATGTGTCAGAAACATGCCATATATAACTCATGTTTACCACACCTGGAGGTCCCTCATGTAGCTTTGAGTTGTCATGAACAACACCTTTTCCAGCCTCTGCTCCTTCCTTATTTTGCTAATTCTTGCTTTACTGGGTTTCACTGGGATGCAATCTGCATATAACCCTTTCATAGTGACCATCATCTCTGCAGGGAGTCCTTTGGAATGGCTGTGTGAACTAGCATTTCTTGAGTGAAGCCACAGCAGTGTCAGTGTTCAGTCTGGATAGTTCACATTGGATGAGTTAAAAGAGTGGCTAACTGCGTTCCATTGCTGCATTCTTCACCTATATTAGGCACCACTTGGTCATGGGAATTGGGGGATGTTGTTATGCTGATGACTTCTTCAGTTCCTCATCTCCCTCTGTTGTTGCTGTAACAACCCTCCCTTTGCATCTTGTGATGTACTCCCTCATGCAGTACCAGCAGCTTTTAGCATCTACACACTTCTCCCTGTGATAGACATACCTGTCAATGACTAGATGGGGTTTTCCACACTGTGATGCAGTACGTGTCCCTGGTACAAACATAGGTTCATAGATGTATACTAGGCTAATGACTGCTAGGGCCTTTAGAAGCCTAACAGTGCAACCCAAATGTGTCCCAGAAGTTATATGTTTTAAATATTTATATAGGTGTGATTGTTGGTTATGACATGATTTACTGACTGCCTCTGGCCATCAGAGATGTGGGTGCCAGATCAGAGGTTAATTTTCAATTTCCCATCCCATGGTCCAAGTTACACTAAAATAGGGTTAGGGAGGGACTTTCTTTCACATGGATGGGGGTGTCTGTTCCAGAGAAAGGGAATTCTTGGAGATACATATCTGTTTCTGTAATATGTCCTATTTATGTTGCAAGCAAAATTTAGGTCTTTAGATCTAGTAGTTCTGATGCTGTTTGTTTTGTGATGTGCAAATGATTCATCAGAGTGGGGTCCAGGGATGCTTTATATGCCAGGTATAGATCACCTCTCAGTAGTCTGTAGGTGACTGAGTATAGAAATAAGGCTTTGAGGCAATCTGCATAAGACATTGCGAGTCACTCCAAATACTCTTTGACTGTGATCCTGGGAACAACAAACTTTTTTGCCTTGTTGCTAAAGAGTCTCTTTAATGCTGTGTAGGCTTCAGGCTGTTACTTCCATTTTATGACCAATGGAATCTCTTTCCAGACGCTACACTTCCCTTGTTTCTGCAGCTATATTTGATAAGATGTCATACTGACTGGCTGTTTATTTCATTGCTCTGTTTCCATTGTCTTTCTGCAA
Source organism: Protopterus annectens (assembly GCF_019279795.1). Taxonomy (NCBI): domain Eukaryota; kingdom Metazoa; phylum Chordata; order Ceratodontiformes; family Protopteridae; genus Protopterus; species Protopterus annectens. The sequence continues at coordinate 179,057,263 of NC_056737.1, read as the reverse complement.
TGGCCACTTGTTTTTCAACCTGTATCCCTGGATCATTGCAGCTAGCATGTAACCATTAAAAGGAAAATATTTAATAAGACCACAGAATGTTAATAAACACCATACTCCAGTGTATGCATACTGAAGTACGGTATGGAGTAAAACATGTAGTTGTAGAACATATAAAAGTGAAAAAGGTAATGGTAAGCAAATGAGTAGGGGTTACAAAATGCATGCAGTGTGAGGGATAGGTGACAGACACAGTTATTAGGCTATGGACGTGTGTCAGGAGAAAGTAGAAACAAGTAGTGTTATCTGTAGGATACAGAAAGAGAATGTAATAAGGCAGAAGTGAAAAAGGGTAGAAGTCAAACAGAAACTGAAGATAAAATAAGTGGAGAATTGATGGAGGGATAAAAAGATATTAGGGTGCAATTAAGTACCGTCATGCTCAGCAGAGAAGAGTTGATGCAGTGGGCAGTGATGCTCCAATGAAACACAAACCCCTTGAGTATTACGGAAACCGAATGGTTTTGCATTGCATATTGAACAAGTGTCAATGTTGTTGTTGTTGTTTGTCTTTCAACTTTTCCCGGTTAGGAGTCGCCACAGCAGAACTCCGTTCTGCTAATGATTGGCAGTAGATTTTTACGGTGCCGAGTTGCCAGCTCGATGCCCAACCTTCAATGAAGGCACGCCCATTCACGCATGTCTTTCGGAATGCCACTCGACCACGGGGAGGACATGCAGACTCCACACAGAAGGCACTCCCCACACTCCAGCCGAGACTCGAACAGGAGAACATCTTGCTGTGAGGCAACAACACTACCGCTGCACCACCGCAAGTGTCAATAAATTCCAGTGTTGTTATGCAAAATGCAATATACAGTGATCGCCTTTGCCCTCTAAAGAAAATAATTATGGTATCACACTTGTCTGTTTTTTATGACTAACAGTATTATTTATCATCATTACTTATGCAATCTTTTAAGTAGGCTTTAAGTATCAAAAATAGGACAGACCTGCAGAAAAAAGTAACAAAAAACAGAAGTAATGCAGGTGCTATATCTGTTACAGGATTCAGGTCCACACGAAGATTATATCCAAAAAAAAAAACAAACTTTATTAACTCCAGTAGTTAATTGCTTTCATCCTCTAAAAGGACTTTATCAGAACTACTGCAAACCTTATTCTGCATCCTTATAAACAGCTAGTCAGGTGATTTAGTCATGTGACTCAAAGTTCATCATTTAAAGAGATCACTTCATAATAAACTTTAAACTGAATATAAATAAAAGTAGAAGTGAGTATAAATAGAAAATAGAATAAAGACATCAGTAATAACATTGAATCAACAAACATTGTTAAAAACATACAATTTAAAATCATATTACAGTAGAAAGAGTGTTATGTAATAAATATCAGTACGACTTTTTAAATAAGGCCCAGAAATAAGCAAGCACTGTCTCACTTTTCCCCATGCACCCAAAACTCCATGTGGAAATAATAGTTTGGAAATTGCAACTTAGCTGTTATATTTTAAAAACACAATAGATAGGTATCTTGTCATTTGTCCCAAGGGTGCATCAGCATGTAACTTCTGTGGCCCTTTTGTTGGGTTACAAGGGACTCGTTCAATGACACAAAAATAAGATTATGCTCCTGAAATTCCAACTTGCGCTTATACAGCTCCCCAGTTTCCTTTATTTTCCTAATCTCATACCAGTTTTCATGCATCCTTTTCCCAAGACTTCTCTCTATTTTTCCCATATAATACAATTGGCAGGGGTCACAAAAGGCTATATAAATGACCCCTACTGTCCCACAATAATAACTTTGTCTAAACTCAAAATGTATGCTTGCATGTTTTTAATTTTAAACTATTGCCTTCATTATATCAATACACTGTGTGCATGTTCCACATTTCCTGGTCTTCATATTTCCATTAAGGGCTCTACTGTTTGAATATACCTGCATAATCTTCTCTAATCTTTACTCTATGCTTTAATGTCTGCTAAATACAATGTTGGGATTTTTCCCTAAAATGCCTACAATATCACTAGAACTTTCAAAAATCTTGCAGTCCCTTCTCAAAAGTGACTGTACCAAGTTACATTCTTTGTGTGAATGTGGTTCCAGTAACAAATACAGCACCTGCATTGTGTCTGTTTTACATTCTAAGTTGTTGATCACTTCACAAGACATCCTACTCACATTTTTTAAAATCATTAATTCTTGGATTAACGTTTTGGCTATGGTGTACAGGCACAGATGGGACTGAACTTTATCTTTTGTAGGTTTCTATCCTTTTAAAAATAAACAGGGTCTTGTCACAGTGGGCCAATTATCTTAGGCTGCTCTTATGGGAGCCTTTACATTCTTGTTTATAAGATGTGCAGAAAAGTAATTAGAACAAAGTTTCCCTTACCCAGCTTGCTTCAACAACATTGGCCTTCCTATTTCCAAACTGCATAGCCTTGCCTGTCTTTTAAAGTCAGAGTATATTTTTCATTTTATTCTTTTGCTGGCAGTCTTGTATTCTGACAGCCTTATTGGAAAGTATCAGAGAGATTTGTAAACTTTATGTGCAGTAGTGTACGGACATTGTACCCACTGTTGTTTGTATGCAGTCCAGAAACTAATATAAAAGTGAATGACTTTAATACTATGGTTCTTGCAGCCCATCCCTGCCCTATGTGACTTGTGCTCACAGATGAATCATGTACAGAGTCAGCAGTGTTTTAATTTATAAAGCAGCAGTATGAATCACCGTGTCAATTGCAGAGTGCTTGCAACCACCATCAAATGTTACTTACGAAGATGGCATCTCTAATATGTTGTCACTGTCCATTTTGAAGGATGCCTTTTGCATCAACCATTGGATTTATGATCAAGGTGATAGGAAGCATAAACACAATCAATTTTGCTGTGATGTTGTGGTTACCAGGTGTGAAATATCCATCTATAGGTCGACATAATCAGAAAATAATATCTGTTGCACTGCAAAGTGCTTTATTAGTACACATGAGGACACAAAACCTAATTACTTAACTGGTATATTTTAAGCTTTAGTGTAAGAACAATGAATAAATAAAATAAAAATATACGTACTCTGTAAACATAAAATAACAAGCTGTCATTGCTTTTGTGTGTGTGTGTGTGTGTGTGTGTGTGTGTGTGTGTGTGTGTGTGTGTGTGTGAGTGTGAGTGTGTGTGTGTGTGAGTGTGTAAGTGTGTGTGTGTGTCTATGCATGTATATATCTAGATATGTGTATGCACAGAACTGCAAGCCTTTGTGTGTATGAGTGTGCATGTGTGCGGTTTTATGGAGGGCAGATGAATTACATGATCTGTCTTTCATGTTTACACAATAATGTAAGAGTTACTGTATTACTGTAGACCACTCATTGCACACAGTGCTATACATATTGGTAGTGTTATAGCCACTATAAAATATGGAATGTCAGCACATCTTTTGGCATGACAATCATATTACCTACAAATACACAACAGTCATGGGCTTGAGCCGTTCACAAAAGTAGCATCCTCACTGCTTATGCATTCAGAGTGTCAGTAATGTGCACAGCTACTTAATGAAGAGTTCTGGTTCATTCTGTGCTGTCAATGGACAATGGGATTGCACATCAATGTGTGGAGATGAAGACAGAGCATGGTTATACTACTCTGCTACTGCATACTGTAGTATTCTCTGGACATAATTAATGCCTTACCATGTGTCTGAAAACTTACTTTACTGCTGTGTCAACGGATGGGTTACTGTTGCGGTTGTGTTGCTTAATGGTGCTATGCTGTGCAGCACATGAGTTTTAAAACATTTTATGTCACTCTGTTTTATATTTTGACAGCCATTGTCCACACTGTCTTCCCATAAACTGGGACCTCTTGAAACTACTTTTCGTATGTGATTCATTGGTAAGTAAATCATTTGTGATAGTGTCTGGCTTTATCTGCAAATGTGCTCCATTACTTTCAGGGTGGCATTGTACATGATTCAAAGTTTTTTTTTTTTTTTTTAAATCGTGTAGGTTCCTGGTATGTGATTTTGTTCTGCATATGAGCCCTACACATCACATACCATGTCTGTGAATACTGTCATTTTTCTGGACTAGAAACCGACTCTTGTGTGTACATGTACCTAAACATCAGCATGTTTGGAGTCTCCCTATAGTAAAAGGTTACAGCACTCCCATAGCCCCACAGCAGCTTGAAAACTTATTTCCATGGTGCACCTTCCACACTTAAAATTCTCACAGACAACAAAATTGTAGAATTATAAATCTGAAGTTTGCTTGCAGGAAGTCCTTAGCTGGACAGACCCAAGGTAAGAAAATAAGAAGAAGGGAATAACCATCCATTCATGAGGCTGTTTTGAAGCTTAGCTGGTATAGTGAGTACTCTACTGTGTTTGTATCTTACTTTGAGAGGAACTCTGCAGTTGGTGACAAACCTGGGTAAAATTTGAGACAGTGTCCCAAATCCAACCATGATGGGAGCAGCAGGTCCAGAGAAAAAAAGAAGAAGCCATTAAATGACAGCCATACCTTCCAACCCTAATACCTTGAAAATAGGGACAAAGTCAATTGAAAAGTAGGTGCAAATAGCCAAAAATGTAGACATCTAATTAGCATAAAATTTGAATGCCAAATAACACATAACTCTTCCCATTTCCAATAGTAATGTGTAATACTATTCTGAAACACGTGCTTAAAACACAGAGAGTGACAAAAATTATGGAAAATAAAAGTTCATTATCAAAGAGTCTAGTCCTGTAGCTCCCAACAGCATCTTCTGCAAGTCTTGTTGTTGTGTCTTTCGGCTTTTCCCGGTTAGGGGTCGCCACAGTGGAACTCCGGTCCGCTAATGATTGGCAGTAGATTTTTTACATGCCGAGTTGCTAGCTCTGACGCACAACCTTCAAGAAGGTACGCCCATTCACGCATGTCTCCACACAGAAGATGCTCTAGCTGAGAATCGAACAGGACAACGTCGTACTGTGAGGCGACAACGCTACCGCAGCACCACCACTGCAGTCATCTTTTGCAAGTCTATACACCCAATAAAAACATTGGTAAACTCCTCTACAGCTACTCAGTAGCAAATCCTTGGAATAAATTACCACTAAGTCTTAGCTCTGTAACTCCAACCCTTTCAAAACAACACTAAAAGAAACTTTATGTATATCATGGACATGCTTATGCAATGACCCAAATTAATCCGCTTCCCCTCCAATAATATTGTTGCAACAAACTTTTCTCCTGCCTCTCTCTGCCTCTGCTTCTAATAAAGTCTACTAATAATCAGTAGTTCCTACAGCTTCTACAGCTTTTATCTCCTGTTTATATATTTGTTATTTTCTGTTTTACAAACTTATCTATATTTTCTGCATTCTGCTTACTATTGTATAAAACTTAGTATTATATTATATCCCAGTTTAATGACCATTTTCTAGCATGTTGTTTCAACATACATCTCATACATATTGTAATTATTATAATTTTAATTATAACTCTATCATGTGATTACTTTTGTTACTTGTACTTTTTGGAGCTTTTCTTCTTGGGCCTCCTCTGAAAAAGGGCTGCTGCCCAGTCAGACTAACCCTGTCAACAAATGTCAAATAATAATAATAATAACAAAGAGTCAGTGTAAAATCTGTAAACTTTAGTTAACAGTATAGCAAAATTCTACCACACGAGGGCATTCATTTTTACATCACAAAAAGGAAGATGTAAGGTGTGTGCCCTCTTTCTTTAAATTATTATTGCCACTAGTATGTTGGTTATGTAGTGTGGTTTTCTGTGTACTAGACATCTTCAAAAATTACACGTGGTGGTGATGAGGGAGATTCAAAAAAGCTGTGTGAAGGAGTAATTCAAGATTGAAAATAGGGACATACCTCCACAACTAGGTACATCATGTGTAGGGGTAAAGCATGCCTAAAATAGGAATGTTCCTCCAAAATAGTGACAGTTGAGAGGATTGATGATGGTCCTCACAAAATAATGCTCTCTGAACTGGAGCACTGTCATCTAGTGGTTAGTCTTGGTAAATATATGCCCTAATTACCAGGAGGCCACTGCACGGATGTGTGCTGTGGAGACATTCCTGAAACTTCCACTACAGATAATATCTTCCTGTCCTGTCACCTCATTATCCAAAGGTCTTTTAGTGTTTAAAATGAGAAAAGCCAATGAAGATGACAATCCATTTGGATGAGATGTACCCTAGGAAGACAGCAACCTTATTAACAGTGAACATGTAGTTATGGATGATACCTTTCCCTCATTTTTTCCACCTGTAAAGAAATGGCAGAAATGAATGGACTTGCTGAGATACAGAACATGCAACACTTTTAGGAAGAATTGAAGATTTATGTGGAGAGTAGTGTCCTTACACAAAACAAGATAAGCCTCTTTATGTATAAGAATGTGGACCCTTTCATTTGTGAGACAGATTTGTCTTGACCTTTATGTACTGGGGCAAGATTTACAAAATGGATAATAATAAAAGCTTATATACTATACTTGAGCAAAACTACAAGAACAGCATAACAATAATAAAACATATAGTATACATAAGACAGTTATATATATCACAACAAAAGAAGATATTAAGTATAATTAAAATCAAAATAATGCATATAGAAAACATGTACCATCCATTACAGGAATAACCTGGTTTGTGTGAAGAAAGACTGAAAGACATTTATCCCAAAAACATGACCAACACAACAGTGCTAACATGAGGAAGAATAACACAAACATCAGGAGTTGTTTTAATTACACATGGTTTTAATGAATTTAAGGAGGGAGTAAGGTATGTTAATGTCTACAAAAAAGCTGAGAAAGAAAGATTATTTTGTTAATAATTATCTGCCTTTAAGTTATTTACTTAGCTTCATATAAAGTGTTTTGACATGTGCTGTTAGGACTATAGAAGGATCCTGGGGTATTCCCAAGTATATGAAGGTTGAAGATGTCACACTGTTGCACAGTTTGGGTTAATAATACACCATGAAAAGGAGACTTTGATGAACATAAAGGAATACCACCACAAAGTACCTCAATTTTATTCACACCACTGATAAGCTTTTTCCTAAGATAATCAGTCACAAATGTTTGGACGTCTTCAAACAAGGCAGGATATACCAAAATTATATATTTATTAGATCTGGTTATCACCAGGTCATTTGAGTACTCTGACAGGAAAAAATGAGAAAATGTGTGTGTGTGGGGGCTTTTTATGAAGATGTTAACTGTGGTGGTACCAGTCAAACAAACACAGTATTGAGTGGGACAGGGTGTTTTGGATTTTCTACATCAAGAATCAACCAGAAAGCAGCCCATAGTGGTGAACTGGATGTTGTCTTATTGCCTACACAGCCATGTACCATGCATTAGCCTTCCCCACATGAGGTCCCGTGGATACTGCCATCAGCTGGTCACCATCACTGTCATCACTAACTGAAGGAATGACAGTGGGAGCTACACTGCCATCATTGGCCAGTTGAGTACCAGACCAATGCATAATCATGTTGTGCAGAATGCAACATGTGGTAAACATCCTGCATACAGTAATAGGGTCATACTTTAGATCACCCACAGACTCATTCAGGCAACAGAAATGGACTTTCAGCAGGCTAAAGATTCGCTTAATGACTGTCTGTGTCTGGGACAGGACAGTGTTGAAGCATTCTTCAGCAGCTACCCTAGGGTTATGGACTGGTGTTCAAGTGGGAAGCCTTCAAAAGAAAAAAGGAGATGTTTTTGGAAGTTGGCCACCCCTGGAAACCACATGACTGATAACACATCCCTAAAAATAGTTCCAGTAGTCAGAGATTTGGGTAATCATGTAGACAGTAAACCGGCTTTTGACCATCATGTGTCTATGTATAAAGGAAATCATTCTATGTTGCACAAATTATAAGCAAGGGCATGGGATCTAGGTCCAGGGAAGTCATCATTTTACAATATTTGGCCCTCATCAGACCAGTCTTGAGTAAAATGCCCCTTTCGGCATGTACTTGGCCAGGTACATCTAACAAGTGGAATGTCCACAGAAGTTCCTCACTAAAAGGATACAAGGTATGTCATACTGAAATCACCTCAAAGCCTTGTGCCTGCACTTGGTCTCCTACAGACTGATGAGGGGTGAGAACAACATGCCTGGGTTGCTTTGTAGACTCAAGTCAGTTGCACAAGTGATTTTAGTGAGGTAAAAATGAAGATCATCCTGAAGAGCTTGTCATACAGTTTTTTCTTTAATATGAACATAGCACAAAAGCTGATTTTCACAGATGTAGGTGGTGCTGAGTGGCAGCAGTGTGATTATGGGTTTGTCTTTGACATCTGTGCACTCAGTTTTCATGCCTCAGTAAAACATCTGGAGTGATGGAGTCCCAACCTTTAGCTCAAAGTCCTGTCACAAGTAAGCTCAATCTTCCTTTTTCTGTTTTCCTGCTGTATAGGAAAGGTACTTCTCTGAATCCACAGTGAATGGGTCAAAACCCAGTCATTGGTATCAGGAAAGTAACTGAAAATGTCTCCTGTAGTAAAGAAATGGGTGGTGGTTGCTGTGGTGCTTTCAAAGTCTATGTCAATGCTGTCCAGAAAGTCAGGTTAACAGGAACAATAGGTTATCTAACTCTACAAGGACTGTATTGTTTTGTTATTCTTAAAACATTTGCTGCCTATTTTCCTACACTTTTTCTAATTAAGAAAACAAAATGTTTGGTATCCAAATCTGGCTGTTTACTAAGCAAATGACAGTATATTCTGGATAGCTTCATTCTGTAATTTGCCAGTGCCTCACCACAAATTAAGGACTGCAACTTTGGACTGTCCTATGTATATGCAGTCATGATACCTTCTACCTATACTGCAAAGGCCTCTCAGCAGGACAGCCAGTGCCCTCATTACTAGACCTCTGTTCACTGGAGGCAGTTTTACTTATTCTGCATACAAACATACACAAAATAATCTATCTTGTATCACATTTACCATTGATTTATGTTGTATTCTGCTTATGTTGAGGCATCCAACCGCTTCTAAATTCCCTGCTTTTTTCCTGTTTTCCTGTCTAAAACTTCCCTGCTAAAGATGTCTCAACTAAACAAATGATACTGTTACTAGCTGTGACCATTAAACAAAACAAAATAAAAAAGTATAGTCCTGTAAATCATTCTGTTCTAGAAAATGTAACAGAAAGACCCCGATAATAAGGTGGGAAGATTTTAGTAAACAAAGCTGGAAATGCAGTGAAGAGCTGCATATAAAATAAAGCATTATCAATCATAATGTGGGGAGCACAGCACCCAAGATTTTGTACACATGAAATGCAGTTAAGAGGCAAACTGTCAAGTGTGACTGCAGTACAGAGAACTCATGTACAACGACTAACTTCTCCACATGTGGCTGATGGTCACCCAAGGGCGTCCTAACTACCTGAACATAAATAGTTGAATTTATTTTATCCATAGGTCATATTCTTGACATGTAAGGCTTATAAGATCACTGTTCGTGTGAGACCATCATGCCCTTTAAAGGGAGTTTCTGTTTACTCCATTGCCATGCAACTGTGGAATTAGTGTACACAAGCTGAGTGTGTGAGAAGCCTGCTTGCATATTGGGGAGCTCAGGGGGTTTGCCCACATTCAAAAATACAATCACTGATCTGTGCAGGTAGCATGCATGTGAATTGGTTTCTTTATTATTTCTGACTGACGTGTTTTTTGAATGATCAAGTATCAATCTTTTGCAGAAGAAGGAGCAGACTGGATTTTTAAACTGGTTTCTGGAGACATCACTGTGCAGCACCCTATCCCCTTTTTGTGTTCGCTTGTCCATATGCAAGCCAATACACTGAGTCAACTTAGTGCCAGACTCTGGGATTGCTACTGTTCTCCTCAAATAAATAAATCATTAGGAATATTAACTCAGTACTCAGCCATACTGATTGCAGTGTTTCAGTTCACATAGGTTCATAGGTTCATACTAGGCTATCTGCCCAAGGGCATTTATAAGCCTAGCCCATAGTTATGTGGCTTTCACCACCCCTTTAGTTTGAATAAAACTATGCCTATTATTTTGCTGTGCCTCTGTCAAGCAGCGACACTGAAGTAATCCCTGGGGTATATCTGCGATCTCCCATCCATTGGTCAAGATTCCTCTTGAACAAGACCAGCGAGGTGCTCTGCCTCACATGTACCGGGATTTTGTTCCACAGCATAGGGAGTCTCTGGGTGATGAATCTGTCCCTCCAGCACGTTCTATTAATAACCGTGTCAAGGTTTAAGTCTCCCGCCCTTGTGGTTCTGAGGGATCTAGATTTTTTGAGGTGAAGCATATTTTTGAGGTGAAGCATATTACATACATTGTTTACAGTAAGATGTAATCTGGACAGGGCAACTGTCATCAACATTAAAGGAATGTATTTAGCAAGGGTGTCATGATTTGCGTTATTCTGACAGCTTTATTGCTTGTTTGCTGTCAGTCTGACTTACAACTGCAGGGGAACAGAAATAACTGTGCATGGCTGTGAATGCTTTCAAATGTATATACAGAGGGCTGCAGCTACTTTGGGTAAGCAACAACATTTCCTTTTTAAAATAAATGCTTATGTGCTTCTAACAATGTAATTTTAATTAAGAGGAACATTCCTAAGGTATTTGACACACCAGGGGAAGAGGAAATGCAGGGTGTGCAGTGCTAAGCAATGTAAACTACTTTTGACAAGCAGCAAGTTTTTCTTTTTAAATAAACGTACTTTTGAACAAAGCATTTCTTATCAAGAGGAAAATGCTTATGTGCTTCTAACTAAAGTAATGAAATTTGTTTTAATGAAGAGGAAGTCTAAGCCTGCAGTAACTAGCGTTATCTGTGGATCCTTGTATGTCAGATAATGTCATTTATTTTTTAATCAAGAGGGAGATGCTAAACAATGTCATCTACTTTTAATATGTTATAAAGCTTCCTTTTTTAGTGAACATAAGTCTGGCAAAACCAAATTATTTTTTTTATCAAAGGGGAAAATGTTTGCAAGTGTCTATCAGAGTCGATCAACATCTGAGCCTGCAGAAAGTCTTTTAAACCATAATGTATACATCCCAGTTTTTGTACAAGGCTGTGAAGTGATGGCATTTTATGGTAACTTAAAATGGAAAGAATACTACACTAAAGAAAAACAAAAAACAGCTTCTCCCATAGAAGTTGACAAACACAGGAAGCTACAAAAAGAACTTGGCTATTTACGAAGATAATAAAGGAAACTAGCTTTCCAACTTCAGTAACAACTCTTGCATCCTTCATCAGGCATTACCTACAGAAAAGAGGATATAAGAGTAGAAGCAAAAGCAGTCCCGACTGCAGAGGTCAGATTACAGTGGTTTGGTCACATGTACTGGAAATAGAAGATGAAGATGTCAAGAAGAAGAATCAGGGATGTCCAGCCAAGATATGCATGGACTGCATGACAGATAATCTGCAAAAGTCAGGAATGACAGCTGTGTAAGGTAGGCGAGTGGCACTGAATAAAGAAAGGTGGCAACAGTTGATGCAACACCCCACCCCCATCTAGACAATGGGAAAAGCGGATTGTTGTTGCTGATGATGTATGTGGGAACACTAGGATAGTTCAACGGGTTGTGGAACAACTATGGCTTGTACATACGTAAAGATGCACTAGAAGACCTGTAACATTTGACCCCACTCCCAGAACGGCAATGAAAAAAAGCAATGACATTTTATGTTATTCATGAGGAAAATGCCTATGGTATTTGGTAGTGTTTGTGAAAGCAATATAACCTACTTATGAAATAGGCAAACAATGCTATTTGCTTTGATCAAGAGGAACTGCTTAAGGTATCTCACAGCACTTGTGACTGTAACGTGATTCACTTTTTCCAAGCAACAGGGCTATCTTGTCTTTTGACAAGCAGCAAGGCTTTATTCATTTTTAAATAAATGTACTTCAAGGTCCATTTATAAATAAATATGCTTCTGGAAGAACTTGTGAGAGCAATACAAGATATTTTTAATCTAGAACAGAGCTGTAGTAGCTAGGTTGTCAGGTACCCTAGTACCCTGGGCAATCCCCTAATTGTTGCCCTTCAGGAGCTGAGAAGAAAGTTTTCATATAAAGTTGAAAACCAAAAAAAGGCACACATTATAAGAACTATTGCATGAAGTCCTTACTACAGTTTAACAAATGAGTCCAAAAGAAACAGATGCAGGTATTGGGTGTACGCTCGGTATTCACCTCAGAGCAAAATAAACAAAAGAATATGAACTGTCATGGCTGAAAGAAAACGTATTTTATTAGAGCAATAAAAACAGTAAGCACTTTCACGATCAACCAGATCGCTTCCTCAGACTAAAATACACCAACTGTCACTTAAAATTTAAACAATGAAAGACCAATCAAGAAACAAGATCAATTAACAAATTAGTTAAAACCAATTTATTTATTGCAAAATACATTTCATTTAAAAAATACAAAAAAGTTATGCACAGCATGTTTGCAATGTACAAATAGTTATATATAATAAGACAGTAAATTTGCAATAATTCATGATTGCAATTTATGTGAATGTAAGTCCTACTGTTTATTGAACACTTCTAATGTTTAAGTGGTTTAGCTTACTGTATTGCCCCGTGGCAGCAATTTGAAAGTTTTAGCCGCATTCTGAATATAGAAGGTAATCCTCAAGTACAGAAACCTATTTTTGCTGAAAGCAATATAGTGGAAGTTGATCAAGGGACACAGGTACAATTTTTGGAGAAGTTTAGAGCTTTTGAGAATAAGGTCTACAAATTCAAAAGACTCCAGTGTCAGAGGTTCCACCTAGAAGCCTCGCTGAGGTATAAGATTGTTCCAAGAGGCTTGAGAGTCTAAACAATGCCTACTTATGGGGATACTTTCCCTGATTTCCTAAAGAAATGGTAGCAGCTTAACTTACAACTTAGCTATGACTACATGCATCTACTAATAGACTTTTTCTTGCCACAAGAAAGACAGCTTGCCGATGAATTGGAGAGGTTACAAAAATATTTTCATTCCAACTTTTGGCGATAAATTGGATAACCTATATGAAAGTGTGCTGAATTATGAGAAAAGACTGCAAGGCACTAAACTAAAAAAGCTCCAAAGGGACATGAATGACTTTTAATGGGGAGAGGCATCTTCTCCTGGCCTAAACTACACATTACTACTGCAAAGGAACCAATAGTTCGATCCTCTGATCCAATGGACAGCAGCCAGCAACCAATAGCGAGCACAACAGTCGATGGAGGTATGACTACAACCTCTAACATGGCATCTGCACAGAATTTGCTTACCACTTTGACTGAACAGCAGCCTATAGTAAGAAGTAAAGAAAGAGCAGCACTAGATAATGGAATGACCAGTGAGAGCAGTAATTTATCTGCTGTTAAACCCCCTTTTCCATGGTTCTGAGAGGGAAAGCAGAGACTCCATTAATACCCTTCACATTGAAGGATGTGCTTCCCATAAGGGAAAGATCAAAGAGCAGAGGAAGGAGAGGTCGCATTCGCCAAACACAGGGCTCAGAGGAGACACACAACAGGATGACAATGCACAGCAGAAATGTGAGGGCCTGGTGATTAATTTATCATCTTTACAACTAACTGCAGCTCAGATTTCATTATTAGATAAGGGGCTTTCATTTAGTCCAGCCCAGCAGACTAATATGACAGACATTATTAGATACCTGAAACTGGTCGTACTCTTTCACTTAAAATCATGTTTAAAAGAACTCCTGGGGTAGCTAATGACTGTTTTAAAAAATAGAGCACGTTTGTACCAAAAATGCATCCAATGGTGGATGCTTTTGTCAATGTTTGCGAAAGACAAATTAGGGAGTTGTTTGATACCAACAGATTACAAATGTTTTATAATTTAAATAAAGATGAAACTAATGCTCTCTTTGAGCTAAAGGCTCTACAATCAATAGAAATTAGACCGGCTGATAAAAGGGGAGGGATTGTAATCATGGATAAAGGAATGTATGTTGAACAGATGTTAAAATTGTTAGATGACAGTGATACTTATGCATGTATTGCTAGAATGGCAGTTAAGGGTATAGTAGATAGAATTGCTTTCTGGTTGTTTGATTTACTAATGACACACCAAATCACAGAAGACATGTTTAAATATCTTAACATTGAGGACCTGACTATTCCTGTTTTCTATGGACTCCCCAAAATACATAAAAACATGATACATCCACCTACGAGACCAATAGTTTCTACTAAGGGCTGGTCCACTGAAGCTATGTCAATCTATGTAGAGAAAAACCTGCACCCCATATTAGTGTTGTGTGAAACAGTATTGAAGGACACTGGATCTTTTTTGAGATTATTATGTGATAAGGTTGCCACACTAAATGAAGATTTTTTTATTAGTGACTTTGGATATAACATCCCTTTTCACAGTGATGCCTAACTACTGGGGAATAGAAAATATTAGAAGTCTACTATGTATGAAGCAGAGTTTCACAAATGAAAAGATTAACCTGCTGTGTAGTCTGATAGAGATTATTTTGGAAAACAATGTCTTTATATTTATAGAGGTCATCTACCTACAGAAGGTTGTTGTAGCTATGGGCACTGCTTGTACCAGTAGCTGCACCAACCTAGCTCTAGTACAGTGGGAGAACATGTCCTTTTACATGGGAATGAGTTTGCAGACCACATACTATGGTATGTCCGTTTTGTGGACGACATGTTCCTTCTGTGGGGTGACACACCAGATAAGTTCAGAAAGTTTATTGAATACCTTCATAGTACGGCATCTTTTTTAAAGTTTAGCTGTAAACATTCTGATGAGCAGATTGAATTTCTGTATGTCCTAGTTAAGAAATTGGATTTAGGGGGGATAGTAACAGGGCTATATAGGAAGCCCAGAAGGAGAAATTCCCTGTTACACAAGAGTAGTATGCACCCCAGACATGTCAGCAAAAATGTGACGAAGGGGCAGTTTCTAAGGATGAGCAGAGTGCATAACAGAGATGCAGGATTAGATGGAGCCATGCTACTACTAAGAGATGACTTTCTGAGTAGGGGATGTAATGAATCAGAGATAGATCTATGCATTAAGCCAACCTATGAAGAAAAGAAAGAGAGACCACACTTCTCCAGTGATCCAGTGTATGTGGCCCCAGAACATAGTACAACAATGGAAAAACTAAGGTTCCCAGTACCTTATGCAAGCGATATTAATTCATTTCGTGAAATTTTTAAGAGAAACTGTAAAATCCTTACAGCTACAAAGGAATTGGAGAGGGTTATTGACCCATTACCACATTTTTCATACACAAATAAAAAATCACTTCAAAGACAACTATGTTTTAAAACGACAGGTAATAAACCTAAGGTATTATATAACAGAACAGGGATATACCCATGTAGAAACTGCACAGCGTGCAGGTACATTTTTTCAGGGTACATTTTTCAGCATCCTGAACAGAATTTCAGAATAGAGGTGGATTTTTATTCGGACAGTATGACAAGGAATGTGGTATACCTTAGTTTCTGCCAATAATGTAATTTTTTTTTACGTAGGGAAAACTAATAGAATGCTTAAGGAGCAGATTTTAGAACAAATGAGAGATATAGGTAACAAGAAAAAGACTAGTGCTTTAGCTAAACATGTTGAAGCTGAGGGTATTCATCATGTCTTTAAATTCCTAGTATTAGAAAACGTCGCTGAGAATATTGGGGGGGGGTGACCCTGAAGAATAGGACTGAGGAGATAGAACAAAGATGGATCATACAGCTTAATGCTGATAAATACCCAGGGATCAATGAAATGATGTCTCTAAAACCCTTCCTGAAAGCTAAACCACTTAAACATTAGAAGTGTTCAATAAACAGTAGGACTTACGTTCACATAAATTGTAATCATGAATCATTGCAAGTTTTCTGTTTTATTATATATAAGTATTTGTACATTGCAAACATGCTGTGCATAACTTTTTTGTATTTTTAAATGAAATGTATTTTGTAATAGATAAATTGTTTTTAACTAATTTGTTAATTGATCTTGTTTTTTGATTGGTCTTTCATTGTTTAAATTTTAAGTGACAGTTGGTGTATTTTAGTCTGAGGAAGTGATCTGATTGATCGCGAAAGCGCTTACTGTTTTTATTGCTCTATTAAAATAAGTTTTCTTTCAGCTGTGACAGTTCATATTCTTTTGTTTATTTTACAGTTTAGCAAAGCTCGTTGCTACAGATTTGATTCCGAAGCTCTCTGCTGCAGTTCACAAAACATGCTGAATGCCCTTGTCATATAAGCAGCCACAGTCTCATGACCAGCAACCATGGCTGCTTAAATATTCTTTCTGCTACTGTTAGTACAGAGACAAATTGGGAGCCATTTTGGTGCTTTAACTAAAGTTCAGATTGCACCTCTTAGATGCTTGCACACGGGGGAGCAACCCTTCTTGCCCCACACTTGGTACAGCTCTGATCATGAACAAAATACTGAAAGCATTTCACAATAATTGTGAAGGCAATGTAATCAACTTTTGACAAGCAAAAAAAGTTTTACTCACTCTCCTGACTACACTTGTACAAACAAATGTAATGGTTCTTAAGATTAAAATGTTTAAGGAATTCTACTGCACTTGAAAAGCAATGTGGTTTAGTTTTGACTAGTAACAATGCTTTCTTTATAAATAAATTACCTTCTGACAGCTCTTTTCAAAGCAATCTATTTTTTTAATCAAAATCCAAAAGCTTAGGATATTTGACAGCACTAACAAAGGGAATGTGATCAACTTCTGACATGCAACAATGATGACCTTTTTAAACATGTTCTTACAGTACCTGTGAAAACACTAGAATTTAAGACCATAATGTTGTGCATTGCTTCCCTATGATAGTCTTTTTTTTCTGAAGCAAAATATTTTTTATTGTTAAAATACCTGAACTGAAAAGTAAGAGTATCTCATCTCTTACATTCACGTGCAAACACTTCACCAAATGATATCTGCATTCATGTAAACTTAAGTGAAATATTTCTATCTGTATTTGTCTTTTCTTCTCACTACCTAGTATAAGAGAACATTCTCACTTGCCAAAGCAAACAAACAAACGACAACAAACAAGCATACCAACAGCATACAAGGGAACAGGATACAAAAACCAAATGACACTGACTGCTTCAGTATCTAGTGCTTTTTCATGAGCAAGCAGAACTGCAGTATTTTTATGTATAAGCATCTGGGCTCAGGTTTTCAGTAACTTAATAGCATTTCTGAAAGTTCTTGTGAATACAGTATAATTGTTTACTTTTTTTGACATCAGTAACTTCTTATTTAACTGTGCAACTCACCTAATGACACAAACATAAGGTAAGGCAAGGTATAAAAAAAACATAAAATGAAAGTAAGAATATTTGCCTCAGTGGGAGGAAAAATACTATTTGCTCTGGATAGCTTGCAGAGGAGCTATTAAACACTTCTTTTGTTATGCACAGACAGCATAGCAGTGAGGGTAACATTTGTTGGATGATAGTTTGCATCCATAGGGCATAGACAGGACTTTGGCAGTTACTGAAAGCTGTATTATTTCTGTTATTGCATGAGGAACAATGGTGTTTCGCCATGGTCATATTTCTTTCTGTAATGAAACATTTATTATTATTATTATTATTATTATTATTAAAAAACATGTACAGCAAAGCATCTCTGAAGGGCTTGGGTTAAATCATTTATAAAGCAGAACGTTCATTTACACTTCTATTTATCCTGTAGCCTGTGAGAGGTTGGCAGTTTCTTTGTCTAGCAAGTCATTCAACAAGTTAGACAGCCTGAAGTCCAAGAAATCATGTTAACAATGCATTACTCCTCTATGAAGGATATGTGCAGGACTTAAAAAGACTGCACCAGTCTATCTCATTTGTATACTTGCAATACCACTTGGGTCTTTTAACTACTGGTCTGTTAGCAACATCTTCCGAAGATCCCTTCCCACTCACAATTTTCAGAAAATGTGGCTTAGTAATCAGCTGACATTCATCTTCTTTGTCTTGTAGTGGAGTGCCAAGGCTGGCAGATTTATTATGACCTGCAGAAGTCACAAGGAATTTCACTTCTCGGCCTGTGATCACTGTGCATTCCTCTTTAGTATAAGATTCAAATGCTTAAATGGCAGGCTTGCTTGCATGATTTCTTACTGTGTACAGAGGCCTTTGTCTTGCATTCCATGAATGGGTTCTCTTGGTTGCAGCCAACATCACCAGACCTACTTCCAAAGCCCCAAGAAACTGTATTACCACCAGCCCCCCACCACCCATACCCCAGGCTGTGTGATCGTAACTCATGCTGGACTTTTTTTCTCTTTCCTTTCTAATTTCCTATGAATTCACTCAGTATACACTGCATTTCCAAACAAACCAAAATGTCTCTCTTCATGCAGCCTTGTTATTAGCAAGGATTTCAATGGCCCAGTTAACTTCACTCTCCAGGATGTCTTGCTCTGTATTAGGGAAGATACCACTGTATGTATCAGTGATGCAAGATAGGATCAGAGGTGCTAAAATGCCTAGAATCAGGTGTGCTAGAGCCAACTACCACAACGTGTCAATGGATACTGTACTGTATTATAGAATAAGAGGAGAAAAGGATCTACTTCTCAGCAGCCCTATTCCAACTAGCCTACTTGCAATAGGGTTGCTGAAGATTGGGTCCTTTTCTCCTCTGATGCTAAAAGGTATGATAGAATTAGAGATACCACAACCATTTGGTACATAGTGTCAGAAGGTACTGTATGATGGAATCAGAGATACTGCAACAAACTGGCACAAAGTGTTAGACGTGGTGTGGATACAGGAATGCCAAAGAAGCTGAAAGGTACGGTGTATAAAACAGTGGTGTAACTATTGCTTTTGTATTACACAAAAACCTGCACAGTGAAGGCATAGCAGCTGAAGATGCTTGAGGTAATAGAGATGAAGTGTCTGATATATGTAGAAGGATGTACACTGCGGGAAAAATTTTAAAAAATTAGGACATCAGAGTTGAAGCCAACATATTCTCAACTGCAGACAAAGTCAGTGAAAACAGATTACGGTAGTTTGTTCACATATGCAGAAAAGTAGTAGATGACTTGGTGAAGCAGATTTGGGAGAGACAGGGAGAAGGCAACAGGCGACAAGGATTTCTAATTAAGAGATGGCTTGCATGACAGAAGACTTGTGACAGTCATGTATGATTGATGAAGAAGGTAGAAGACTGGCTCTAAACTGAGCGAGGTAGCAACAGTTGATACAACACCCAGACCCCTTTTAAATAAATGGTTAAAACAGGGTTGATGATGATGTTTAAGTAATGTTAGGGTCCTTGTTATATAGTCTTAAAGTCCTTATAATTTGTTCGGTAGCTGGTAATAAAAGTGGTAGGACTGTGAGATATGTCACAAATTAGTTGGTTCTGACCATTTTTGTATTTCCTAGGTTTATAAGGTAGTTAAGCCTATTAGTACAATCATGATAAAGGATATAGGTGTACCCTTTAAAGGGCAGATTATGACAAAATTAGAAACACAGTGTATGGGGTGAATGTGTTTGGTTCAGGCAACATTAAGGTTAGTTGGGATACTGTTTACAATTCTCTGTATAATTTGATGGGGGAATATGCTCCTGTAGTTCCTTGTAAACTCGATTCATTTAAGTCCCCATGATGGAATAATTTCTTGCAAAGATTATGTAAGATCACGATACTTCTGCAGGAAATATAACAGGAATCCTGGCTAAAGGAGGCTGAAGAGGTGCAAGAAAGCTAATTGTTAATTTAGGAAATTGTTAAGGGGTGTAGGTGAAATTATGAACAAAATTTAGCTAGAAATGTAGTTGTGGGTAAGAGAGCCTATTATAACCCTGTTAAGCTATATAAGAGTGATTATAATACAGGTTTGTCTCTGAGGACTGAAATAATGTGGTAATTAATTCTAGTACTTTGGTTAACATTTTTTTTTATCTTACTTTTGTGGTAAAGAAGATTTGAAGGCTGCACTTAGTTATACTGATGTAACAGATGACATGTGCCCATTAATTTTTTCAGTAGTTTCAAAAAATGTATTTAGGTTGATAAATGTTAGATCTGCTGCCAGTCCTGAGGGTATAAATGGTGCTTCTTTTGTCAGCCATAATTAACATAATCTTCCCTTATTTGTGTTTTTGTTTAAAAAATTATTATGTTATGGTTATATGCCATGTGTTTGGAAATTAGCTTATGTTGTCCCAGTCTAGAAAAGTGATGATTCAACTGTTATTGATAATTATAGACCTATTAGTCATACTAGTATATTGAGCAAGTGCTTTTAAAACATTATTTCTGAATATATTACTGAAATGCTTTGTGACAGTTGGGATGTTACCCAACATGCTTTTATGGCAATTAGATCTTGTCTTTCAAATGTGTTACCTTTCTACTGTACTTTATTGGGAGGTGTTGGATGATAGCTTGTGTGTGGATATTTTATATTTGGATATGTCAAAGCATTTGACACTATGCCACAAAGCAGGGCTACTTATTATTACAGGAGTCTGGCCTGAACAGCTACATGGTTTAATAGACAAATAATTGGTTGATTGGGCAGAAAAGCAGGATTAAGGATTAAGGTGGGACATCAACTGTCTGAAGAGAAGGCAATTCATTTGGTTGTTCCACAGGTTTCCGTGTTGGGGCCTTTTATTTTTGGTGTATTTACGTTCAGGTTTCCTAATGATGTTAGGATCTGGCTAAGTAAATATGCTAATTTTGTTAAATTTGGTTCTGATATGTAGTATATTTGATTAATTTGTATTACAGGCTCATATGGATAATATACAAATATCGGCATCTTCCAACGATATGAAGTTTAACATAAATAAGAAAAGTGTAATGCATTTAAGGATAGTTAATCCTTTATATCCTTATGCTTTGGATAATTTGAGGATCAAAGTGATATAAACTATCAAGGATTTGGGGGAAGCAATTGATAGTGCTTTGTGTTTTGAGCCACATTTGATGAATATTATAAGAAAGTGTTATTGTAACATACGTAATAGTTTTAGGTCTTTTGATAATCAGGACAAGATGGTTTTATTACCATTGCATAAAACTTTGGTTAGACCTATAACTGAATATTGTGGATCAATTTGTGCATTTAATAATCAACAATTAAACAGGTCAGAACACATTTTTAGTTATAAAAATAGTCTAAATTCTTTATCATTATATATTATTAAATATAAGTTAGTGAGAGGAGACTTGATTGTGGCATATAAATGTTTTGGGGAATCTAACTTTGGTGTTATAATTGGTGTTGATAGGATCTGTCATTCACTTGATACCAGAAAAAAAATGATAATTAATTCTAAACTAGTTAAGACTGCTAGGTGGTATAAATCTTTTTTGGGAGGCTTCCTGGTTGGTGGAATATTATTTCACTTAAAATTAGAAAGTCTTGGACAATTATTTAATTTAAGAATAGGTTGGATATTTGGGTTGGCACAAGGGTTTTGATCTGGTTTATTCTGATGGCAAGTTCTTTGAAGGCCTCTCAAGGCTTTGAACTTGTATATGGAACACTGAACAACATTTAGCAATAACACATACTTGTTTTGGAACTGGTCTTTGAGATTTTGAGATGGAAATAGGACACATACACACTCATGCACGTGAGCATAATTGCATACACTCACTCTCACACACACACACACACACACACACACACACACACACACACACACACACACACACACACACCATCTCTTTTATAATCAACATAACTCTGACCAATATCTGAGACCCACTGTACACAACAGATGTGTGGCATACCTCTCAATTGTACAGATTTTCACAGAATGTCCAGATTTTGCCTGATATTTTTGGTCCATTTTTCATAAAATTGTGGTTTTCTGGCAAATTAGTGGAGAATCATTAAAGGCTGAAGTTAGAAAATAATGACAAAATGACAGAGATATGAGTTTCAGACTTCATACCCTTCATAAAATTCATGCTAATGCAAAACCTATTATTCTATGAACTTTCTAAGCTTGTAAGAGCAATATTTAAAATTGTCCCTATTTTAGGCCTTTGCCCCACTTTTATTTTTGGTTTTGTCCAGATTTCTTACTTTAAGAGGTTGAGAGGTATGATGTTGGTGCCCATTTATCAGTTGAAATGTAATTTCTTAAAACTATGATACTGTCTATACCCAAGTAAAAAACATCCTTTACCTACTTTTTCCTATTCAGCATCATGCGAAAGCTGGAACTGGGACAGTGAAAACAATTGTTGTATGATTTACAGTGCAACATTAACTCAAAATAAATAAATCAATACTTGTGGCTCATTTACAAAAAAATATTACACCTCAAACTACCCATAAACATATCCTAGGTAGTCACATCATTCTACTTTGACTTTACAGAGCTAGAAAATGCATTATCCTTGCTCAGAGAATGTGCCCAATAACCCTGTTGCATGGAAAGATAGGTTTCCTGACAGTACTAGAGGAAAACAGATTTTCCATGATTACCTTCACATTATAAATTAAAATATGTGGTTAAACAGTAGTTGTTTGAATGACCTTAATGCTGACATGAGCTCACACTATGCCAAATTAGTTATTGATATTGGCGTAATTGTGGAACTGTAGTGCATCCTTTTCCTATAAGCATAGACAGTGAAATAGTATGAGAGCTTGATTGTGCAGCCATGATGGAAAATGCAGGCATCTGCAATAGTTACAGCAGTTTGATAACATTGACTGCAGTTCAGCTGTGGCATACTGCAAGTATGGTTAAAGCTATGTTAAAAGGATTGCATTATTTCAGTTTTTTATGACTTATTGTGGCCCACCAGCAGATCAGAACCCACAGTTTGGGAATCAGTATGTTGAGATGCTCTTTTATTCTGATTGAATCAGTGAATTTTTGGATTTTACAGACAGAAGGCAGGGTGGACATAATTTCTGGTTTTAAACTAGACCATGAATATTTCTACTTTCAAGCCCTTACTAACATAGCACCTAAACCACACATGGTCGTGCACATGCTTCACATCTGGGTAACTCCGTTTTCCTTTGTCAGCTCACAACCCTATCCCTTTCTAATCTCTGTCTCCTTGTACACAGCAAACCTTTCTACCACTCCTCCTTAATTACCTTCCTATCTTAATTCGCACTTTACATTTCAGCTTCTTTCTGACCCTCCCACTTTATCCATCTTCTTTGGGTACTTACCACCACTCTCTTATGACCAGGTTCTATATCAACATATACTCTAGCATTCTTACCCCCCACTTTCCTTGACTCACCAGCTATGCAATGCTTTTCTCCTCTTTTAGCTTTAACTATTATCTACCTAACAGTAAATGTTTCATAGTCCTTACCATAATTTTATTTATTCCTAACATTTATATTGTAATCCTCCTTACCCATGTCTTATAAGTCTTATCTGATGTCAGCTTGTCACATATATTGTACATGAACTGTTTGTTTGCTAAATGTTTATATATTGGAATTTACTATCATGCAGAATGTCACCACAGAAGAAATACCTGTTTTATCTTTGTATAGAGTCACTAAAGAACAATAACGCATTATCAACAAGATGTCTAATATCTAACTATGTAATGTACTTTTGTTAATAATTTGTTCTTTCATAAAGATCTTAAATGCATTTACTGGAGCTTTTCTGCCCTGGTTCCCCTTTGAAAATGGGATTTTCCCAGTCAGACTCTCCTAGTCAACAAAGAGAAACAAAGCATTCCATTCTATATTTTTTGTATGGGGACTATATGAGCCTGAATTCAGATATCATAAACATACACAAGACAGAAGACAAAAATGCATACCAGTGGATGGATTTAATAAATGTGGGGTATGGAAGCCATCTAGCCCAAGTAACCATTATCTGACAGTTTATTTGGAAATGCTCTAATATTTTTCTATGAGGTTCTTTCTGAACAAGGAAAGAGGGAGGATAATTAGTCTGAGAACTGTTCCTTAGTTTAAACTTGAAGGAGGTATTGAAGAGCTCAAGTGTATTTACTGAAAGCTTAATGTGATGCCCCCACACTGGGCCAGTAATCAAGGAGCCTGTATCCTCACCACTGACACTGGAGAGGTACAGTCACTTGCAATACATTCCAGGATGCAGACCTCTCTGTAGCAAGCATAATTTCCCTTAAGAGCACAGAGGGAACACAGTCCGGGGTTTGGATTTCTCTATCTGTCTCCCTCCGGGTCCAAATAAGACTCCCCACTGGTACAGCTGTAGGGTTAGGTCCATAGCCGAGTGTCCAAGCCAAGTTCTCCCATGCCCTCTCTGTGGAGCCAGTGCTTCGTGTCCCTGCCCAAGTAGTTCACACACACACACACACACACACACACACACACACACACACACACACACACACACACACACACACACACACACACACACACACTCTTTGATATTTAATTTTCATATACACACAAACATACACACACACATACATGCACACACATCTGGTAAAGGCTGGCACAGATCACCCACTCTATCTACTTTGCCCAGACTATAAGGTAGAGTCATTGCCACCAGTCAGTTACTGTAAGGCTCTTAAAAGGGTATCCAATTATACTGAGTGAAATTAATATTAATACAAATGGTAATGCTGACCAAACAGCCAGGCTTTCAGGAGTGGCCAGAGTTATCATCAAATAAATATGTGCAAATACTCTCAAAACTTAAATATTTTTCTAAAAGGACCAGCCACAATGAGAAGTTTAACTATATTTAATAATAAATAATAAAAGAACATGAAAATACTAAATATCTATTCACAGTAAACACCAGAGTTTCAGTCACAGGGACTATTAAAAATAACACCAAGGGAAAGTTTCACACAGTATATTTAGCTAATCTCACTATCTATTCCTGATTGACTAAAAGAATTAATGTTCCTGCTTACTGAATAGAGCGAGGCAAGATGAGTGAGTGGTCCTTGTTGTCAGATCCAAGACAGAAAATAGAATGCTCCTGAGACTTCAGTCTCCTCTAATATTAAAACATTATTTCTGTACAGAATGACATTGTGTGTACATCTGGTCATCTGACTCTGTTTCCTGCACTATCCCCCATCACTAGAAGCTACCAGAGTTTAGCACCTATGTGCTACAATACATACAGATAGAGCTTTGCTCAGATGTGATGCAGCTGCTGGAAGTCATTAAAAAAAAAAAAAAAAAAAAAACATTTCAGTCTTCCTATGGGAGCTACAACCTATTCTCTAGCACAGACATTGCTTCTCTGGCTCCATTCAAAATTGTGGGATAATATCTTTATGGCTTAACCCATAACATAGGTTATAGGTTCATAGGTTGGTACTGGGCTATCTGCCCGAAGGCATATATTAGCCCAGCCACATTGTGCGGTATTCACTGCCCCTTTAGAAATTCCCTAGACCCTTGTACTAGCAGCTAGTACCCTTGGCCCCTATCTAGTAGTGCTGTTGGTGTGATCCCCGGTGTGAACTTTCTGTTACCCATCCACTCATCAAGGTTCCTCTTGAAGAGTGATAGTGAGGGGCTCTGTCTTATGTATTCGGGACCCTGTTCGATAGTAAGGGAAGTCTCTGCGAAGGGAATCTATCCCTCCAGCATGTTCTATTCATTGTTGTGTTGAGGTTTATATCCCTAGAGTGTGTAGCTCGAGTAGATTTGGTTTTGCTAAGATGGAGCATGTTCAACAATTCTGGGTTGGACAATTGCTCTGTACATTAGACAGAGATCGCCTCTGAGAAAGCGGTACGCAACAGAGAACAGTCTTAGCTTTTTCAATCGCGCTGCATAGAGCAACTGTTTGAGGCCAGTAATTCTCTTGGTTAGGTACCTCTGTGGTCTCTCCAGCTGCTGGAGATGTCTAGCCAGGTACATTCCAATTGGTGCATTGTACTCAATAATGGGTCTGATGAGGGAAGAGTAGAGGGGTACCATTACATCCTTAGATTATTTATGCGAACCCTTTCATGATCAGATGGGTCACATAGAAGGATTTTCTAACCACTTTGGCAACATGGTTATCAAAGGAAAGCTGACTATCTACTTGGGTCCCTAGATCCCTTATTTCTTCTTCAGATTTCAGGGGATTACCTCCTATGTTGTAGTTTGCGGGTACTCTTTTTTTTTTTCCAAAAGGGGATTACTATGCATTTTTTTTGCTTTTAGCTTGAGACCATGGCTTTGACACCATGCATCAGTCTCATTTAGGCCCTTCTGGAGGATCTCTATGTCGGCCGGAGACTCTATTATAGCACCCAGTTTGCAGTCGTCTGCAAACTTAGTCAGCCACAGCCCTTCTGTGCTTGCCTGTACTTCTGAGAAGTATATGCCAAACAGGAGGAGCCCCAGGACAGAGCCCTGAGGCACACCACTTGTTACTGGTCTGGATTCGGACATAGATCCCACTACTCTTACTTTATGGGATCTGTCTGAGAGCCAGTTTGTGATCCATCTTGTGACGTAAGGGTTTATGCCCAGGCTGGTGAGCTTATCAATAATACCTGAATGGGGAATGGTGTCAAATGCTTTAGCAAGGTCAAGGTAAGCCGTGTGTACCTCCTTTCCCTTATCTATAGCCTGAGTAACTGTCTCAGTGAAATCCACCAGGTTCAGGAGGCATGATCTGCCTTTGACGAAGCTGAACATAATTTAAATTCAAGAATATTTTGCAAAGTTAGGTGGATTAAGATTAACCTCTTCACTTCTAGTATATGCTATTACAATGTATACATTTAAACAATTACAATAATGCATGTACATCTATTTTCCTTCCAGCAGGGCACACTGTTGATTCATTTTAACACAAACACACCTCACAAATACATTTTCAGCACAAGCATCTGTACAAATCAGTTTAATATACAAAATGAAATATAATTATTTACAAAATTCCAGCTAGCAGTGCTGGCATTTGTTACAAATCCACTGACCTATTTCTCCTGGCATAGCTGGCAATACCGTCTATCATCACACTTAATATGTTATGTTAGTGTCACTGGAGGTAATGTCATCAATAAGAATCAATAATATGTAGTCTCAAGGAGTAAAGAAATAATGAGAGAAAGAAGAGGAAGTAAAGTGGAGGAGAGAAATCTTTGTGAAGTTTGGAAGTGCTTGTGAAGTTTCTGTAAGATGAAATGGTAAAAGAAAAGATGAAATGAGCAAAGAAGGTCAAATAGGTACTGGTTTATGATGGGAACACTTGTATTTTTTGAATCTTTTAATGATCTGTTATCTCTCTGCTAACCTTAGTTTCCAGCTGCCATGCACAATCAAACATTAACCCTCTTATGAGAGAAATTTAATCTAGATGGTGGATGTCTAAAGCTACCCCACTATGAGAACTTAAAAGAATTCTTCTTGATCATTAAACATTCCTATACCCATAGTGCATTGCTTAAGTACAGAAATAGATACATGTGCTACCAGTAAACATGCCCCTACTAAGACATACTAACAGGCATAGCTACAGCTGACTGTTTCATTGTATCTCTCTCCAATGCCTCCACCATGGGCAAGAACATATAGCAGACAGAGCTGAGGCTTCTTTTAGAGAAAGATGAACAGGCTGCTGGTTGTTCAATCCTGTTGCTTCCAGCTACAGTAGCACTGATGCTACTCAAATCTTCGTCTCTGCATGTTGAGGCAAATAGGGTACCCTCTTGCCATCTGGCCAGTAAGCAGATAACTGAGCCACAAAAGGATGAATAGTCAGGGTATTTCAGTTTCATTTATTTCTTTACTGAGTAACTAAACTGGATCTTTGTATACTCTTTTTCAGCTAAGATTGTAAGACAGTGTTGGGGTAAATGCAATATGTTTGGACAGTTTAGAGTAGTCATTCAATCAGCTTGTATCAGGAAAAGAAAAGGTTACCCAGACAAAGCTCAGAATCAAAAGGAGGGTTTACAAATTCCACATAAATAGTGACAGAAGTAAACATTGAACCCCAGTCCTGTACATCTGCATCAGAACCCTTGAGCAGTATGGAATAGTTATTTTAATTTTGATCCACCCCATCGGTTGAGACAGTAGCCACACTTCAAAGGATGAGGAGGCAGTGATGGAGAAGATTCTAGTGAATGAAGTAATCTTGTTGGGGGAGCAATTCTGTAATGAAGCTGAGAGGCAAAGGGTAGGGGAGAGTTTATTGACTGAAAGGAATGTCTATTATACAAGAAAGGGAGTTCTCAAAGAGGATGTTTGTATATAACAGTACATAAGGAAATGGATGACAAAGTCTGCAACCTCCAGGACCCACATCACTCAGCCCTGTTATGAATAATATGTTTGTAGTGTTACAAGTAACATAAATCTCCAACTGCTGATCTGGATTAAATAAAGGTTTGACAGCTCTGTATAGGATACGAGGGACAGTTAGGGAAGCCCAGTATCAAGCTAAGTAAGTAAAACTTGCAATAAAGTATCTGGCTTCAAGAAAGAGATGACAGCTCATTGTAAAGTATGCCTACATCTGCTATTAGGACAAGAACGTGGTCAAGTACAATTCTCATGTGTTTGAATACAGTGAGTGCCTCATAATTATACTGTTTGAGCACATAAAACACCAAAAATGGGGGACATCAGAGAAGCCTAGCAGGTGTCTCACAAAGCATGACATTAGTTTATTATTATTTTTAACAAATCCATCTTTATTTTGCAACAATAACAAATTATGCAGCATAATTCTAGAGAACAGATGAAACAAAATAAAGAAAATGCTAAAAGTCAGAAAATTCCCAACCTTAACTTTAAGAGTATAATTGCAACTTGATTACTCATCAATAACAATTCTAGTTTGCCATAATTGTCAAAATGTTTCCCAAAACATTAAAATCAGACTTTGAGATATTCTGAGGTTTGTTTTTACAAGCAAATATAGTATAAAGGATTTATGTTCAAGATACAATTACTTGATGATGTTAAGTTATCTGAAATCACCAGGGTAGCCATTTTGTTGGGGATTTTGTCACTTAGTCGCAAATCATCTGTTGTCATTTCCAGGTCATACATTTCCTAAGTCTTTATTTGTGTGTGAATCCTTTGTTTCTTCTTTCCAGTGATATATACTTTTTGCTGCCAGCATCATAAGATTAATTAACATTCTTTTTGCCTTATTCAACTCCTCAGTACATCCCAAGTTAATTAAAAATAGTAAGGAAGAAAGCTTTACTTATTACAAATTTCCTGCAGCTCTTTTGTAAATCTCCAACCCTACCCATTCCTCCCACAATGTGACACTGATCACCTATTGGCCAATAACTACACCTCTAACAAACTGGTTGGCTCTGTTCTAGTTTGGATGGTTTATAAAAGTGTTTGAATAAATACTGCTATCCAAACACCTAGATTTCCTACATCTTGTAGCATAGCTTGGAGTCAAGAATAACCTGCTCCAGACCTTCTGGGTAGTTTATTTTCCTCAAGTCTCTCTTTCCCAGATGATCCTATATTTGTTAAGTTCCCTGGTCTTGTTTCCATTAATAACTGTGTAAAATTAACTAATAACCATTTTTTTAGTATAAGTAACCTGCTCCTGCTGATTCTGTAAACCATGCATCCCATGAGGGTCAATCCCCTCACTTAGATGAGAATAATTTTTTCTTTGCTTCAGGCCTATTATAATTGCTCAAAAAGTTTTTATTCATTTCCTATATTATGTAGGAGATGAAAACTTCTCACATGTAATTGGTTCTGTATCTCAATAAGCTGCTCCCAACTCATTAAATCTCTGAATACCTGCAAAAATGTGGTAACATAAAATCCCACTCTTTTGACATTCCTATAGGCCGCAATTCTTTCACCCAGTTGTCAGTCCAGTTTCATTAACTGACCATGTTATTATCCAGCTAAATGTGCACTGATTTTCTCTTCTAGGCATATATTGTCTGTGACTTCGAATCTTGTTTTACATTCCTTGAAACCTCTCGGTTGTGCCAAAAGAATTTGCTTACATGTTTAAGTGTAATCCTTAACCAGAGTAACATGCTACATTTTAAACTAAGCAGTCATTCCATAAAATTCAAAATCATGTAAACCTAGTTCCCCCATTGTTATTGGAAAGGTCAAAATCTTCTGACCACTATATGTCTTCTCTCATATTTATTAAGCTTAGGAGAAAATGAAAGAAGAGGACACATAGATATGCCTTGTGCTGTTGAGCTTGAATCTTGCATATAAAGTTGAAACA
The DNA here is from genome assembly GCF_019279795.1 of Protopterus annectens. NCBI lineage: Eukaryota > Metazoa > Chordata > Ceratodontiformes > Protopteridae > Protopterus > Protopterus annectens. The sequence goes on along the minus strand of NC_056737.1, from coordinate 179,027,021 downwards.
AACCCCCATTTAGCTACTAAAAAACTCTACATCTCAGCACCATGTGTACATAAGTCAGTTCTGTTGTGGCAATGAAGGCATTAGTCAAGTTTAGTCATAAATTGGTCACTCACTTTGGATAATTTAAAACAGATGTAATTCAGTAAGCCTAGCATAAGGTCACAATTAGTTATAACTACCTTTGTCATTAACATATTTATTTTATAGCTTGATAGCTATAAAATTATTGAAGTTCCTGATAAATCAAATGTAAATTTGCATTCAGACTAGGTAAAAAAAAAGATACGATCATCTGCATGTAGACATATTTTATGTAAAGGGTAGCAAACTCAGTTTGGCTGACAGATTTATTTATTTATTTGCTTAATTATTTCTATTTGTTGACTTGGACAGTCCATCTAGGCTTTTAACCCCTTTTTATTAGAAGCTGTGGGAGAAAAACTCCATGTACAATAAAATCAGGAGCAAAAGTTTACTATTGTCATGAAGACATTACAGTTAAAATACAATAAATGTACATTTACTAAAAGCTAATATGGAAGACTAGAAAAATTATTATCACTGTGTTTCACTTCTACAAGGAAATGTATTTCTTGCAGTTTAAATTAATTGGAATTGCTGTAGGTAAATTCAAAGTAAAGCAGGCACAACAGTAAGAGTTATGTAAAAAAATAAGCTGAAATGTGAAGGAGCAGGAAGAGTGTATGTCTGGTGATTCAGTTAGTATGGGGGAATAGTATGAATCAGTAAGAGGAGCTTAGCTAGGGAAGGGCAGAGAATAATATATAGCACAAGACAAGCAGGAAGTTTATGATAAATGTCTGGTTGCAATAAACAGAGTATTTGTCAAAAGAAAAGACTTCTGATGTAGATTTAGAACTGATATGGAAGGAGTTAAATGATTAATTGAAATGTAATTATCTTAAGTTATAACAGAGCACTGGTATTTTCATTTGTAGTTAAGATTTATTTTTTTACCTTAAGCTTGTACCAGTAGCACAGAGGAATAAAGTGTTGAATACGTCCCAGGCAACCTGTGTTTGAATAGAGCCCAAGATGCAAAATGGTGTTAGTAAATTTTGTTTTAGGCAGGTCAGTAAGGATCTGGATATATTGCAAATAAAACAGAGGAAGAAGTCAAGCCCTGTCTTGCTCCCCTCATTGAATTTATCACTGAAGATAGTCTTGCTCCTGTTTTCACCCTTGCTATAGACTGTTCGTGCGGCATATTTAAAAGTTTTGTAAACATAGAAGGAAATCCTACATGTTACATAACCATGAAAAGATACTCCTAATTAACTCCATCAAAGGCCTTCTTGCCATGAGAACAATCTGCCCTGTCTTAGTAGCATCTTCCATAAGTAAAGATATTTTATCAAGTTATTAAACATATTTCTATGTGGGGCGGCCACGGTGGCGCAGCGGTTAGCGTTGCCACCTCACAGCAAGAGGTTCTCCGGTTCGATTCTCGGCTGAGGTGCCGTCTGTGTGGAGTATGCATATCCTCCCTGTGGTTGCGTGGGTTTCCTCTGGGTGCTCCGGTTTCCTCCCTCATCACAAAGACATGCAGTAGGTGGATTGGATACTCTAAATTGGCCCTAGGTGTGAGTATGTGCCTTCTATGGAAGGTTGGGTACCAGGCTGGCAACTGGACACCATAAAACTCCACTGCCAATTATGAGCGGACAGATAATCTGCTGTGGTGACCCCTAGCCGGGAAAAAGCCAAAAGAAGAAGAAGAAGATTAAACATATTTCTATGAGGTAGAAAGCCTGTTTGATCTTGAAGTATTAGGACATGAAAAAACCCTGCTAAATGTTTACCTAATATAGTTATAAATATTTTAAAGTTATGATTTAAAATAGACATCGGTCTGTAAAAAGCAACCTGACATGAGTCTTTTGCATGTTTTAAAGTTACAGAAATGACTGCACTCTTCCAAGAAGGAGAAGCATCTCCTGTTGTAAGGATATTACTGTTTAATTGAATAAATTTTATTACACTTCCCCTTCCTAGTATATATATTTGGAAAGACCAAGCCATCAGGAGTTGGTCTCTTGCACATTTTCTGCTCCCTTAATAGATTTCTACCTCTTAAGCAGTGATTTCCACTTTTAAGGAAGATGCCTTATCTGGATTTATTTTAGCTAAAGTGAAGGCAGAAAGAAAGAAAGAACAATATTCTCATTTCTTTTTCCTACTCTCTCCCCACAGTCTCTTTCCTATGCAGCAGTGATGCGACCAGTACTGCTTTATGGTGCAGAAATCTGGGCAGTAAAGGGAGAGCATTTGAGGAAGCTAGAGGTGATGGAAATTAAGTGCCTGAGATGGGTAGTAGGAAGCACATTGTGGGGCAGATGAAGATAGGACATCAGAGAAGAAGCAAAAGTACCTCTAGTGGCAGAGAAAGTCAACAAGAACAGATTACGGTATTTCGGGCACATGTGCAGAAAATCAGAAAAAATTTACCAAAGAACATTTTGAACAGGCAAAATGAAGGTATGAGGGAACAAGGGCATTAAGCAAAGAGATGAGTGGATTGTGTGGTAGAAAACCTGTGAAACACAAGCATGACTGTTGAAGATGGCAGGAGAGTGGCATTGAATCAAGAGAGAGGGTGACAGTTAACATGATACCCTGACCCCATGTAGAAAGTGAGAAAAAGGGAATTGATGCTGATGATGTAAGTGATTTTCATGATACACTACATATCTTTGGGAATCAGGCTTTATTTTTCATAGCTGTGGAGCTCACAGATATGGGCCTGAAATTTCTGAGAGATTTCTCTCCTAGATATGAAACCAGTCCACTGGAAAAGCGCATACACACACACACACACACACACACACACACACACACACACACACACACACACACACACACACACACACTTACACAAGCATACTCACACATGCATGCTCACACACACACACACACACACACACACACACACACACACACACACACACACACACACACACACACACACACACACACACACACTCAAATGCACACCCAGGGGGTCATTTAATATCATCAATCAATCAAACTGCATGTCTTAGAATATATGAGGAATTCAAAGACCCTTGCAGGAACCCATATGATCATATAAGGAGAGCATAAAAATTACACACAAAAGATACTCAAAATGAGAGTCAAACTGGAGTCCAAATGCTTGGCAACATGATACCTCCTATTGTTGTTTGTGAAGATGGTAAAAGTAGCTCTTTCAGTGGAAAATGGTAATGGGCTAAACAGGGTTTCTTCGATTTTTGTTACCATGGATTAGCCAGTATGACAGCTAGTAAACTATTTGGAAGACTACCTTCTAAATAAATGCAGGATCTCACTGGAAGTGTCTGTGAGTGTCTGTTCTAAAAGCATTTCAAGTTAATGAAAAGTGCATCCACAAATTTGCTATTTATTAGTCTTTGATTGGAAAATTCTGCTAGTCGTTCTCTCTGGTTTAAAAGCATTCTGCTAATGACAGGTGTTGAGATATTCTTTCATTTAAAAACAATGGCCTCCAAGAAGACTAGCCTTTATTTGCAGGTATGCTGCACCCTCTATGGTATCCAGGAAGACTAGCCTTTATCTGCAGGTATGCTGCAACCTCTACGGCATCCAGGAAGTCTAGCCTTTATTTGTAGGCATGCTGCATCCTCTATGGCATCCAGGAAGACTAACCTTTATATGCAGGTATACTGCATCCACTACGGCATCCAGGAAGATTAGTCTTTATTTCCATGTATGCTGCATTCTCTGTGGTCATCCACATAACAGAAAAGGTACTCAAGATAGGAGAGAGGATAAGCAAATGCACTGCAGTGTGAAATTGTGTCTTCACAGGTTTTGAAAAATTAAGGCAGAGGCTACCTGTTCCAAGGAAATCCTTATCCAGCAGTTTATTTAAGAGTGCTTTTTTCTGAATATGATGGAGGAAAAGCAGGCTGAGAATTGTCTGTGAGCCAATGTAAGGTTGGCAAAGAAGGCAGTTGTGATTTAAGAAGTCTTTACGGAATGTTTATGACATCATACTATAGTCTCTGGCAGTAATGATGTAATCACTGAAAAGAAACAATGCATTATGTGTTTTTTTTCTTATCTGATTAATGGATTAATATGTCTGCAGAAGGTTTTAGGATTTTTGTTTTTTCCATATTGCCTGAAAGACACTTTCTAAGATTTTTATTTTTTATACATTTCTTGGTGTGTGGGGGGTGGGTAATTATTATTTATGGTAACATTGCAAAAATCCAAGCTCATTTAGAATGACCTGCAAAATCTTACAAGCTTAAGGCTGATGTGCAGTGTATAAATAATATATTTATATTTTATATTTACATTTATCTTTTATTGACCAGGTTAGTCCCAGTAGGCAAGTGGCCTTCTTTCAGGTGAAACCTGAGGTGGTATTTCTAATACTTATAGGAAATTTGTTTAGGGCTTCTGGAAATTTCCCCTACTCTTTTCAATAAGCATTGTGGGGTCTTTTACATCCACCTGTGCTATCACCAATTCAAGCAAATGAGACCTCAGTTTAAAGTTTCATGCAAAGGATGACCCACTCAGGATTGCACCCCCCCCCCCAACTCTGCACTGCAGTGTCAGAAATACAATTGTCTGGAGTGGGAATAGAACCTGGTGCCTTCAGGTCTTCCATCACTGAAATTGTTGGCCTAGCCTTTTTTCACTCTCCCCCACACTGATATGTATATGTGTATGCACATATGCACATATGTTACACATATGCATATATGTATATGTGTAAATTTATATATATATATATATATATATATATATATATATATATATATATATATATATATATATATATATATATATATATAAATATACACATATCAAAGATAAAACTGTCAAAAGGTTAAAAAGCAAAATACTATTAACACGGAAACCTTTCTCAGACTTGGAGGAAAGTAAACCACAGCCAGAACTTAAAAGTTGAAAACTTTAATTGTCACTTTAATAACATACAAAGCTTAAAATTTTGAGTGCTTTCATTCATTCATGTTATAAGTCGAACGTCATCAGAACTAAAGAAATAAAGATATTTAACAGTTACAAATGATATAAAAAACTTTAGGTTAGGGAGTAACCTTTCCCACCCTACCTGTTCCATTTTAGAATGCTTTTTACATTTAAATTACTGTTTAAACCAGGGGCATATCTGCTTCTTTGCTTGAGAAAGGGTGATCTTAAAAATGCATTAGCTAGACACAATTTGAGTAGCCCTAGGTGCAAAGAATTCAACTTTATTGTATTAGAAAAAATTTCCAGTTTGTGGGGAGATTGCAAACCACAGCTCAAAGTGAAAAAACTCAGTTGGCAAACTAAACTGCAAGCAGGTTCTATTCCTACTCCATCTGTTGTAGGTGTCTGGTCAGGTACATGCCAAATGGGGTGTTATATTCAATGATTGGTCTAATGAGGGATGAGTAGAGAGGGATGATGAGCTCTTTCTTTCTAGATGCAAAACCTTTGGTTATAAGATGTGCCACATAGAAGGACTTTCTGACTACAGTGGCAATGCGGTGGTCGAAGATTAGGTGGCTGTCGACCTGGGTGCACAGATCTCTTATGGACCCTTCAGTGTTCAGTGGACTCCCATCAACATGGTTTGTGGGAAATTAGGTTTTTCCAAAGGGGATAACGCATTTTCTGGTGTTAAGCTTGAAGCCATGGTTCCGACACCAGTTATTTGTCTCAGAGAGGCCCTTTTGTAGGATATCTGCATCACTTGGGGAATTGCTAATGACTCGTAGCTTGCAGTCATCAGTGAACTTGGTCAGCCAGAGTCCTTCTGTGTTGGCCTGGACTTCCAAGAAGTAGATGCCAAACAGGAGAGGGCCCAGGACTGAACCCTGTGGGACTCCACTCGTAACTGATCGACTGACTTGGACTCTGCAACTTTCACTCTGTGGGTCCTGTCTGTGAGCCAATTTGCAACCCACCAAGTAATGTAAGGATTGATGCCTAGTTTGGTGAGTTTATCAGTGATACCTGATTGGAGTAAACCACTCAGGTATCATTGATAAACGTGAAACAAGTTCTGTATGTTTTCCATACCAGCTTTTGTTGTGCTACATTTTTGTGTGTGTGTGTGTGTGTGTGTGTGTGTGTTTGTGTGTGTGTGATTTTTTTTATTTTTCTTTATTTTGAGTCACTAATCATTATGTACATGCTCAGACCCCCCCCAAGCTAACAAATATAAACATTCTGTGCCACTAACTTCCACAAAAGATCACACCTTTAAAGGTACAAAAGTATACGTCATCTTCATCAGACTTAACTTACTCATGCTCTCTTCATCATTAAAACATTAGAGACAGCATTCTCACCCCAGGTAAATAATACAGCTGCAAATAATTCTACCCTCTACAACTTCACCCATTTAATGCAACAATCTATATTACCACCTGTTACAGAAGGAGATATTGCCAGCCCAGCTATCTGAAATTTTGTAAATAATTATACGTCATTTTGTTAATATCAACATGATTTATATAGAAGTGTGACAAAGAGATATACTACCAGCACAGCTGTCTGGAATTTTGTAAATGGTTGTGTGTCATTTGTGAATGTCAACATGCTGCGTGTAAGATGCTTGTGTTACAACCTTATTAGAACTGTATGTTATGTGTATATCAAACTAGGTTTGTACAGACGTGTGTATTGAAAAGGGTTTGTAAAGTACTGAGCTTAAAGATGTATCCACAGTGTACCCTACTGGAAAAGAACAGAAATGTATATACACTATTGTAACTGTTTAAATGTATATATTTTAACAGTGGAAACTGGAACACAAGACTTCAGAAAAGTAGCTGAACTTAAATTACTTTATGGCAGCAAGGAGACACAATGTCTAAATCTAGAAAATGTTCTGCATTGTACTGCAAGTGTTTTAAGTTTTATGACTTCCAGCAAGTACCAAGATTTGAGGAAAAGCCCATGTGTATGTATTTTCTTAGGTAGATGCTAAATGCTACCAGATGCATTACTGGTTGTTTTTCACCTGGGATAGAGTTAGATGACAAGAAATGTCATTCTGCAAGCTATCCCAGCAGTAATATTTGAAATGTTAGTTTGGGAAGTCTCTTAGTGATAGACAGTATTCTGTATTTATCTTTGACCTGACATCAAGATCCACTCACCACATCTGCCTTATTTGCTCTGAAGTAAGTGTACTAGAGTACAGTATAATTATTTTAGATATAGTCAGAAATATAGCAAAGCTTAGCTTAGATATTTTCTTTATTTATTTGAGATTGTCCTTCAATGTTGTTTTAAATATTTCTTGTGATTTTGAATTCTGTTATCACTGAACATATAGATTTAGTATTGTCTTGTTTTTTTATTATTAACTGTTAAATATATTTAAACGTTTAATTGTGGCTGATCTTTGTGATACATATTTAAGTTCTGAGAGTACTTGCATATTTATTTGGTGACACTGTGTAGGCCACTCCTAATAGCCTTTCTCTTCGTCAAACTACCATTTGTATTGATAGTAACATTACACAGTAAGATTGGACACCCTTTGTTAACTGCCTTAAAGTAGCATATATGGAGTGACTGGTGACAGGGGAAACTACCTTATAGTCTGGGCAAAAGGGGGCATAGCTAATAAACCTGTGCCAGCCTTTCTCATGTGTGTGTGTGTGTGTAACTCAAACGTCAAAGAGAGCATGTGTCAGCTGTCCCTGCAAATGTCCTGACAGGGAATGATTTTGATAATACAGTACCTTATGTGCATGCAGTTACACGCAATCAGGCTTGGAGACAAGCATGTGGGTCTGGTAGCTTGGGGGGACCCAGACAGACTGCACACTTGAAGTCAGAGCTGGTGAGGTGGTTATTTCAGACAGGGAGCTACTCTGTAGCAGTGAGACTGAAGGTGAGCCAGAGCTGTTGCTGGTACTGATGTTCCCTTGGACAGAGTGACTGCAAGACAGAGGTGAGGAGTAGTACCCAGGCTGAAAGTGAGGTACCGCTACCCAGGCTGCCAGTGAGGTACTGCTGTCAGAGGATGCCAGACTTCCTGTGGAAGGGGAGCTGGGAAGGGTTACAAAGAGAGAGTTGAGACAGGCTCAGCTCTCAGACCCTACATTACAAGGCCTGAGGGAGGTAGCCAGTGAGACATCTGAGTGTTAATGAAAAAGGGAATCTGTATACTGGGACAAATCATTACTGTATAAGACAGTGGACCCTTAAGGGAGGGTTAGAGAGTGAGAGAATACAGCAGTTGGTAGTGCCCAGAGCCTACCATCTGTCACTTCTAGCCATAGCCCATGACATTCCCTTTGCAGGTCATATGGGCATAAAGTGTACAAAGAGACATATTATGCAGAACTTTTATTGACCTGGGATTTACAGAGATGTAACAGGGTACTGCAGGACCTTTGAGCAGTGCCAAAAGGTAGGCAAAGCAGGAGACAAGATGAATGCTCATTTGATGCCTTTGCCTGTAACTGTGGAGCCATTTCAGAGGGTAGCTATGGCTATTGTGGGGTCTTTGAGTACCCCAAGTTCCACAGGGAAGAAATAATGTGTATATCCTAGTTGTAATTGGCTATGCTATCAGATACTCTTGAGGCAGTGATTCTTTCCTCCTTTTAAATGGTGGCAAATGCTTTGTTAGACATTTTCAGCAGGGTAGGTTTCCCAAACAATATACTGACTGACAGGGGTGCCAATTTCATTGCAGACCTGCTGGCTTGTCTGTGGAAGCACTGTTGAGTGAAGCACCTAAATACCACCCCTACCATCCCCAGACTAATGGTCTTGTTGAGAGGTTAAACTCTACACTCAAGTCCATGCTACAGGTATTTGCAAACCAGTTTAAGAGGGAGTGGGACAAATATATGCCCCATCTGTTGTTTGCTTACAGAGAGGTGCCCCAGGAATCCACACATTTTTCACATTTGAGCTGCTGTTGGGCATAGGGTAAGGGGACCTCTGGATTTGATTCATGATGAGTGGTAGGGTGAGTGTGAATCCCACAAGGAGTCTGTTGTGGCATATGTCCTATATCCCAGGACAAGGCTCAGGGAACTCAAAGGCTTGTTCCAGGAGAACCTGGCAGATGCTCAACAGCAGAAAAAGGTCTGGTATGACAGAAATGCTTGAGCTAGAAAATATGCTGTGGGGCAGCAGGTTAGGGCTCTCATTCCTGTCAGACACAACAAGCTACAGGAAGCATGGAAGGGATCGTGTAAGGTGGTAAAGAAGGTCAATGATTCTGACTACATGGTAGAGCTGCTAGGCAGGTGGCAGGGGCACATATTGTACCATGTTAAAATGATGAAGCCTTACCATGATAGGGAAGTCTTGGTGCTAAGTATTTGTAGTAAGAGGCAGGAGGAGTCTGAGGGGGATCTATGGCTACAGGGAGCCAGCCAGCAAAATCTCAAATTACTATGGTGGAGCCTAGGGTTGCAGGCATATGATAGGACAGTGCAGCACTGTACTGGGGTCAGCCATGCCAAGGCAGCTGGAATTGCAAGACAGGGAATTGGCTAACGTATTCCCAGATAGGCTCATCCCTCTCAAGCAATGTTTCTCAAGAGTGACTTGAAAAACTAGCTTGAGTCTTTGGGGAGGGGGGGTGTCATGAAAGGAGATATTGCCAGTCCAGCTAGCTGGAATTTTGTAAATAATTCTATGTCATTTGTGAATATCAACATGATTTATATAGAAGTGTGACAAAGAGAAATACTGCCAGCAGAGCTGTCTGGAATTTTGTAAATGGTTATGTGTCATTTGTGAATGGCAACATGCTTCATGTAAGATGCTTGTGTTACAACCTTATAAAAACTGTGTTATGTGTTTATCAAACTAGGTTTGTACAGACGTGTGCTGAAAAGGGTTTGTAAAGTACTGAGCTTAAAGATGTATTCACAGTGTACCCTACTGGAAAAGAATATTACTGTAACTATTTGAAAATATATAATTTAACAGTGGAAACAGGAACACAAGAGGTTAACCTCAGAAAAATAGCTGAAATTAAATTACTTTATGGCAGCAAGGAGACACAATGACTAAAACTAGGGAACTTTCTGCATTGTCTTGCAAGTGTTTTATGTTTTATGACTTCCAGCAAGTACCAAGATTTGTGGAAAAGCCCTTGTGTATGTATTTTCACAGGTAGATGCTAAATGCTACCAGCTGTATCAATGGTTGTTTTTCACCTGGGATAGGGAAAGATGATAACAAATGATGTAATTCTTCAAGCTATCTCAGCAGTAATATTTGAGATATTAATTTGGGAAGTCTCTTAGTGAGAGACAACATTCTGTATTTGTCTTTGACCTGACAACATCAAGTTCCACTCATCACATCTGCCTTGTTTGCTCTGAAGTAAGTGTACTAGGGTACAGCATAATTCTTTTAGATAAAGTCTGGAATATAGTAAAGCTTAGCTTAGATATTTTTCTTTATTTATTTGAAACTGTCCTGCAATGTTGTTTTAAATATTTCCTGTGATTTTGAACTGTGATATTACTGTGCATATAAATTTATTATTGTTGTTATTTTATTATTAATTATTAAATATATTTAAATATTTCATTGTGGCTGATCTTTGTGAGACATATTTAAGTTCTGAGAGTACTTGCATATTTATTTGGTGACACTGTGTAGGCCACTCCTGATAGGTATTACCTATCACAAAAGGAGATACTGCCAGCCCATCTAGCTGGAATTTTATAAATAATTACATGCCATTTGTGGATATCAACATGATTCATTTGCTTGTGTTACAAATGTATTACAGCTGTATGTTATGTGTATATCAAACTGCTGGTACAAAGTGAGTGTTGATCAGGGTTTGTACAGTACTAAGTTTAAACGTGTAACCACAGTGTACCCAGTTGGAATACAACAGAAATGTATCTACCCTACTGTAACTGTTTAGATGTATATATATTTTAATAATGAAAAATGCAACACAATAAGTTAATTTCAGAAAAATAGCTGAAAATTTAAATTACTTTATGACTATTAATAAAAGGATGTTATCTTTCAGTTTCAGTGCAGTAACAGACAAAATGTCTTGAACTAGAAGTTTTTTGTATTGTCTTAGAAGTGCTTATTGTTTTATGACTCCCAAGATCTGCCTTAGAACTAAGAAATGCCCTTGTTTATGTATTTTTACAGGTAGATGCTAAATTCTACCAGATGGCATCAATTGTTGTTTTTAGCCTGGAAACTGAAGTCAGAAGACAAGAAATGATGTCATTCTGCAAGTAACCCAGCAGTAATATCTGGGCAGTCTCTGAGAGTGATAGCATTCTGTATTTTTTCTTCGACCTGACAAGAAGACCCATTCACCACATCTGTCTTTTTACTCTGTAAGTAAGTTAACTAGGGTACAGTAACTTCTCTTAGATACAGTTAGGAATATGGTGAAGTATAGCGTAGATTTTTTTATTTATTTGAGACTGTCCTGCAATGTTGTTTTAAATATTTCCTGTGATTTTGAACTCTGATGTAACTGTGATTATTAACTGAGTATTTTCCTGTTCTCTTATTATTTATTATTAAATATATTTAAACCTTTCATTGTGGCTGATATTTGTGGGACATATTTAAGTTCTGAGAGCACTTGCATATTTATTTAGTGATGCTGTGGGTCACTCCTAATAGCTTTGCTCTTGGTCAAACTACCATTTCTATTGATAGTAACATTAAACAGTAAGATTGGGCACCCTTTTTTAAGGTCCTTAAAGTAGCTGATAAGGACATGGCTGGTGGCAGTGATAACTACCTTATAGTCTGGCAGAAGGGGCATAGCTATTAAACCTGTGCCAGCCTTCCCCAGGTGTGTGTGTGTGTGTGTGTGTGTGTGTGTGTGTGTGTGTGTGTGTGTGTGTGTGTGTGTGTGTGTGTGTGTGTGTGTGTTTGTATCAATCTTCAAAGAGTGTGTGTCAACTGCCTGGGCAGGGACATGAAGCTCTGGTTGGACAGAAAGGGTACTGGAGGTCTTGGCTTGGCCACTCAGCTGAGTTCTGAACTCTATAGCTGTGCCAGTAGGGAGTCTTATTGGGGGTATGGAGAAAGAGGGAGAAACCATCCCCCAGACTGACAGTGGTCTCTGTGTGCTGATAAGGGAAATTGTACTTGATGCAGACAGCTGCATCTGGAAATAGTGTGTGTAACTTGTCATCCTCCCAATGTACATCCCCCACTGGTGCTAGTGGTGAGGACTGAGGCTCCTTGATTACTAGGCCAGTGTTGGGGAATCACATGTATTGGTAGGCAGTGGTGGAATATCCACATCACATATATTGGTTGATTACTGATGTGATATCCACATATTAGGATTCAGTGGTGTGGGTATTGAATTCCTGTAGCCTGTAAACAGTGGTCATTAAGGAAGATGTTTGTACTCTCAATCAGCTACACAGTGAACATTCAGAGTTTCACATCACAATAGTTTTATTTATTTTTTGTTAGCTTAGTTAGTCAGAGAGAGCAGGCAAGAATGTCAGCAGAGGAGTATTGCAAGCTGACAAGGAGCCAGTTGGCTGAGATGTGTCAGGCAAATGGACTGGTGCATGCCAACCTGGACTAAAGCAGAGATGGTTGCAGCCTTAGTCACAGCTGCATCACAAACCAGCAACCAGGAGCACAACCATACTGGCATTGGGATGTACAACTCTCAGAAAATGGGCAGGTCAACCTTTCCACAGAGGACTTAAAATCTGTCTGGACTTAAAGAAAATTAAACTGGAGGACAAATGTTTGGAAATAGAATTAGCAGAGAGACTGAGATGCCTGGAGGCTAAAGAGAATGAGAAGCTGAGATGTCTGCAGGCTGAGGAGAACAAGAGGCAGTGCCAACATGAAAAGAGGATGATGACTCTTCACCAAGGTCATGGAGGTAATGGGGAAGGGAGTAAGCAAACCCCAGAAGCAGCAAAGGTCAGTATATTTCTTCCACAATTTACAGAGGGTGATAATTCTGACAGTTTTATTCATATACTTGAAAGGGTATATAAACAGTACAATGCTGACCAAGGACTGTGGATATGGTTCCTGACCCCCTTACTCCATTGTAAAGCTGTAACTGCTATTTCTAAATTGTGTGATACTGATTGCTTAAATTATAATACTGTTAAAAATTGTCTGTTAGAGTGTTTTAGGTTAACACCTGAAGCTTACAGGAAAAAGTTATTGAGCGTAGACCATAGACGCAAGGCAGATGAAAGTGTGTGTGAACATATTGATGAACTAAGCACTTATTTTCATAAGTGGGTGAATGGGTGTCAGGTTACCACTTGTGAAGGGCTGGCAGACCTTTTGGTGAGGGGACAAGTCCTTAGCTTTTTGCCCAAGGACATAAGAATCTGGCTGTCAGACAGTGAATGCAGGACCACAGATGAGTTGGGAAAAAAGGAGACCTATACCTAGCAAGCAGGGCATCACTGCACAGGAAAGGGATACCCAGTGCTGCTCATGGGTCTAAGGGAACCCATGGTGGGTAGCCTAAACCACCCTGACAGAGTCTGCCAGTAGCAGGGGAAGCCACTAGTCCAGGGACAACTCCAGGACCAAGGGTTAAATGTTTTAAATACAATCAGTGGGGCCATGTAGCATATAGATGTCCATGGAGGCAAGGTGGGGAACAAAAAGGTGGGAGAGACAGTAAATGGGAATGACAGAATGCCAGCAGTGAGTTGTCTGGGGACAACAAGGTTACCAAATTACCACAAGAGGTTACATACTATCTTAATAGATGGGAAAAAGGCCACTACTAAGAGAGGCACAACCTCTGACCTAACCATTGTGAAGCCTGCAATGGTTAAAGAGGAGCACTACTTGCTTGGGCAGACTACTCCAGTCAGAGCTTTAGGAGGGACCCCATTCCAAATACCTAGGCTTTACCTTGACTGGGAGAGAGGAAAAGGAAGCAAGCAAGTAGATGTGTTTGAGGATATCCCTGCAGATGTCCTGATAGGGAATGATTTTAATAGTACAGAATCTTCTGTGCATACAGTTACACACAGTCAGGCTTGGAGACAAGCATGTGGGTCTGGTAGCCTGGGGGGGTCCCACGCAAACCACAGACTTGCAGCCAGGACTGGTGAGGTCATTACTTCAGGGAGGGAGCTACACTGTAGCAATGACACTGAAGGTGAGCCACAGCTGTTTGTGGGTACTGATGCTCCCTTGGACAGAGTGACTGCAAGGGCAGAAGTGAGGCATCGCTGTCAGAGAATACCTGATTTCCTGTGGATGGGGAGCTGGGAATGGTTACAAAGACAGAGTTGAGACAGGCTCAGCTCTCGGACCCTACATTACAAGGCCTAAGGGAGGTAGCTAGTGAGGCACCTGATTCTCAAGGGAAGGAAAATCTGTATACTGGGACAAAAGTTTACTGTATAGCAAGTACACTCCTGAGGGAGGGCTAGAGGTTGAGAGAATACAGCAGTTGGTAGTGCCCAGAACCTACCATCTGGCATGTCTAGCCATATCCCATGATATTCCCTTTGCAGGTCATATGGACATAAAGCATACCAAGAGATGTATTATGCAGAACTTTTATTGGTCTGGGATTTCCAAAGATGTAACAGGGTACTGCAAAGCCTGTGAATAGTGCCAAATGGCAGGTAAGGCAGGAGACAAGGTGAAACCTCCTTTGATGCCTTTGCCTGTCACTGATAAGCCATTTCAGGAGGCAGCCATGGATATTGTGGGGCCTCTGAGTACCCCAAGTTCCACAGGGGAAAAGTATATGATAGTGGTAGTAGATTATGCTACCAGATACTCTGAGGTGGTGGCCCTGTCCTCCATTGAGGCAGCAAAGGTGGCAAATGCTTTGTTAGAGATTTTCAGCAGGGTAGGTTTCCTAAAAGGAATACTGACTGACAGAGGTGCCACCTTCATGTCAGACCTTCTGGCTTGGCTGTGGAAGTACTGTGGGGTGAAGCATTTAAAGACCACCCTACCATCCCCAGACTAATGGTCTTGTTGAGAAGTTAAACTCTACAGTCAAGACCATGCTATGGGCATTTGCAGACCAGTTTAAGAGGGAGTGGGACAAATATTTGCCCCATCTGTTTGTTTACAGAGAGGTGCCCCTTTGAGTTACTGTATGGGCATAGGGTGAGGGGACCTCTATATTTGATTTGTGATGAGTGGGAGGGTGAGTGTGAATCCCACAAGTAGTCTCTTGTGGTATATGTCCTAAACCTCAAGACAAGGCTCAGAGAACTCATGAGCTTGGCCCCAGAGAACCTGGCAGAAGCCCAACAGCAGAAAAAGATCTGGTATGACAGGAATGCTCGAGCTAGAGAGTATGCTGTGGGGCAGCAGGTGATGGTTGTCATTCCTGTCAGACACAACAAGCTACAGGCTGCTTGGAAGGGACCCTTCTAGGTAGTACAGAAGGTCAGTGATGTTAACTACATAGTAGAACTGCTAGGCAGGAGGCAGGAGCACAAACTGTACCATGTTAATATGATGAAACCTTACCATGATAAGGAGGCCTTGGTGCTAAGTATTTGCAGTAAGAGGTAGGAGGAGTCTAAGGGGGAACTATGACTACAGGGAGCCAGCCAGCAAAATCCCAAATTACTATGGTGGGGTCTTGAACAGTGCAGCACTATATTGGGGACAGCAATGCCAAGCAACTGGAATCTCAAGACAGGGAATAGGGTAGCATATTTCCAGATAGCCTCACCTCTCTTAAGCAATGTTTCTCAAGGGTCACTTGAAAAACTAGCTTGAGTCTTCGGGGGGGGGGGGGTATCACAAAAAGGAGATACTGCCAGCCCAGCTAGCTAGAATTTTCTGAATAATTACATCTCATTTGTGAATATTAATATGATTTATGTAGAACTGAAACAAAAGGAGATATTGCCAGCCCAGCTGTCTTGAATTTTGGACATAAATATATGTCATTTGTGAATATCAGCATGATTTATATGCTTGTGTTACAAATGTACAGTATTAGAACTGTATGTTATGTGTATATCAAACTGCTGGTACAGAAGTGTGTGTTGAACAGGGTTTGTACAGTACTGAGCTTAAAAGTGTAACCACAGTGTACCCTATTGGAATAGAACAGAAATGCATCGACACTATTGTAACTGTTTAAATGTAGATATTTTAACAATGGAAACTGCAGCACAAGAAGTTAATTTCAGAAAAATAGCTGAAATTTTAAATTACTTTATGACCATGTAATAAAATGAGGTTATCTTTCAGTTTTAGTGCACTAACAGACAGAATGTCTAGAACTAAAAGTTTATTGTATTGTCTTGGAAGTGTTTATTGTTTTATGACTTCCAGGATCTGACTTACATCTAAGAAAACCCCTTGTTTATGTATTTTTACAGGTAGATGCTAAATGCTACCAGCTGGCATCAATTGTTGTTTTGAGACTGGGAACTGAAGTCAGAAAGCAAGAAATGATGTAATTCTGCAAGTATCCCAGCAGTAATATTTGAGATATTAATTTGGGAAGACTCAGAGAGAGCGAGAGAAAGCATTCTGTATTTTGTGTTTGACCTGACAAGAAGACCCATTCACCACATCTGTCTTGTTGCTCTGTAAGTCAGTTAACTAGGGTACAGTAATTTTACTTAGATACAGTCAGGAATATAGTGAAGTATAGCTTAGATGTTTTCTTTATTTATTTGAGACTGTCCTGCAATGTTGTTTTAAATTTCCTGTGATTTCAAACTCTGATGTAACTGTAATTATTTGAGTATTTTCTTGTTCTTTTATTATTTATTAAATATATTTAAACCTTTCATTATGGCTGATATTTGTGAGACATAAATTTAAGTTCTGAGAGTACTTGCATATTTATTTGGTGACACTGTGGGCTACTCTTAATAGCCTTGCTCTTGGTCAAACTACCATTTGTATTTATAGTAATATTACACAGTAAGATTGGACATCCTTTGTTAAGGGCCTTAAAGTAGCTGATAAGGACGTGGCTGGTGGCAGTGGTAACTACCTTATAGTCTAGGTATAGCTAATAAACCTGTTCCAGCCTTCCTCAGGGGTGTGTGTGTGTGTGTGTGTGTGTGTGTGTGTGTGTGTGTGTGTGTGTGTAAATCAAATCTCAAAGAGTGTGTGTGCCAGTTACTTGGGCAGGAACATGAAGCACTGGTTGGACAGAGAGGGTGCTGGAGGTCTTGGCTTGGCCACTCAGCTGAGATCTCAACTCTATAGCTGTGCCAGTGTGGAGTCTTACTGGGGATCTGCAGAAAGAGGGAGAAACCATCCCCGGACTGACTGTGGTCTCTGTGTGCTCTTAAGGGAAATTAAACTTGATGCAGAGAGCTGCATCTGGAAATACTGTGTGTGTACTTGTCATCCTCCCAATGTATGTCCCCCGCTGGTGTTAGTGATAAGGATTGAGGCTCCTTGATTACTGGGCCAGAAATGTGGCATCTCAGTACCAACACCCTAAAAGATTCCAACTCCTTCAATAAAAGCTTCCTACAAAAATATATCTTGTTCTCTCTCCACTTTCTCATACTCCTATTTCGCTGTCCAAATTTTAAATTCTTATTCTATTTACAGTTATAATATCCCCTCCAAAAATGACCTCCCCAAACTTAGATAGGACCTCTCTCATACCCACTTAACCATAACTCTGTCACCTGTACTATAGTCAATGCCAAAAGTATATGTAACAAGCTGGATATATGTAACAAGCTGGATCATATCAGCACCTTTCTCGCCTTCTACTCCTGATAAATTATCTACTACAGAATCACAGTTAAAAGTAAGTGCAATCACATTCACCATTTTTCCCAGGTTATAACTAAAAGTTTGATTCCCACCCTGGAACAAGGAACAATGGTTTTGCAATACTCCTACATAAATCCACACTCAACTTTCTGTAGTAGTCAATGTCAGCCTCTCTACTGATCATGCACCAAACTGGAGTCTCACAAAAGTGCCATCTTCCACCCATACATTACATTTGCTTACTTTCCACCCTCTGCCACAATCACAAAATTTGAAGCTCTCCTGCATAGCATTCTAGCTCCATCAAATCCTAATAGGCATATACTTATCATTTAAACTTTAACTTTCTGGCCTCATCATGCATGATGTTGTTGTGTCTTTTGGCTTTTCCCGGTTAGGAGTCGCCACAGCGGAACTCTGGTCCGCTAATTATTGGCAGTAGATTTTTACGTGTTGGCTTGCCAGGCCTACCGCACAGCCTTCAATGAAGGAACGCCAATTCATGCATGTCGCCACAAAGAAGATGCTCTAACTGAGAATCGAACGGGCAACGTCTAACTGTGAGGCAACAATGCTACCACAGCACCACCACCGCAGCTGCCACATCATGCATGATATTGTCTGAATTTATTTCAAACCTGAAACTACTCAAACTAGTAACTGAGCCAACCAGATCTCATCTCAAAATAAGTTGCCACTCACTCCTATACCTCGATACAATCTCCCACCCTTCCAACATCTCCTCTAGTTTCAACCACCCACCAACCTTTCTTGACCGCTGCCATATAATAGTTCATATGCAAAAACATGAAAATCAAACACCTCCCAAAGATGGTTTCCTTCAGACCCAAGTCTCCTCACAAATTTTCCAGACTGCAAACCCAATTCTTCTCCATGGACTGGTCACCCATACTTAGCCTGACTTACTATAAAATCACCACAAATCAATTCTCTAAATTTCTAACCCCTCAGAAAACTCATGTCCCTGTACTCTCCAGAATAAGAATATCTAACCACATTCACAATGAACACCTCTCCAAGTAAATGAAAAACCTTAAAGCAAGTCTAAGATTAAGTCTGGAAAAACAGAAAAAAGACACCTTAACCACAACTAGAAAAAATAAACCATTTAATGGAATATAACCAAGCTAGCAATCCATAGGCACAAAATCAAATACCTCAAAACTAAACAAAGCACACTCCTTTAGTCTCCCAGACAATTCTGGTGTGAAGTAAATAACATCTCTGGGAGAACGTCTCCATTGGAACTTTCTTCACAAGGTCATATTACCTGTTCATGCTATAATCCTCACACCTTCTGACTTCCTGAAATAATTCTCCACCCCTACACACACAAAACATGTGTTGCTCTCCTTCCCAAATAATGCCCAACCCCCCTCCCCAATACCCTCCCCCATTTTACTTGAATAAATCCAACTTGATTCTCCCTCTGGACCAGGTAGCTTGAGCCCTTAGTATCTTTATCACTATAGGGGCTACATTGTCACACCTCTAAAACATATCTTTTAACTTTAGCTTCACAGCTAACACTATGACTACAATATGAAAGTCAGCCTTCATCAGACTTGTTCCTAAAGATCATAAACCTTCCATTATCAGCCACTATCATCCCACCTCCATACATCCAACTCTCGGCAAAATATTTGAAATACTAATTTGTGACCAATGTACCTCAAATCTAAATAAAGTATATAATTTGCTCTCCAACAAACATCACAGTTTCTGGACAGTAACTGCAGTCTGGACTCTTATCAGCTGATATACTCACTGACAGGGATAAAGGAAATATTACTGGTGCCATTTGCACTGACTTGACCAGAGCATTTAATATGGCGGACAACTCAAATATTTTTAGCCTATCTACTAGACATTGGCATCAGCACCGTCATCACATAGTGGTTCAAAGAATTTCTGGCTTACAGAACCTTTGCTGACAAGACTACCTATTTTACATACTGCCTACACTCAGGTGTACCATGGGATCAATACTTACTCATATACTCCTTTCCATTTTTATAAATAAATTACTCCTTGACCTAATCCAGTTACAACTCATATTATATGCTGATGACATGGTTATCTACAGATACAACCTAGTACAATAGGTAATCCAGACTCACCTACAAACTATGTACACCTACACTATTGGTTTACCTCCAAAAAGCTTCTCCTTGTCCCCCCCCCAAAAAAAAATGGCATGCTCTTTTGCTGCTAAGAAAAGAATTTTCAAAGTTCCTATCTCCCTCCAAAATTTTGACAGTACAACTTATCACTATCACCACTTCTTTCAGATACCTAGGCCTCTGGCTTAACCACTCTCTAAACTTTCATGACCATATTCAAAATCTTAGTTCTAAGATCAACCACCTAATTTTCTGGACTCAGAATATATCTCAAGTCCTTTCATCACCAGTTAAGTAGCCATTGGGAAAGATGTCCTGCTCACACAACTTGAGCATGGCTTACCCTTCTTTTTTACTTCCTGTTACAAAAACGCACAAACCCTGCAGAGCTTATCTAATAAAATATATAATTTCATCAGAAATGATCTTCACCCTGAACACCGTTTCCTTACTTTATCAAGGCAAAGTGACTCCCAGTAAAAGCCAGATCCAACCTACTTTCGGAATCACAACTATTCTGATTGCTCCGCTGAGATGCCCCTCCTGTACTTGCAATGAAACTTATCACTACCACTCCAATCCACAACCTCAGGAGCTAGGGTACAGCAGGTTCTACTCTCCAAACCTCATCAACTAAGCTACATAGTTCTAACTCTAGTTCTCTGAACTTGCTCCAAAACTGTGGGAGTCCCTTCCTTACTATCTCACCAAGCATACTAACTACATTATGCTCAGGCCTAATTCAGACAGTATATGTCTGAGTAATACAAATATAAATGCTAAAATGCAGGACATATCACTGAATCAGCATTACTCTGCACTAGGATAATTCCTTCACACATCACCCTAATTACACCACTACTCTACTGGCTACAACTATGCTTCTGCTTCCTGTAAGTAAACAGCTTTTCTTTCTTCTTCTGCACTTTCATCTTATAACTTTCACCGTTTTCAGTCCCGCTGTTTCTTTGGACTCTATGTCTTTTCCATTACTTATTTGGCCTCTAAACACCTTGTCTCATCCCTTACAGTTTCTAAGACTAAAACTGCTTCACACTCATTTCTTGCTGCCCTTGAGAGTAGTGTGTGTGTGTGTGTGTGTGTGTGTGTGTGTGTGTGTGTGTGTGTGTGTGTGTGTGTGTGTGTGTGTGTGGATGTGTTTTGGGGGTGGTGTACATTTTCCTGGTGGGCCAATGCTGTTCATACAGAGACAGCATTAAGTGCCACTGCTGGGACTGTATGTTTCATATTACTCTACCTCTAAGTTTTGGGAGATGAACCTCCATTTTTTCTCAGCCTTTGTCCATGTTGATCTACATTATTTATAAAATTTTGTCCACTTTGAAGAAGTGGAGGAATTTTTGCCTTCCTTTAAACCTCACTACTCCAGAACATTATTTGTATGTACTGTTCCCACAAATTTAATTTATTTCTATGTAATTTGCTTCTTCACTTTTCTAAAGATCTCACCTCTAGTTTTTATCTTCTTTAAAATATTCAGTAATTTAAATGCAGTTGGTTTAGCTTTTGATTTCCATTTTCCTGTAATTGCTTTTTGGCAGCCAACAGCATTACGGGTTACTACGTATGGACCATTCAGAGTCTACGTCCCGACTTAAAGGAATCACTTCCTTAGTTACAGCCATTTGCTCCCCCACCATTTCTGAAAGAGTACTCCGAAGGGAATTTTTTAAATCTGCCAACTCATTACACTCCCAAAAAACATGTCCCCAGTTACACCTCTCTTTTTCATGACACCTCCAGCATTCGTTATCTACCTCAGGAAAAATCTCTGAAATCTGCTTGGGGTATAAAAATACCTATGCAAACACAATCAAAAACCCTAAACTTTCTGGACTTTCTTACATACCTAAGGACCATACAGATGTCTTCTCATTGTTCCTTTGTAAATTGCCTTTACAGTCACTCTTCCCAATTTTTTCTAATTTCCTCTGACTGATTCTTATAGTTATTATGCGATATTTTACATGAAACAAGGGCACTATTAAAATCTAAGAAATAAACAGTATTTCTGATAACTAATCTAGAATGCTGTATTCTTCCCGAAGGGATATCTTATCCACCTAGATAAACACCTCAGCTTGAAATCAGTTTGGTTACTTATCATAATCCACATTTTGTCTTCGTATGGCATTCCAGACTACTGGAATACAAGTAAAATTATTGAGTCTGCTTGCCTAGTGATATTATTTTCACAACAACATAAAACAGTGTTAGCAAACAATAGGCACATGTTCACCCATAGCAATGCCTTTTCTTTGTTTGAAGTATTCCCCTTCAAAATAAATATAATTATTGGACAAAATTAAGACCATAAATTCATTAATGAGTCTAATATTTATTGCTTCAAGTGTGTTATTTGCATGAGTAACCTCATGAAACTATTCAAGGCCCATCTTATGGGGAATAACAGAAAATATAACTATGATTTGAAAAGATATTTTTAAGTCTACCATCTACATAGTTTACTAAGGGCTCAGCTTTTGAGCCACTTGCTGAAACAATGGGTCTTAATGGAAAAAATGTAAGAAATATCTCTAATATCTCTATGGTATGCTCCGGAGTTACTTACTCAACCCCTTCTGTGAATGAACTCCAGAATGGCAGAAGGGCTATATGCCTTTGCAGTAACCAGGGATAACATGTTTAGAAAGCCAACATCACTACTTCTTTCTGCATCTGATCCAAACTGCCCTGCCTTGGGCAAAGCATATTTATGAATCTGACCTATAAATATCTGCACATTGTTGCATATACTTTGGAAATTAAGCATCTGTGGTTGTATTAATCCTTCATTCTTTGTGAGCATTATGTTATTTATGCTTCTTAGAATTGTTGGAATGATTACTTTCCAGCTTGATTCCTAAACGGCATTGCTACAGGAAGAGGGAGGGGAGGTGGCAGTCATGCTTTCTACTTTTACAGCTGCAAGATTTTTTTTTTGTTCTGTTCATCTGGTCGGTACCATTTTCTTTTCAGTTATATGAATCCGTACCATAATTAACATGCAGCATATAAAATGCAGCTGTGATGGCTGGAAATCAGCCAGCACACTAGCACAGTTAGGCTGCTCTGGCTATGTATTAACACCGGTTAATACAATTCATCTGCTCTAACAGTTCAGTATGGGAATAACATGCAGAAGATACACTCACAATGTCTGAAAAAAATCCATCACGACTTGCCTGTTCCTTAAGCAAACGTCAGATTTTTTTAAGTTGGCTTTTAATATACAGTATCTCAACTTGTATAGTACAAAAATGAAGGGTAGCATGCCTGAAGTTATATCTTAACCCCTTTCTTTATTTACCAAGTAACCTGCTTTTATCTTTCTGTTTGTCTGTCACTAATGAAATAAATCACCTAGGCACAACTGTCTCTTTTCCCGAGCTGCCCAACTTATTCATGGTCACACAGCAGGCAAATGGAGACTGATGGACTCAATTCCAGGCTACAGAATGAAGATTATTAGCACTGCATACACTCAGTCTCCTATGCTACACAGCTGCACAAGCCTAACTGACCTGGAAACATTTAAAAGTGTTAAATAAACAATTAACAGCAGCAGCTGTCATTTTACTGTCCCTTTTATTGATTTGTTTGACTGGTCATTCTTTTAAGTAATGCAGCCTAGACTCTCCAAACAACAGTTTACAATGCCCCAGTGAGCATATTACAGACCGTTATAACTTATACAAACAACCATCGGCCATTACAAATTATATCTCATAGATACAAAGTTAAACTGCTGAAAGAGAAGTATCCAATTCCCTTATCACTGCCTCTGTGAAGTATAGACTCTTGCTATGTACAGTACAAACACGTGCAAAAACATAAAGTCTGCAAATCTCTGAAAACTACAGATGCTTTATATCAATTCACTCCAGGCTCAGTGCCTGCCCATGTCCAGTTGTTTCCCCTGCTGCTTCTTGCTTTCAATGAATGCATCTTTTTACCAACTGTCATGGCATGTGCAGAAGGAACAGAAGTATTAAGGAGCAAACAAAAATATCCACAGATGTTCTGCTTGCATAATGCAAGCAATACTATACTCAGTACTATTGCAATACTCAGTACCAATGCAGTACTCAGCATTACTGCAATACCCCGTACCAATGCAGTATTCAGTACTACTGCAATGCAATGCAGTGCTCAGCACTACTGCACTACTCAGTACCAGTACAGTACTCAGTACTACTGCAATGCAATGCAGTACTCAGCACTACAGATCTAATCTGTACCAATACAGTACTCAGTACGACTGTAATATAATGCAGTACTCAGCACCACTGCACTACACAGTACCAATACAATACTCAGTACTACTACTACAATATAATGCAGTACTCAGCACTACTGCATTATTCCGTACCAATACAGTACTCAGTACTACTGCAATACAATGCAGTACTCAGCACTACTGCAATACTAACTACTAATATAGTACTCAGTACTACTGCAATACTCAGTACTAGTACAGTAGACAGTACCAATGCAATACTCAGTACTACTGCATTACTCTGCACCAATGCAGTACCCGGTACCTCTCCACTTATACATTGCAGAGCAGTTTAGCTCTGAGAGTTTGCTTCCAGGTTTCGTCCTGTAGTCTTGCATTTCTTCTGTCTGTTTCTGCTTGCAAACTGTATGATTCTTATGTGATTTAACCATTAATGCTTCTGGGTTAGTCCTGAAAAGAAGATAGTTAAGTCCAGTAGATTAAGGTTGTATCTACATAAGCATGTATTTAATTATGTTGACTAGTTCAGCTGAAGACAGCTCACCTAGACAAAGGGAGAAAAGGTTTGGACATCCAAGCTTTACTAACAGTTAAATAGTAGTAACACGCAATTTTTCAAAAGTGTAAATGCTGAAACTCATGGTAAATTCCACATGATTCATGTCAACAAGTTTGGTGAATGAGTTGAAATACTAAACAGTGTGAAGCATAAAAAATAACAACTGGCAGTTTTTTCAATGCTGCTTCATATGTATGTATATATGAACTTTTATATATTAAGTATAGCAACTCCAAATTACCAGAAGACTTAATTATTGACTTTTTTAATCCATAAAATTAAAACATGTCCCTCACACCTAACAAAATGATAACTTTATAAAAAAATAAATGAATACATAAAATGCCAATATCCATTATGTGGCACATTCTACGAATGTATGGCTTTAATGTTAAGATATGTGCCACTTTCAACACCCTGGTTTTGGTCTTTTTTGCTCTAATTACAATTTGAGATAAACACTACTTTCCCCACTTACAGGGAGTTGTACATACTGAGTACATTGACTGGTTCCTACTCCCCCTTGATGACCCAGAAGTGAGGTAATCCATAAATATGAGTGCAGTACAGAGGAGGAAAGAAGCTTTGTGCTACCTTCAGCTTCATTGTCAAAGTGAATAATTTATTTTTTCTTGATCTCATTAAGTCATGCTTCTTAGTGTTTTAATTAATTACTTTTTAGTCTCTTGGTAAGGTTTATAGTTTAAATTTTTTGTTTTTTACAGCTGCTTCCAACTAAGAACTTGATTCATTTTAAGGCATTTATTTGCAGCTGTTTTCAACTTCTGGCTCATAGTTAAGAATCTAGGGGTCTTGCTGAATAGTTCTTTGTTTCCTGATCTAGATTTGTATGTAATGCAGATTTATTTTTTTTACTTATTATAGTTAATACACTTACAGTTCAGAAGGGAAAAAAGCTCATGGAAGGGATAGAGAGATGCCAAAATAGGAGGTTGGAGGTAGAATTCTCAGAAGTGAAACCTGTGCCTGCAACCAGCACAACAAGGAAAGTGAAAATATGACAGTATGGTAGCTGTGACAGAGAGCAAGAGAGGAAAGGTTGGGACCAGAGACACAAGCTCTGTGCCAGTGATATGCACCATATTAGCCCAGAAGTGACAGCAATGATGAGTTGACTTGAAAAGGTACATCTCTATGACTGTGCCTTTAAACTAAGATGGATGGAGAAGGAATGCTACAGCTGAGGAGGGCTGGGGTGCAGGTACTTAAGCAGTAGAAAGACGGAAATTACTGACACACAATATAGAAAAACAAACTGAAATGACTTGGAGTATGGATGAGTAGTATTAATATGCAATGCAAGGAGTCTGGTTAAGAGTATGGACGAGCTAGGCAGTGATTCAGGAGGAGGTTACAATGTAACAATACG
Source organism: Protopterus annectens (assembly GCF_019279795.1). Lineage (NCBI taxonomy): Eukaryota > Metazoa > Chordata > Ceratodontiformes > Protopteridae > Protopterus > Protopterus annectens. The sequence goes on along the minus strand of NC_056737.1, from coordinate 179,000,937 downwards.
ATATAAGGAATCTAGGTAAGAGTATGGGGGAGCTAGGCAGTGATGCAGGAGGAGGTTACAATGTAACAGTATGACATAAGGATTCTAGGTAAGAGTATGGGAGAGCTAGGAAGTGATACAGGAGGAAGTTACAATGTAACAATATAATATAAGGAGTCTAGTTAAGAGTATGGACGAGCTAGTGATTCAGGAGGAGGTTACAATGTAACAATATAATATAAGGAGTCTAGTTAAGAGTATGGACGAGCTAGGCAGTGATTCAGGAGGAGGTTACAATGTAACAATATGATATAAGGATTCTAGGTAAGAGTATGGGGGAGCTAGGCAGTGATGCAGGAGGAGGTTACAATGTAACAATATGATATAAGGATTCTAGGTAAGAGTATGGGAGAGCTAGGCAGTGATACAGGAGGAGGTTACAATGTAACAATATAATATAAGGAGTCTAGTTAAGAGTATGGGGAGCTAGGCAGTAATGCAGGAGAAGGTTATAATGTAACAATATGATATAAGGAGTCTATGTAAGAGCACATGGAACTAGGCAGTGATGCAGGAGGAGAGTAGATATTACTTAGTATTACAATGTAACAATATAATATAAGGAGTCTAGGTATGAAGATGGGGGAGCTGCAGACAGTGATACAGGAGGGGAGGGTGTACATTACTTAGTATTACAATGTAACAGTGTAGTATAAGGCTCTAGATAGGGAGATGGAGAGACACAGAAGTGAGTGGTTAGGATAGACTAGTGATGCACAAAAAGAAAGGTATCAAATGTGAGGTCTGACAGGGGGAATAGCAACCATATGTGACAAAACAAAGATAAAGGTTGGAGGCAGACCAGGATCTATGGCAAGTGTCCTGATTGTTAAAGGACTAACAGCAGAAGGAATTCTGGGAAACCACTGTATCATCCCTCACAAACATCATGGGAACAGGACTGCAGGCTGGAGGAGAGAATAAAGCAGTGGTGTGGGATTAAAATGATTATAGTGACAGGCAATATGTATCTTCCAGAAAAAGAGAGGACTGCAGGAAAGAGAGGGAGTGTGAGTTGATTTATGTTTTAGACTGTGATGAGTTCAGCAGACAGCAGACGGTGCAGGATTATACCGGATATCACTGGCGTTAATCTAATCAAGGTGGGAAGAGGTCAAGGATTTCCAGGTTAAGTTGCCATTAACCAACAGTGATCATTCCACTGTGTGGGCTGGAACATGGATTGGATAAGAACACAAAGACAAAGATGATGATGCAGGTTTTTAGGGAATGAATTTTGAAAAACATGGAAGAATGTCAAAGATGAGTTGGTGGACTGGAGAAAATTAGAGAGTACTTTAGATAGGAGTATGAGACAAAGATGTGGTTTTTCAGGCCTTTGAACAAGGGTTTGAGGTAGAGGCAGAAAAGGAAAAATCAGAAAAAGCCAAATATGGCTACACATGAGTGTACAGCTAGTGATTAGGGCAAAACAAAATGCTGGACACATAAAAGGTGGGAGGAGGGGGTCAGAAGGTGAAGAGGCAAGGTTCAATGAAGCAAATAGAAGGGTATCAAAGGAGATGAAGTTAGAAGTAGCAAAACATGAAAGTGAATTAGCAGCAGTAGTGAAGGGGAATAAAAGCTTCTCTATATACACAGCAGAAAAAAGGAAGGGAGGAACAGACTTTGTTGTGCTGAACAAGGACAGAAAGAAGACCATGGAAGCCTGCAGACAAGATGGAAAGAATGATTTATGAGTACTTTTTGGAGAAGCAGTGGTACTGAATGAATACTTAGTTTTAGACTTATCAAAGGAATCTAACCATAGGGTGTCATGCTGTAAGGCACATAAGACACAGGAGAGAGAGTAGCAGACAGGCACCAGGATGGAGAGGGAGAAGGCTGAGGGGGACCTGGCTATCAGGGAGGATAAAGCACAGGGACCAGATAGGCTGCATCCCACAATCTTCCAAAAATCTGAGAAGTTTACTAGCAGATCCCAATCCATGGCTGAGGATTTGACTAGATAACTGGCCACTGTGGAAGTGCCTGAGGAGTGGAAGACAGCATCTATGATATCCTTGCACAAGGAGGGAGAGTTGGAAAAATTGGTACCCTCATACAAGGACAGGGGAATAGGAAAAATCCAAGGAACAGCTTTTAGCCTAACAGTACTGGTATGGAAAGTTGGGAAGAGATTCCTGAGGGGACAAGCCAGTTACTTTCCTAGTGGACAATACTCTTCAAGACAAGAAACAGGATGCATTCATGGCCTTTGACTTGGTTACACGCAGGAGGCTGCTAGGGAAACTGGGGTAGGACTGAGATTAAGGAGTTGGACTTTTGTTCATTTAAATGGCAGCACATAGATGGTTGCACTGAGAGGGACAATATCAAGAATAAGAAGAGTGACCAGTCAACACCGCATGCACCAGTACATGGTCCAATACTCTTTGCTGTTTTATTTTCAGAAATTTCTGAGAGAATACAGGACAGAATCATTTTCTTTGTTAATGAGAAAAGGTTAGAAGAAACGTAAAGGATAAGGAAAGTCTAAGAAAGGGTTTGGAAAGACTAATTGTGCTGAAAGAGACAGTTGAGGTTCGCTGCAGACAAATACACAGTACAGCACCAAGGCCACAGTGACTCTGGTATGAAGTATCAGTCAGGAAGAAAGGAACTGAGGGAAGCAAAGCAGGAAAAGTCTATGTGGGTGCAAATTACACCAGGACTAGAACATAAGGAGCAGAGTAAGAGGGCAGTGGTATCATGTTTTACAGCTACTCACCTGTTCTACTTCCCCGAAGTCATCTCTGTTTTGTTATATCTGTTTTATTTCCTGTGTTGTTCAACCTATTGGTTTTGAGGACATCTTGACTTTAATGGCCTCATATTTTATCACTGAAAAGTAAAGTGATGTGGCAGAGATTGAAATGTATGGCACTGATTCATACATAAAACTTGAACGTCAGCACAACATCCAGTCCTCTCTCTACATATACTACCTTTACCATTTATACCCCAGCTTCTGTTGTACTTCTGCTGAATATTTCTATGTTGTCTCCCTTCCTACTCTACTTGAAAACAGGAACACTTTCTTTTCCAGTCATTTCATTTTATAGATTCAATGTTTCTGTCTCATTTTCTGTTTTATTTCAGGTGGTTTCTCTCCATATTTACCTTATTTCACAATCTCATTGATATTTTTTAACATAGAACATAGTTTCAATAACACTGCTACTTCTATATTCCATTCAAGACATGTTTAATGTAGAGCATGTAAGCTGTTATGTTCCTTAGCTGAAATCTTCTGGTCCTAACAGATAAGAAGCAAACAGAGCGCGGATCTGTACTTGGAAAACATGATACTGATTCTTTCTTACAGTTCTTCTTACTTAATCCCACTCAGGATAAGCACTCTATATACCAGGTGTCACTCCAAAACAGTTTCCTAAGGATTTCCCCCTTGTGTCTGGGTTGCAAAGATTGCAATGTCTGCCATCCTACTATATCATTTGTCAAACGCTCTGACCTGGTGCTCCATGTCATATGTTATATGGGTGGAAAATTTCTTTGTGACTTTTCAAAACCTTTTGATATGGTTAAACCATCAAGGATTAATGGACAAGAAGACCACTGCCCAAGCTGACTTTTTCACTCTTAACTCATTCAGAAACAACTTAGTATGTCCAACTAATGGCCATTGTATACAATATTTACAATGCCCACAGGTATGGTCCTTATGGCTTAGTACCTGAGCATTTCTAATAGTCTTGGTTTACAAAAGACATCTTGCAAGACAAAAACTTCATCCTCAGATCCAGTTATGATATAGTCTCCGTACTTTGTGAAAAGAACTACAAAGTAGTTAAAGCGCACCAAGAGGGACTTTTAGAAATGGAGCAACAACTTACTCCTGGTGCTCCTCAATCTTGTTCTAGGAAAAGTCGTATCAGACCTGTTGTGTGCTGTTATATCTGCTGCTAACTTCATCAGGGATTGCACCCAGTTTAAATGTTGTGGTGTCTAAGTTCAGGACATAAACTACACTTTTCATTGGTAAGTAGCTATTTCTGAAGAACATAAGAAGCTGGATCATCTGTGCAGGGTATGCAGGATTCATCACAACCTAGCTGCTTTGATTAAGATTTAAACAGGCAAATCTTCATCTCCTTTTGAGGGGTCACCACAGAGGATCATCTATTTCCATTTCTTATTGTCCTCTGCATTTTGCTTTGTCACACCAACCACCTGCAAGTCCTCCCTCACCACATCCAAAAACCTTTTCTTAGGTCTTCTTCTATTCTCCTTACCTGGCAGCTCTATCTTTAGCATCCTTCTCTCAATATACCCAGCATCACTCCTCGGCACATGCCCAAACCAATGCAATCTCGCCTCCATGGCTTTGTCTCCAAACCGTCCAACCTGAGCTGACCCTCTAATATACTCATTACTAATCATGTCCATCTTCGTCACACCCAATGCAAATCTTAACATCTTTAACTCTGCTACCTCCTGCTCTGACTCCTGTCTTTTTGGCATTGCAACAGTCTCCAACCCATGTAACATAGCTGGCCTCATTACCATCTTGTAGACCTTCCCTTCTTACTGGTACCCATCTATCACAAATCACTCCTGGCACTCTTCTCCACCCAATCCACCATGCCTGTACTCTCTTCTTCACTTCTCTTCCACACTTCCCATTACTCTGAACTATTGATCCCAAGTATTTAAACTCATCCACCTTCACCAACTCTACTACCTGCATCCTCACCATTCCACTATCCTCCCTTTCATTCACACAAATGTTGTCTGTCTTAGCCCTACTGACTTTCATTCCTCTCATCTCTAGAGCATATCTCCATCTCTCCAGGGTCTCCTCAACCTGTTCCCTACCCTCACTACAAATCACAATGTTATCCGCAAACATCATAGTCCACAGGGACTCCTGTCTGATCTCATCTGTCAACCTGTCCATCACCATTGCAAATAAGACAGGGCTCAGAGCTGATGTTTGATGTAATCCCACCTCCATTCTGAATGCATCTGTCACTCCTACCGCAAACCTCAACACTGTCACACTACTCTCGTACATATTCTTTACCACTCTTACATACTTCTCTGCCACTTCCAACTTCCTCATACATTACCACAACTCCTCTCTAGGCACCCTGTCATATGCTTTTTCTAAGTCCAAAAAGACACAATGCATCTCCTTCTGACCTACCTTATACTTCTCCATCAACACCCTCAGAGCAAACATTGCATCTGTAGTGCTCTTTCCCGGCATGAAACCATACTGCTGATCACTAATCATCACCTCCCTTCTTAACCTAGCTTCCACTACTCTTTCCCATAATTTTATGCCGTGGCTGATCAATTTTATCCTTCTGTAGTTACTACAACTCTTCACATCACCCTTATTCTTAAAAATTGGTACCAGTACACTTCTTCTGCACTCCTCAGGTGTCCTCTCACTTTCCAAGATTGCAAAAGTAAAATACCAGTATCAATGCTGTGACAAATCGGTAACTAATAAGACAAACCAGTCCATTACTAATAAGGCAACTCTTTAAGTACGCTGATGATCTCCATGAGTTGTTTAAATTTCTGCCTGAAGAAGCTTGTCTAGGTGAAAGTGTTCTTTGCATTTGCAGTGCAACTCTTTAAGTACTCTGTTGATTTTAAACTTTTGGAATAAACATCTGTTACTTTTTACAAAAGCAACTTTTGAAGTAAGTTGTGGACTTTATCCTTTTTAACAAAGAACTGTTGTTTTATCCCTACTTGTGGTTCCAGTTACTTTTTTCTTTTGAACTTTCAAAGATTGCTTTAAACAATCTGGTTAAAAGCCCCACTGCCATCTCTCCTAAACACCTCCATGCTTCCACAGGTATGCCATTTGGACCAACAGCATTTCCATTCTTCATCCTCTTCATAGCTGTCCTTACTTCCTCCTCCTTGCTAATCCATTGCACTTCCTGATTCACTATCCCCACATCATCCAACCTTGTCTATTAATATATATATATATATATATATATATATATATATATATATATATATATATATATATATATATATATATATATATATATATATACACACACATACACACACACACACACACATATATATATATATATATATATATATATATATATATATATATATATATATATATATATATATATAGAGAGAGAGAGAGAGACTGGATTCTAACCAACAATCCCCAACCTAAATTACATAGCAGCCTGCCTTCCTGACTCTCTCAGTGATCGTGCCTTCACTTTTCTTTACAGAAAACATATACACACTCTAACATCTCCTACAAATACATTCATTGCAAACATCGCTTCTCACCCTCAATTTTTAATCAGGTCCTACAACAATTTGACTGGACACCCTTAAAATATCTCAAACTCGACCTGGCAGTACAATTTTTCAACTCTACCTTCCTTGACATACTCAACAACCTTGCCCCAATTAGAAAAGTTCACACAAGTCCAAACCTCTGCCCTGGTTAATCAAAGAAACCAAGCTCTTACTTAAACAAAGAGATGGAACCTGGTCAGACTACCATACCACCAAAAACATATCTAGCCTATCTATAAATAGCTAAGGAATCTAGCAAAAATAACAAATCAAAGCAGACAAGCAAAGGTACTTCCTTTTTTGCCAAAAGGAACACCAACCCCCCCCCCCCCATCGTAAATTCTGGGATAACCTAAACTATCTCCAAGTCTGGGTCACTTTCCTACCCCAACTCCAATAACCAATAACACTGAACCAATAGCAACCCAGACCAACTCCAACGTCATAAAGTACATTACCTCCCTTCTAGGCAACCATCCTACTACACCTATTACACTCCCTACCATCTCTCTGATAATTCTAACCCCTTTAGTTTTTCTCCCATTCAGATAAGCTTCATAAAATCTTTCCTAGCCGAACTTAAACCCTGCTGTCTGGCTGCAGACCAGCTCCCAAATGAATTCTTAAAATGTCCAGCCTCGTCCATTGCTTACCACATATCCATCTTGATCAATCACTCACTCTCTGAAAATTGTGTGCCTACTCTCTGGAAAACATCCCATGTCATCCCACTCCACAAAGGAGATCCATTCAAAGAACTATCCAACTTCTGCTCCATCGCTATTCTATCTCCCATAGCCAAAATCTGGGAAAAATGCATACACATGCAGCTTTTCAACCATATACTCTTGAATAATCTCTTATCGCATTCACAACATGGCCTCAGACCCAAACACAGTACTTCTACTGCCCCTAATCCCTTTTAAAACACCATTCATCGACTATTAAATGAAGGCCAGGCAGTCTCCTCTATCTTCCTGGACATGTCTAAAGCCTTTGACACCGTTTTCCACTAACTCCTTCTCAATAAACTCTCTACCTATGGCATCAACCCACCCTCTCTGTCCTGGTTCCTCAGTTATCCTTCAAATACCCAGCAGGCCAACAAATGGCAAAATACTCTCTCCCCCCCGTCTCCCCATTTCTGTTGGTGTGCCCCAGGGTTCTATACTAGGCCCTCTCCTCTTCATCCTGTTCACAAACGATTTCAGCACAGCAACTAAACTAGCCACTATCGTCCAATAAGCAGATGATGCTACCTTTATACGCTCTGCCCCAAAACCCCAAAAACTTCAAATAAAAATGCAGTCATCCTTCTTAAGCATAGAGAAATACCTCACAGAGCATCAACTAATTCTTAACCCAAACAAAACCAAACTTATAATCTTCAAAAACAAAAAATCCAAACCTTGTAATGCCCCTCTATCAATTTACTCCTTAAACGGCACCACAATCAAACCCACTACTCTTACCAAACTCCTAGGGGTCACTATTGGTGAGAATCTAATGTTTGAAAAACATGTCTCCTTAACAATCAAAAACGTGCACATCAAGCTTGTCACCTTATATAGGGCCAAACCATACCTGTCCCACAAAGCCAGACTCATCACAGCCCGTTCTCACCTATTTTCACCCCTCCTTTATAGTTCCCACATACTCACCAATCTTCGCAAATCAAACCTAAATAATCTATAATCCTGCTATCACAAAATTTCAAAGTTTGCTTTGAATGCCCCACACAGGACTCACCACTGTACTGTGCTCTCTCAACTAAAATGGCTTGAACTCCCTAACCTTCTGGCTCTCAAACAAATTATCAATGGTCCACAAAAATGACTCGCCTTCCCACTAACTGCCCTGCCTTCTCCAATTTCATCCAACCAAATTTTAACCCCAGGACCATGACATCCTCCAATAAATGTACATTAAAGGTCACCAAATCCAATAACTATCATGGTGACTGTCTATATTCCAATAAAATTACCAGATTATGGAATACTCTCCCTCCGGCAATTACTAAAAACCCACACCACCAGCATGAGTTCAAACAACTACTAATAAGCTACCTAACTAATCACTGCCTTTGTACTTGCCTTACCACAGGCTAATCCTCCTATCCACACTCCCTCCACTGCCTACTCATCCTGGTATTTCTCATCACTATTACTACAAATTCTCTCTGCTCTCACTCCAACTAAATATTCCTTTGTATTAATTCCCTCCTTGCTACCTTGCCAACACAACTTATAGGAAACTGTCTCGAGTCAAACAATGCTATTCTATGTATCAAATTTTTGCCTAAACTGTCTTATGTTATTGTAAGTATAAATTGTATATTAATGTCTTAAAATTACTGTACAGTGAACAAATGCTGTGTCTTACACTGTTGTGGACCTTTTCTCCCCGGGCCTCCAGTGAAAATGGTCCCTGGCTCAGTCAGACTTTCCCAGTTAACAAATGTAATATTTATAAACCTAGCCACAGAGTGATGGCTTTCGCCTCCCCATTAGATTAGTAACCTGGGCCTCTATCAACAGGGCTCCTGAAGTGATCCCAGGGTAGAACTTATGATTACCCATCCACTCATCAAGATTTCTCTTGAAGAGGGTCAGAGAGGAGCTCTGTCGAATATGGATTGGGATTCTATTCCAGAGTGAGGGGAGTCACTGGGACAGGAATCTATCCTTCCAGCATGCCCTGTTTATTGTTTTACATAGGTTCAAGTTGCTAGAACAAGTGGTTCTGAGGGATCTCGTTTTTTTGAGGTGAAGCATGTCCATTAGTTCAGGGTTTGACATGGCCCTATAGGTCAGGCATAAGTCACCTCTGAGCAGACGATAAGCGACTGAGAAGACCTGGAGCTTTTTTAGTCGTGCTTCATAGCGTAATTGTTTAATGCCCTTAATCCTCTTAGTGAGGTACTTCTGTGGTCTTTCTAGTTGTTGCAGGTGTCTAGTGAGGTACATCCCAAATGGGGCACTGTACTCTATTATGGGCCTAATGAGTGAGGAGTAAAGGGGCACAATCACCTCCTTGGATCTAGATAAGAAACCCTTTGTGATCAGGTGTGCTACATAGAAGGATTTCCTGACCATTTTGGCTATGTGGTTATCAAAGGAGAGCATGCTATCTACTTGGGTACCCAGGTCCCTAATTACTTCTTCTGTACTTAGTGGATTCCCATCTATGTGGTAGTTTGTAGGTACTTTGTTTTTCCCAAATGGGATTACTATGCATTTTTTGGCATTTAGCTTGAGGCCGTGACTTTGACACCAGGTGTTTGTCTCTGTAAGACCCTTTTGCAGGATGTCTGTGTCAGCTGGAGTGTCAATTATTGCACCCAATTTACAGTCATCTGCGAACTTGGTTAGCCACAGTCCCTCCGCCTTTGCCTGTACTTCAGAGAAATATATACCGAACAGGAGGGGTCCCAGGACTGAACCCTGTGGGACTCTGCTTGTGACTGGTTTAGAGTCAGACATGGCGCCTGCCACTCTTACCATGTGGGTTCTGTCTGAGAGCCAGTTGGCAACCCATCTCGTGACATGGGGGTTGATATTTAAGCTGGTGAGTTTGTCTATGACTCCTGAGTGTGGGATGGTGTCAAACACCTTAGCAAGGTCCAAATATGCTATGTGGATTACCTTCCCTTCATCTATAGCCTTGGTGACTGTTTCAAAGAAGTCGACCAAATTCAGGAGGCAAGATCTGCCTTTAACAAAGCCGAACTGGGTGGGGTCCAGTGTCTGGAGGTTCCCAATGTCCCTGTTAATGTGCTCCATGATAATGCATTCCATGGCTTTGCAGACCAAGCTAGTCAAGCTTATAGGGAGATAGTTCCCAGGGTCAGTTGTGGCACCACCTTTGTGGAGTGGTACGACTGTTGCTGTACGCCATTCTCTGGGTACATAGCTTGTAGAGAGGCTGAGTTTGAATAGTGATCTGAGATGGGAGGTTAGTTCATTTTGAAGCTCGTGTAAGACACAACCTGGGATAGCATCTGGTCCCATTGATGCTGTGTTTTTGGCCTTTGCAAGGGCTGTCTTTACTTGTGTGTCTGAGATATCTGGAGCGCCATAATATGTGCAGTCCTGTTAATGCTTGTTTCCATTCACAGAACCACCATTCCTCCACCACAATTATTTCCATTCCCTTATGGCTTGGCTGGAGCAGCTGCCAACCAGAAATGCATGCACGTGAGCCCTTGAGCTCAGTTCTGATAGACTGGTAGGCCGTTTCACAGAGCTGATGTCATCACACATGATGAGGTCAGCTCAAAAAAGATGGAAAGAAAAAATTAAAATAATACAGCTGGGAAATTCAAAAATTAAGGGGTGCCACTCGGAATCATTTCACCCCATTATTTGGACCCCAAAACTCTGTAAAAAATGAGTAATTCAGTATGGCTGGGAGGTATGCCCACAGTATCTGCTTTGAGCCTACAAGGTTTAAAATAATGAAAAGAGGAGACAATGCTTACATTACTGTACTTCTTTCACATCACATAGTCAAGAACATCCAGTGATCTTACTTCAGTTCACCTATACACACTTTAATCATGCAAGGCCAGAGTTTCAACAACAAAACATCCACGCACCATCCTAATCTATCTTGACTGTCCCTGAAAAAGATATTAGGTTAAAAAAAATTTCACCCACAAGCAGCCCCTAAACCACGCTGCTTACCTAGTATCTGTTTGACCCCTGCCAGGATATTTTATTATAAAAATACATCCACAGTCAAACAGTCTCCAAAGCACACTGTTTCCTTAGTATCTGGCTAACTCTGCCAGGAATTTATATAAAAAAAATCCACAAACAGTCTTCAAAACACAGTGCCTTTTTGGTATCTGGTTCAGCCTGCCATGATATTATATTAAACAAATATCTACAGTCTTCAAAACACACTGCCTCCTTGGTATCTGGTTCACCTTGCCAGGATATTGCATTAAAAAAAATAATCCATCAACTGCCCCAAAACACATTGCCTCCCTAGTATCTGGTTGACCCTGCCAGGGTATTATATTAAAAAAATCCATCAACAGCCCCCAAAACATATTGCTCCCTTAGTATTTGGTTGACCATGCCAAGATATTGTATTTAAAAAAAATCCAACAGTCCCCAAAACATATTACTTCCTTAGTATCTGATAAACCCTGCCAGGATGTTATATTAAAAAAGAAAGCCATCAATAGCCCCCAGAATACACAGACCACTAGTAGCTGGTTGACCTCTGCCAAGAAAGAAATGCAGAAAGTATCTCGTTGGTCCTGCCATGGAAAAAAAAAAAAACTAAGAACTTAATTATTTTTTTGTGGGTGGGGTGTTAATTTATAAATAGCCTTCCTTGGCTTCTGTTACCTTAAAGTTTGATTCTGACTCTCACTCAGAATCAAAAATAAATCTGATTGATGGATTTTCTCTTTTTAGAATGATTTCTTCAGTCTCTCGCTCTCTCCCTCACAACTTAACTATGTCCAGTTAAAGTGTGGGAAGAGAACAAGACAGTAACATGACTAATCAGCAGCTGTATTATGTACTCCGATTACATGACAGGCTGCTGACTTAACAGTCCCGTCGCCTCCAGTTTTCTGCTGTTAAAGCCACAATGACTTGTGGGCATCTTCACTGATGCCTGCAGTCTTCCCAATCCAGACTGTTTTAAAAACAGTCGGGAGAAAAAAAGATATATATATATATATATATATATATATATATATATATATATATATATATATATATATATTTATCGGAACTTGAGCATGGATGTGCTCTGCTCCAAGTTCTGTATCACATTGCTTCTTCGGCTTTACAAACTAGTTCAAACTGCTTTTACTGTGTAAAAAAATACTAATTAACTTTTTTTTTAATGAGAAAATTGACCACAAGTCGCACCTGGTTTAAATAGTGGCAGTGTTACAAAAAGGTTTTCATGAAGGTAAGGTGTAAGGTTAGGGTTGATGGACGGGGCAGTGTTAGGGTTATTACCCATTGCTAATGAGGGCAGGGTTGTTCCATCCCTTCACACCACCCTAGTAATGGGTGCTAACTCTAATCCTAATGCTGACCCTTCCCTCAACCCTAACCTACAGCTTACCTTCATAAAAATCTTCACGTAATACTGCCCTAAACAAGATACACTCAGACACAAAGCATTTACAAACACACACAAACACTACATCTATCCCTTAAGCTCACCTTGCCCCTTACCTTAAAATACCTAAGCCCAGACACAAACATACAAAACGTATCCTTCACTCATCCATGATCTTAACCCTAACCCACATACACGCCCATAGTCTCACCCTTTCAACCCCTCTTAACTGTCTCAACATTACACATCATCATTTCCACCACTCAGCTGTCCATACCGTCAACATTAAACCACGTCCCCTGTGGTTGCCTAAGAAAATGCATTTGAAAAAATGCAGAGAAACCACATATATATATATATATATATATATATATAGAGAGAGAGAGAGAGATACACACACACACACACACACACACACACACACACACACACACACATGCACACAAACACACATGCACGCACACACACACGCACACACACATGTAATTACCAGGGAGTGGGGAAGGCCATACACATGAGGATGAAGGGGGAATTTTACCCTGCAAAAACTACTTTTAATGTGTACAAAAGAGTTTTGGACTTTGATGTTACATCTGTAGAGTCACACTTAATTTTTTTTGTAGTTTCAGGACTTGCACTGTAGAGTCTCAGATTTTTTTTTTTTTACAAACTTTTTATTGCATTTTTAATGAAGATGAAATAAATTTATAGCAAAAAAAAAACTATAAATACATACAACTATATACAGAATCCACAACAAAATTTAACATTAAACAAAACCATTAGGATTTCTCCAGTAAGTCTCTAAGCTTTTGCCAAGATAACTGCGTATGTGTCACATTTGATCTTTGGTTATACATATCTGTAATGCTTTATTACATACATTTTTTGCTAAATAAATAAACTCAGGAAAAGAGAGGATATTTTTACTTTTCCAATTCATTGTGATGACTTTCCTAGTAATAGCCAAAATAGACCAAAGAAGAGACACTTGAGTTCTTGGTACGGAATCCATAATTGGAACATTAAACAAAATCAAAGAGTTTGTAATGGTGCAATTGTCTGACCATAGAGCTTTGACAAAGTTTCTAAATTCTGCCCAAAATGAAATAATTATTTGATACTCTACAAATATATGAAACCAATTTGCCTTTAAAGTTTCTTCACACCTCCAACATTTTAAGATTTCTTTCTTATAAATCAAGCCTACTTTATTTGGTGTTAGAAAACTCCTATGCGAAAGCTTCCAAGTAAAAATTCTCCAATTGAGTGAAGAGGTTGTATTACTTATGGATTTCCATTATCATTTTCTATTAGCTTCTGAAAATATTTTATTATTAATTTTAGTTGAATAATCAAATCAAAAACCACAAATTCTTGCTAAACAAGATTTATTTTTAATTCCATCACTACTAATTTTAAAAAAGAATTTAAATTTTTTTGGAATAGGTTTAGAATTCATATTTAATGTCATTTGTACATTATTATAAAGAAATTCCCTTAAACTTTGTATATTTAACTAGTCATTTTTGTTTGTACTGTAACTAGACAAAAGCTGATTAGCTGTACTTATTTTATTTCCATCTAAGAACTGAAACCAAAATGTTAAATAGTTTTCTTCAAAAACTATAAAATTTTTAATGTTAAAGAAATCCAAATATCTATTAGTATAAGCTATAGGAAATATCAAAATTAGTAAATGTTTGACCAAATAATTGCTGTCCATCACTTTCTTAAAATATTGAAAATAGAAGCAATCCTAGACCTACAAACAGATAAACTTCTGCAATTCATACAATAGTCTTTTATAACCCACTAAATGTTATTAATGCCTGTAAGAAAGTCTGTATTCAATTCAGGGATTGTAGTTGAGATTAAAATAGTTTCATTAATTAGTTTTCAATTTGAAGTATAGGGATGACTTAACCAATGACTCACTGAATCTATAACAGTAGATTTAGCATATAGTTCAATGTTGGGAAATCTAGTCTCATTCTCCTCCCAACATTTTACATGGCAATCAAAAGTTATTCTTGTTTTTTGGGATACCAAAAATACTTAAGTAACATAGAATTTAACTGTTTAATATTTTTTATGGGGAAGAAGAATTAATGATTGAATAAGAAATATTTTTCTGCAAAATTATCAGTTTTACCAGCATTAGTCTATCTTCAATTGAAAAGAACATTTTACTCCAATTTACAATTAATTCTAATAATCCATTAATTAAAATTTTATAATTTATATGTATCGATTCATTCCAATTAGGCTTTATGATGATTCCCAAATATTTAAGTTGTTTATTTTCCCAACTGAATTCCTTATTATTTCTTAAAAAGGACTTTATTATTTTATCAACAAAATTTCTGTTTAATTATGACTGAATTTTAAACATGAAACCTTTTCAAAGTACTTTATTGACTTAAGAATTTGCTCTAGTGAAGATTCACCACTCATTAGTAAAATGTCATCCAAAAATAATTGAATTTTAGAACTATAATTATCTTCAATGGAAAAACACTCTATTTTTGTATTATTTCTGATATAGGTATCAAAGGGCTCTAGTGACAAAGCAAACAGTAAAGGTGGTAATGGGCATCCTTGTTTCATTCCTTTTAAAATTATATCTTGATGTCCTTGGACATTATATCACTGTTTACAGTTATTTCCAATGAATATGGATTAAATGCTATTCGTGATTTTTTGAATGGTGAAGTCAAAATGCACAGCAGAGAAATAGAAAATATTTGTACCCTATTGGAAACAGTATTAACAAACAATATTTTTATTTTTGATAAAGTGCCATATTTACAGCTAACTGGAGTTGTGATGGGCACTCCTATAGCTAATACTTATGCTAACTTGGCACTTTATGAGTGGGAGAAACATACTGTATGCACTGATATAAATGATATGAATGCCAATGTCAAATTCTATAGGAGGTTTGTGGATGACTGTTTTTTGGAATGGAGCGATTCTTTACCAGAATTGAAGGATTTTGTAACATATCTTAATGGCTCTATGGGATTTTTGAAATTTAAGATGGTAGTATCAAATAAAAGTATAAAGTTTCTGGATGTCCACCTTTATAGAAATGGGGGCAGATTAGAGTCTACAATTCATAAGAAAGAGGTGGATGCCTCTAGATATATTGGTAGAGATAGTATGCATGCACCACATACATTTAAAGGTGTATTAAAAGCACAAATGATAACAACTAGTAAATTAAATACAGTGGATGGCATTTGTAGGGAACAAGCTATGGAAATGATGCAAAAACTTGAAAGGAATGGTTATCCAAAACAAATTATAGATAGTGTTTACGATGAAGTGCTATTGGGTAGAGCTAATAAATGCAAGCCTGTTTTTAGTGAAGAGATAGAGTCCTGTGGAACATTAAAATGTAAGGAGAAAGTAGTGAGATATCTCACTACATTTAACCTTAATACGAATAATGTACGAAATATAGTGGAAAAAAATTGGCCTGTTTTGATGGCCATGCCTGAAATAAAATCAATAGTAGGTGAGAAACCACAGTATGCCTATAGGAACTCAGAAACTTTAAAGCTACAAAGACTTTAAAGAAAAGATAACACAATTACAAAATAAAGTAGGAACAAAAAATGCTATAACTGTACTTGTTGCAATGATTTATATGAAGGTGGGGACACATTTATACATCCAGCTAATAAAGAAGTATTCACACTAAGAGCCCTGACAAACTGTAACATAACTCAGGTAGTGTACCTAGCTACGTGCGTAGTGTGCGCATCATTCTATGTAGGTAAAACTACTAGGAAACTAAGGGAGAGAATAATAGAACATAAATCCGATATAAGAAGGAAAGTCTTGACGAATGCATTAAGTAAGCATATTGTGGATAACGGTGAAGGACATAAATTTAAGTTTAGGGTTATATGTACAGTGGAGATGAGTGTAAGGAAGGGTGATATGAATAATAGTTTAGAATTAAAGGAATATGAATGGATTGTCAGACTTCAGGTGGATGTGAAGCCTGGCCTCAATAATGCAGTTAGTTTAAAACCGGTATTAATAAAAAGGCAGAGAGAGAAAATCTAAAATAACATGGGATGATATAATTCTGAAACATTTTTTTTAAATGTATGACTGTAATGTTTTTAAGTTAATATGTGATAATAGTGAATATGAGCTTTTAGGCATATATTTGTGTGTATTAAGGATAGTTTTTTCTTTAAGAATTGATTAGTAATTAGGATGATAGGCTGGCTGAGGCATGTGATCTTAATAGTACTCCCTTTTTAAACTGTGAGAAGAATGACTTTTTTCATGAACTGACGAAGGGTGTTGACCCGAAAGCTTTGCAATAAAGGATTTGGCGTGTATACTATTGGTTTAATTTACAGTATTTATACAGTACCACCAAATTTTGTGACTACAGCATTGGATATACCATGGAACACAGTGAAGACAGTCAACAAAAAGTGGGACAACAGTGACCTTGCAAAGAACTGAGCGTCCCTTGAAAATTGATGAAAAGACAAGACAAAAACTGGTCAGGGAGGCTACCAAGAGACCTACAACAACACTAAAGGAGCTGCAGGAATTTCTGGCAAGTACTAGTTGTGTACTACATGTGACAACAATCTCCCATATTCTCCATATGTCTGGCCTATGGGGTAGGGTTGCAATAGATAGAGTTGCCTTTTCTTATACAGAAAAACATCCAGGCCAGGCTAAAATTTGCAAAACAATACATCAAGCCTCCCAAAAGCATGTGGGAAAATGTGTTATGGTCTGATGAGAACAAGGCTGAACTTTTTTGCCACAATTCCAAAAGGTAAGTTTGGTGCAAAAACAACACTTCATATCATCAAAAGATTACCATCCCCACGATGAAGCATGGTGCTGGCAGTATCATGCTTTGGGGTTGCTTTTCTTCAGCTGGAACTGGGGCTTTAGTCAAGGTTGAGGGAATTATGAACAGTTCCAAATACCAACCACTTGTAGCCCAAAACCTTCAGGGATGTGTTAGAAAAATGATGATGAAGAGGAATTTCACCTTTCAACATGACAATGACCCCAAGCATACATCCAAATCAACAAAATAATGACTTTACCAGAAGAAAATTAAAGTTTTGGAATGGCCCAGCCAGAGCCCAGGCCTAAATGCAATTGAAAATTTGTGGGGTGACCTGAAGAGGGCTGTGCACAAGAGATGCCCTCACAATCTGACAGATTTGGTGCACTTTTGCAAGGAAGAGTGGGCAAATATTGCCAAGTCAAGATGTGCCATGCTGATAGACTCCTACCTAAGAAGACTGAATGCTGTAATTAAATCAAAAGATGCTTCAACAAAGTATTAGTTTAAGGGTGTGTACACTTATGCAACCAGCTTATTGTACGTTTTTTATTTTTTTTATTTTTCCCCTAACAGATTTGTTTGTTTTTCAATTGAATTGTACAGGCTATAGGTCACATTAAAGGTGGGAAAAGTTTTCAAATGATTTATTGTGGTCTCTGTTTTTTTATCACAAATGCCTGGCATTTTAACAGAGGTATGTACACTTTTTATATCCACTGTATATCAAATTTATTGAATGAAAATTTTTGTCAACATCTAGACTTATTATTGAGAGTTCTTTTTTTATTCTTATTGGCAATGTCTGCATTTCCTCCCCATGGTTGAGTGAATTTAAAGACATACAGAAAGATTCATGAGTGTGTGGGTGTGCCTTCTTTGAAGGTTGGGTGCCAGGCTGGAAACTTGACACTGTAAAAATTCACTGCCAATCATTAGCAGACCGGAGCTCCACTGTGGTGATCCCTAACCGGGAAAAGCTGAAAGACAGTTTATTGGCAATGCCTATCAAAGATAAAAGTCTAATGATGTTATCTTGTACTTTCCTATTAAAGATAAAACCAGTTTGATCATCTTCAACTATATTTGACATTATATGATTTAATCTTTTTGCCAATATGGACAGAAACATTTTGTAATCAACATTTAAAAGAGAGTTGGGATTATATGACAAGCATAACTTAGAATAGTTTTCTTGCATTAAGATAGGGGATATCAATGAGAATTTCCAAGAAGGAGGAATATTCAGTGTCTTTCTAATCTTATCTAATGTATTTAATAGTACCCTTAAAATAGTATCAGGGAATAATTTAGAAAACTCAGGAATTATTCCATCCAAACCAGGGACATTATTACTTTTTAAATTCATAATTTGTTCCTTCAGCTCCCTGAAAGAAACTGATTTATCTAAACTAGCCTTTTGTTCTTTTGTTAATTTATGAATACAATATTGTCGACACGAGAATAGTGAAAACACACTACATTGAATGTTTAAATGGAAAATCTCCATAAGGGGAGATTTCCATTTACTTCAATGTAGTGCGTTCTCGGAGTTGGTATATTTAAGTAGGGGTGTGTGGGGGGTGGAGGGGGGCTTGCCTACACACTATTTAGTTTTTTTTATTTAGTATTTTTTTTGTTTTGATGGTTTAAGACTTCGATCACTAAAGTTCTATCTTTAGTGATTTGAAGTTTTAAACCTTCAAGATTATAATATAGACCCCAAAAAACTATCACTTATATCATTATTATCCAAAGTTTTTTTTGTAATTGATTATTTCATAATGTTCCTAAAGGCTTCTAATATATCTTTTAAATCTATCGCTATTTTAGTTGTATTATTTAATTTATAATTGATCTCTTTAATGTGATTTATATTATTTTTTTTATCTAATGGCTAACCTATGCATTTTTTAGGATTAACAGAGTATGATTGTAATTTAAACTTTTCCATATTTATTGAGACATTATGATTTAATGATTTAAGATGTCTATGTATTTCTGATTTAGTTCCTTCAATTCCAAATTTGTATTTTTATCAAGGGGGTTTTAAGTTCAACTTTAAACTATCAGTTTTGACTGTAGAAGAATTAATTCATTATCCCATTCCTTTTTTATAAAGGAACAAACTCTTAATCCTGTGATATAAATAGTCTTTTAAAGTGTCCCACAAAATAACATCCTTTACCTCTCCATTGTTATTAAAATCCATAAACAAATATGTTTCCTTTAAAAAACACTCTTTAAATCCTTTATTTTTTATTATATAAGCTGGAATTATTTGCCAGTAAACTAAATCATTAGATTTTACAGTAAAATTGAAAGTGATGGCATTATGATCAGATAATGAACTTGAACTTATCACTACTGCATTAATTTACAATATAATCCACTAGATCCAAAATCTTTGTCTATATTTGTTTGAGTATCACATCTCTAAGAATAATGAGTATAATTAAGGGAGTTTGCCAATTTTAATTCATGAATACCTCTTAAATTCATTAAATTAGTGAAATAGTTTGTTTTGTGGTTGCAGAATTTTTTCCCTTAGTGGTATCACTTTCTGAAAAAATATAGTTAGAATCACTAGCTAGAAAAATTTCTCCTTTTGCATGTAAATGTAGAGTATTCAAATATTTTTTGCCACTTTAGAACTAATTCCTGGAATCCAATACACATTTACAATTGCATAAAGTTTCTCATTAATCTCAAGAACTATCAGACTCAGCATACTATTTTTATTTGAATACAAGTCAACTATTATAGGTATAGTCGAAGATTTTTTCCAAAGTATCATAGTGCCTCTGTTTTGGAATTATAATGTGATTCCACATGTACTGAATACTCTTTAAATATCAACTTATCTAGATATTTTTCAATAAATGTGTTTCTTGTAAAAAGACTATATTGACTTTATTAATTTTAAGACATTTAATTAAGCTACATCTCTTCATAGGATTATTTAAACCATTAACATTCAAAGAAAAACATTTATACACTAACATTTTCAAAAACTAACATTTTTTTAAAAAGTTAAATAATGATTTTAACAAACAAAGAATTAAAATCAATTCTAAAATGTTTTGCTGTGGACAAAAATAAAAATATAGCTAATACCAACCTAAGAATTAAACTATTTATAAAATAGAACTTGGAATAAAATATTCCTGGTTTGATGAGATAATAATACAAACCACCCTCAACCATCACTCTAAAACTACCCAATCCTTACTACTGCTAATACCTCAAAAAATTCACTATTTATCAAAATATATTATGACATATAGCTTTCTCCTATCAATCTATTATCTCACTATAAAAATATTTATGTGCAATACTACTATAAACAAAATATAAAAGAGGTTCCCTTAAACTAGAGGAAAAACTGCAAAATAACACTCCATAAGTATTTAAATATAAACAGTTGAAAATTAGTGTAACAATACTTTTCCACAAACTGTTATATCAAATTAAGTTTATAGTTCCTTATTGATGTCACTTCTCTAAATAATGAAAGTAAGCTGAAATTTATCAGATTAGCATTATTGAAATCTAAATCACCATTACAAGTAACCTGTATACTTTTGTCAGTGTAAGTGTCCCACTGCTACTATTTTAATTGAAAATCTACTATATATTCCACTAACCTATATTGCTGTCCTCCACCCATTTACATACAAATGCTCACATTTATTATTTGGTTAAATTACCCATTATGTGCCCATGACAAAACTATACAACAATAACAGCTTATGTAAATATCTACCTACATTGGATGTTACTAAATGATCCACCAAACATTTATGCATTTTATAGACAATGTGTTTACATTCTTGCAACTATGACTAGTTTAATTGACTCTGTGAAGTTAGGCATTTAATAGCAGACTGACAAATTTATCAAACTAGTAAAAGAACATAATTACAAATCTTACAAAAAACAAACCAATAATGACAAAAAGTCCTTTTATAATGCTGCCCAATTCAATAACAAATCCAACCATCACACGTTCTGGTATGCTATTAACAAAATTATCTCTCAAGGCTGCCCTTCAACTCCCGACCCCTACCCAAATACATCTCCTCTGGAAACTGCTACTCTTCTCAATAAACACTTTATTGAAACCATTCAAACACTCATACCTTCCAACTGTAACACAACTTTTCTGCCTAATCCCTCCCAATCCTTCTAACAAATAACTATTCTCTTTACATCCGGTTTCTACTTCCAACATCAGATCTCTTCTTCACAAACTTAAACCCTGCTCTCCCTCCACTGACAATCTACCTCATTCCTTCCTCAAACTTGCTGCTGACTCCATTGCCTATCCAGTATCTTAGTAATCAATAGATCATTTCAAGAATCCACCATCCCTACCCTATGGAAATCCTTTTTCACTATTCCCCTGCATAAAGGTGGAAACTCTACAGACCCATCTAACTACCGACCTATAGCTATTCTATCTCCCATCTCTAATATTCTCAAAAAATGTATCCACTCACAACTACTCAACTACCTCATCCAGCATAACCTCCTTACTCCCACTCAGTATGGCTTCTCTCCCGACCACAGCACAACTACTGCCCTCTTATCCTTTACACATACCATTGCTGAGGCCCTAGACAATAACAAACTCATATCATATCTCTTTCCTGACCTTTCCAAAGCCTTTGATACAGTCTCCCATCCCCTACTGCTATCTAAACTTGCAGATCTCAGTCTATCTTCTTCCTCCCTTGCCTAGTCCTCCAGTTAATCCTGCAGGCAGCAATCTGTTAAATGGCTCTTTTCCACTTATCCGTTCATACCTGTCCCAACCAGGGTACCACAAGGTTCCATCCTGGGTCCCCTCCTATTTAATGTCTTTACCAATGATCTCTATACTTCTTGTAAACAATCCTCCCTCATCCAATATGCAGATGACTTGACTCTCATCTCCATCTCAGACAATACCTCCAATCTCCACACTCTTACTCAACAAGCCTTCCTATCCACTGAACAGTGGTTGTCCAGGAATCTACTCATTCTCAACCCTAAAAAGACCAAACTCTTATTATTTTTCCCCCGATTTTTCAACACCTCAAATCCACCTTTACTATTACTTCCTCTAATAACACTGTTATCCAATCTGAAGCTCACACTAAACTCCTTGTGGGCATCATAGAGGATGAACTCAAATTCAACTTGCACATCCTCCAAAGCATAAAAAAGGCTCACCAGAAACTTGGTTTACTGTATTGCAACAAAAATTTTCTAACTTCAAATGCCAGACTCTCCCTTGCACAAGCTCTTCTCCTCCTCTCCCTTCTATATGCTGCCTCAGTACTCACCAATATCCAAACTACTACTTTAAACAAACTCCAACAAACTTACCACAAGATAGCTAGATTTATCACAAACTCTCCATACAATACACATCACTACCTTGCCCTAAATACTCTCCACTGGTTAGAATTCCCCCATCTTCTACTGCTGTCACAACTTCAAATGTTACACTTCATTCTTTACAAACCTTCATCCTGCCCTGGTCTCTCTTCCTTTATCTCTATCTACACTCCTTCACGGACTCTCCATACCTCTAATCAGCAACTACTACAAATCTACTAACCCAAAAAATAGCTGGCAAACTCCTATACAAACACTCCATCGCCCAAGCCTGGAACAAACTCCCAAGAGACATTTGTTCCATCATTCACCCATCCTACTTTAAAGAAAAACTCAAACTTCATCTACTCAACTCCAAAATATGTCCTTGTCAAGCCCCTACTTAAGCTCCCCACAACCCTAGTATATACCTTTTCAGTCCCTCCACATACAGCTAAGTGCTCCACTATTGTGGATACTTATTAAACTCTACAAGCAATACTGTTGGACTTAACTCTTTTTGTAAATATATTTTTTAGTCTGCAAAAATGTTGATATGTATATATCATGTGTTTGCATTTCTGCTTTTTATCTCTAACATTCTTGTATAACTGATTCTGACAATATTTTTTACTCAAATGTTTGATTCTCTGTAAACTGTGTTTTTTTTTTTTTTTTGAGCTTTTCTCCTCGGGTCTCCACTGAAAATGGGCCACAAGCCTAGCTGGACCAACCCAGTTAACAAATGTCAATAAATAAATAAATATAAACTATATGATCAAGAGTTTATAGTTATTTGCTGCACACTGGAATTAGATAAATGCATGTATTAGTTCTCAACCTCAGTTTGGCTGAACAGACAGGATTACGTTTCATATAAAAAGATCATAAAGACTTACAGAAAACAACACAATACTACTTTCTTAGTATTTCTTATTCACAACTCTGTTCTAACATTCCATCTGTTACATCTGCTAAAGGTTCAAAGTTCAGCGTGCAGTTCCTGTTTCTTCTGCGCACTCTCAGAGATGCAAGAGACCTTTTTAATTTCAAATACAGCTTGTGACTTTTCCCAGCATGAAACAAGAAGGAATGAAGTAAAAAAAAAAACAACATTCTAGCAGGAAAGGCTAAGCTGTAAATGTTTTTTGAAAGCAATAAAAGGCCCGCAACTGTAACTGATGATCTAGTAGTTATTTAGAAGACAACAGCATTTAACAAATTATTCATACATACAACTCTTATTCACAAAATAACAAACAAAATAAATAACAAGCATTTAACAGTAAGCAAGCATACATCTCACTCTTATTCTCAACAGCAAACCCACACAAACACCACTACCGCACAACTACAAATCACACACGATTACAACATATAACCAACACACACTAAACCCAGATTCAAACAACAGTACAAACATTTTCCCCAAACTAAAGCACAAAAAAAATATTAGGAAGTAATTATTAAATGCTGCTAATGTAACAGAAAGCAATCAAGCAAAAAGAAAAAAAAAAAGAAAAAAATTATTAAAATTATAACATATAACTATTAACTACTTAATGAATGACACACCTTCAACCCAAGCCATCAGTATGACATGTTATATCAGGACTATGAATACTGTTAATTAATATAACTAAAATATCAAAGAAAAATTACCTTGAAAATATGAAAGTCCTCAGTAGCCATTACTGCTTTGTTTCAGAAATGCAGTACAATAAGAATATATAAAAATGAACAGAGAAAAATAAAAAATAAAAAATCACCATTACTTTTCTTTAAACTTTTTATAGTTTTTATCTTTAGTTGCCCATCAATTTTTACTGCTTGTCTTTTTAAACTTGTAAGTGAACAATCAATTTCTTCTGTTTTGTCTAAACATTTATCTTTTCTGAGCAAAGTCAAGGGCTTCATCAAGTGAATTGAATATCCTCTGACCTTCAGAAAGGAAAATCTTGATTTTTGCAGGGAAGATAAGTGATGCCTTGATGTTTGACTTCTATAGATTTTTAATTCATTGAACACAGGCGTTTTGCTTAGAAATAACTGAAGAGGTGTAGTCAATGTCAAATCTAATACTTCTTTCGTTTATAGCTATTGGAGAGTTAGACCAGGCTATTTTTAGTACCAAGTCCTTATCTTGTGTGGAGAGGAATTTAACAGTAATAGAGCTTGGTATAGATGAATTATTAGTATTTGAAAAACAGCTATAAGCTCTATTCCAAATGAAAGTGGTTCGAGCAGATTTAAGGTTTTGGTAACCAGATATTCTAAAAGTGTATCATATTGTTACTGTCTTCTTTTTCTGGCACACCATATATTCTTATATTGTTTCTCCTGGACCTGTTTTCCAGATCTTCTATTTTCTCTAACAGAGAAGCATTTTGTTTTAGGAGATGTTCCACTTGATTTTCTTTTTCAGCTTCTTGAATAGATGAAATTTGATTTGAGTGCTTCTTAATAATTTCATTAAGAAGGTCAAGCTGTTTTTTTTATTGTCCTGTTTTATAATGTACATTTTACTCTCCAACTTGTCTGTTTTAACTGATATACCTTCAATATTGATAATAAAGGCCGCGGTGGTGCAGTGGTTAGCGTTGTCACCTCACAGCAAGAGGTTCTCCCATTCGATTCTCGGCTGGAGCACCTTTTGTGTGGAGTCTGCATCTCCTCACCGTGGTCGAGTGACATTTAAAGACATGCAGGTAGGTGCGTGCGTGAATGGGTATGCCTTCTTTGAAGGCTGGGTGTCGGGCTGACAACTCGGCACCATAAAATCCACTGCCAATCATTAGTAGACTGGAGTTCCGCTGTGGCGACCCCTAACCGGGAAAAGACGAAAGACCTTGAATATTGGCAATACGTGACTGCAGTTTTTTCTTCACACTTTCTTGAGGAGAAGCTTTAGAATGACTCATAACTGAAATTAACTGACAGGAAAACATTAAATACAATTCCAAAAGTCTAATTTTCTTCTTTGATTCCAACAAAATCTTATCTATTGTTAGAAAAAAAAATTTAAGTAAGTAGTTTATTAGCTAAAAATGTAATTATTTCTGTCAGAAAAAAACTGAAAACAGCCAGAGCAAAGTTTTAATGCTGCTAACTGCTTGGCATCCTAGCCACTTCCCCCTAGAGTCTCAGAATTCTAACAAAGCACCCGCGGTAGTGGTGCTGCGGTAGCGTTGTCGCTTCACAGCAAGACGTTGTCGCGTTCGATTCTCAGCTAGAGCATCTTCTGTGTGGAGGCATGCGTGAATGGGTGTGACTTCGTTGAAGGTTGTGTATCAGGGCTGGTAACTCGGCATGGAAAAATCCACTACCAAACATTAGCGGACCGGAGTTCCGCTGTGGCGACCCCTAACTGGGATAAGCAGAAAGACACCACAACAACAACCAAACAGTTACATGTTTTCAGCTGGTAGACAAGTCAAAAGAACAAATTGCCAGACCTTGATGCCCTCCTTCATTTGGAGCACATCCATGTATATGTTGTTACAGAAACCTGGCCTAAATGCACATACAGCTTTCCCTCAGTTCCTAATGTTATGCTTACCATTCATTTAGACCACATGGAAACTTTTTAAGGCCACATTACCTTGCGACAGACAGCTAGCAGCCCACAAATGGAGCTTATAGAGATTCAAATCATACTGCACAGGATCAGCTATCAGATCACAGCATGCATTAGGAAATATTTTTGTTAAACTCTGCAGAAGGAGAACCGATGTTATCTTAGATGATTTTTAACTACCCAATGATAATTCTGTGGGATCTATTTCAGCAATGTAGAATATACAAAAAAATGTTAAGATTTTATAAACAAAAACTCTGTGGATCAGATTGTTAATAAACTCCACTAGAGGACAGAATATATATGACTTGGTCCTAACAAACTTAGCATCTGTATGTATCACATCCAATGTATTTCCCTCACTGATCATGTTAGATCACAATCTATTAACTTTCTCCATCAAAAGCTCCAAATTGTTAGAAGCAAATATCACAGAATTCAAAGATTTAAATGTACAAATCTGCAATTCTGTTCTAACGTCTCCAAACATGAGTATAATGATATTATCCATAATGCTGATACTGCAAAGAGTTTTGCAGAGATATTCTACATACGCTTGGGCAAATACATTCATTTGGCAGTCTCAGCAAGATCCAGGTGAATGGGTAAGTTTAAAAGCAAATCAGTGTGGTGGTTCACAAGCATTAATAAACTAAATAATAAAAAGATGAAACTCCTAACCCTATATAGCAAACAAAAAACACAAATTAAGGAGAGCATCAAACAAACACACTCAACACTAAACACCTGCAACAACTGGAGAGGCCGCAAAAGTACCTCACACAGAGGATCCTAGGCCTTAAACATTTGTCCTAAATGGACAGACTTAAAAAACTTCAACTATTCTCTGTCTCATATCGCCTACTTAAGAGGCAATTTCTGCTTGACTTACAAAGCCATGTCTGATCCAGGTCTGTTAGAAATGCTACATCTAAAGAAATCCCAATCCCTCCGCACCACATTCTCCAGAAACCTAAACCTCATTACCACAATCAACAAAACATGCTGGAAGGACAGGTTCATAACCCAGAGACAACCCATGCTATGAAATAGACTTCCCATACATGTCAAGCAGAGCACCTCACTGGCCCTCTTCAACAGAAATCTTGATGAGTGGATGGGAAATAGAAAATTCACCCCAGGGATCATGCCAGTGGCTTTACTCGACAGAGGAACTGAGAACTAAGGTCAGGTGGCACAATGCCAAGGTAATCCTATGAGCTAGGCTTGTAAAGACACCAGGGCCATTAGCCTAGTACACACCTATGAACCTATGAACAACTAGATATGGAAATAAAGACAAATACAAATTCTTCTTTAGTTATGTGAGGAAAATTATTTATTTATTTATTTATTTTCACATTTGTTAACTGGGTTAGTCCAACTGGGTAAGAAATTACCCATTTTCAGTGGAGACCCGAGGGGAAAAGCCTCGAACAAAACATACAAATACATACAAATAGAAACAAGTTAAGAATATAAAGAGCAAAACAAACTTACAGATACAATGGATAAGAAAATAAATGTAATCCAAGGAATAGTACATAGCTATATACAATAAGAAATGATACTTAACATTGCACAGAGCTTATTCACAATGGCAATATCTATTCTGATTCAGTGGATATTGCCAAAATTCTAGCAAATACATTCAGGGAAAACTTCACCTCAGAGACATCTATTCTGAGCTCACTTATCCCAGATGTAATCAAGCCACCAACCATAATGATAGAACGTGTACTGAAGGTGCTCTTCAGAATGAAAAACACCTCACCCACAGGACCTGACAATACACCTTGTTGTCTAATTAATAACATTAAGCAAGCACTGATGGACTTGCTCCTCAATCTCTTTAACCTAAGCCTGGAAACTGGCTTTCTCCCACAAGGTGTGACACACAGCTGTTGTTATTCCACTCCATGGGGTGGCCTCACCACTATCTAATTAGTTTTATGTGCAAATAACAAAAAAACATACATAAAGCTCATGTTTTATATGCAAAGCCATAGTGTGTATCTTAATTGATCTAATTAGCTATATCAAAAATCTTATCAGACTCAACCCCAAGCAGTTTGGCTTTGTCAAGGGTACATTTTAACTAATGAATCTTGTGAACTTTGAGAGACAGTGGGCAAGCTGTTAAGACAGCTTACCTTTAACTTGCCAAGGCATTCACTACCATACCACATGCAAAAACAATAAACAAGCTGAAGGAGCACCAAATCGAGCCATATATGGTTAGATGGATAGCCCATTGGCTTTGGGACAGGACTCACACAGTAAGAGTAGGGGTTGCATTCTCTAAGAGCATAAATTCCATAGGGATCTGTGCTGGGACCGCTGATATATGGTAACTATTTCTCAGTTCTCTATTTATCAAATGAGGTTCTCCAGTTAACAAAGTTTACAGATGATTGCAAGCTGGATGTCATCAAGTCCTGCTCTGACAAAAAGGCACTCTAACATGGACTTCACTTGTCAACAGCTGGTGTACAAAAATTGGGCTCAAATTCCACTCCAAAAAGTGCAACGGAGTAGAATTTAGTAAGTACCCCTTAGCTCCAGTTTATAGTATAGATAGCAGTCTACTTCAAAAATTAAATGATAGTGAGAGACTTAGGAACTTGGGTAGACAGCTCACTCATATCTGACCATCACTGCTCAGCTCATAGCAAAAGGTATTTCTTCCAGATCAAAAAAAGTCCACACCTCATTGTACTCTACACCAATTAGACCCATCATTGAGTTCAACACCACTTTTGGATGTACTTTACTAAGCATATCAATCAATTGGAAAGACCACAAAGGGTTGTAGCTAAAAACATCATGGGCTTAAAAGACATGTGCTACCAAGACAGACTGAAGGCTTTAGATCTATACTTATCATACAGACTCCTTAGGGTTAAGCTATGCCTTGCTTATAGGGCTATAAGAAATCCAGTAGTCCAATAACTGTTATAACTCCATAATTCAGTCATTAGGGAGAGAGATCTAAATCTACACTGACAAATAAATAAGACAAGGTAGAAAGAAATATTTGTCAGGCAGTGCCTACACCTTCTCTGGAACAGTCTTCCTCTCCAAGTTAAGCAATGTGACACACTGTCTTGCCTTTAAAAATAACTGGACTGCCGACTGGCCTAGCCTTCCTTGAAAAGGGAGGCAAGGTCAAAGATTGGGTACTAGTAAGGTGGAAATGGCCTTATAACTCCTATGATCCTATGCAGTGGAAGGAACTGGATTCATTCTGCATAGACCAAAATCCTGACTAGTCATTGTTCATAACTGTGATCTGTAGCCATAGCCGGCCCTAGGCATAGGCCAACTAGGCGGCTGCATAGGGCGTCGATCTAGTAGGGGCACTTTTCAAGTACTTATTTAGTATAGGTAGACCAGGATGGGGGCACTGGGAGGTGTGGTGGGTGGAGCCATGGATCCCATTTGCCTAGGGCACCAGTTGACCTAAGGCCGCTCCTGTATGTAGCTCTCCAGTGTAAAGCATATTTGGGTATGGCAGATACCATATGACCTTTATGTCAGTCATCGTTCCCACATAAATTGGGTGCAGCAGTGCTCATTGTGAGATTGTAACCCATGTCCTTCACATATAATTTGGTGACAGCAGTTAAGATTATATTCTTATTCATCACAGAATCCTTCAGCCCAGAGTTTTGTTGGAGGAAAAAGCATCTTTTGCCAAATTGGCAAGTGCTTATGAACCAAGTCAAAACTGTAATTTCAACTGCCTATCTTTTACTAGATGTGAATGACATACATATAAGGGCAATGCAAAAATATTATGACCCTCTCACAGACAACAGAGGTGCTCAGTATGTTTTGTACTGAGGGGTGTGATATCATATTTGCATTTTCTGAAGGATTTATCCAGTTTAGCAATAATGGATCGTGGAAAAGGCAGATAGCCAAACAAGAGCAGCTTATTGGAAGCAGTAATACTAAGCTAGTAGTGAAAGTGAATTATAAAAGAAGCTCTGATTTATATGTTGTTATTGCTGTTGTTGTAAACACATCAAAGCTTATCACTTTTACCACATCAAAATCTTATATTTTCCCATAAAATAAGCACTTGTAGAGATTGTATCTATATTTTAAACAAAGGATTTACTAGGTAATGAATAAAATATCAGCTGTATTACATTATTTTATGAATTATATTCTGCAAATAATTTTTCATGGCCTTCCTAGGGCATTTCTAGAAATTAATTCTCCATTATTCATTCTTTGTCAACTAGATAATCAAGAACCACAAGCAATCACATTCTCCAATATTATGTTTAACATTATACATGTTGATTTCTTCCCTCATAATTTTCCCATGGACAAATCTGAAAGTAATATGTAATATGAAATGAAATCAGTACAGTTGCACTGGAAATAAATTTTTAAAATAAATATTTAAAATAACAAGCTCCACCACAGCGCCCCAGTACTACCATAAGGTAAGCCCTTTAGCATAAGCAGAAAAGGATACTGCAGCTCCCTGATATATCGCTGTATGGCTTCAAGACGCTCAGGGACCAGGGTGGATGGCTGGAATGTAGGCACACACGGTATAGGGACCTAAATTGTAGGTGAGAAAAGAGAGGGAAAGGCTATTAATCATTAACATGTTTCAATACACTGCTAAATACAGATCACATTCTCTCACTTACATTAACTATTTGCATGTACACATTGGCAATATCTAAGTGAAAACTGTATATATTTAAAATCTCAGATAGAACTTCTTTCCTCATATATTGCTGGACATTAATAGAAATATATACCTTATTCTAAAACTGATAAATGAAAACAAATTACACAAAAGTCTATAGAGTATTTTGTTTTACACAAGCTGTATCAGACGTATTGGCTCACCTAGTTTATCTGTTCTTTCTAATGCCTGCCCACCAGTCTACTGTAGTATCACAAACTTTTCTCGATTTCTGTTTGCATGCCGTTTTCTAGAAAATAACATTGTTTTTATCACTATCATTCATTGTGAACACAGCTGTTGTTTTTCCTCTTGTGAGTCAGTAGATGATCTGCACACTGTACTAACCTGAGTTTTCAATAGCCATACTTTCATAAGTGTAATATTGGTTTCCTTACTTCCTGAACATCATTTATTTTTAAAAAGAAAATATAATATACTTTGCCTGGGCAACACATCATCCATGTTGTAAATATATACACTGAGCTACAGACCTACTGAAAGTCTTCTGTTAAATGTTAGTTATAATAAAAGATGGTCTCACATGAATGTACATGTACAATGTACATGTCCATTAAGTGAATGTGTAACACTTCATGGTGCATTTCCACGGTGAGCTATCTCCCCAGCCTGAGGGTTTCCAGGGGGTGTGACCTATGCTAATTAGCCATGTGATCTACCCCAGATATGTCTGTTGTAAGGCATTTACACAGATAAATATTTATCTAATATGTAAGTTACCGCAGCTGTCCATGTTAATGTTCATGGCCATAAGCTCTTGTTCGTCTCATTATGTTACAAGTAAGTGATGGGGAGTTTAGCAGACAGGTAGTGTGCGTGTGTGTGTGTGTGTGTGTGTGTGTGTGTGTGTGTGTGTGTGTGTCTCTGCTTGGGAGGTCACTGTAGGGGAATTAGTTAGGGGATAGGGTGTGTGTGTGTGTGTGTGTGTGTGTGTGTGTGTGTGTGTGTGTGTGTGTGTGTGTGTGTCTCTGCTTGGGAGGTCACTGTAGGGGAATTAGTTAGGGGATAGGGTGTGTGTGTGTGTGTGTGTGTCTCTGCTTGGGAGGTCACTGTAGGGGAATTAGCTAGGCGATAGGGTGTGTGTGTGTGTGTGTGTGTGTGTGTGTGTGTGTGTGTGTGTGTGTGTGTGTGTGTGTAGTGTATGCATGAATGTGTGAATATGGGTTTAGGAGAGTTTCATACTTCCACACTCACCGAGACTAACTAGTAAATCATGCAGTTTGGGAGGAGGGACATTAGACACTAAGGATATTCTTTATATCATTACCTGAAAGCAAATACAATGATAATATAACAATGTTTTGCAGCACCTAAATGTCAGGTGGGGGGAACACTAGACACCAGGATATCCTTTAGATTGTGCCATAAAGGCACTTATAAAGACTCAATCCTTGTACTGTAAGCATATGCAAACAGCTCTTTTACAGAGTTTTAGCCCACTTCACTACTGCTAAACAAAAGGAATCTGGGAATTCTTTTAGATATTACTAGAAGTCTGGGGGAAAAAGTTAAGGTAAAAGTGGGTGGGGGGAGTTTCAAACCCTGAACCCTAAGCAGAGGCCCAACTCCAGAACAGAGTGTAAGTCCTCTGCACCATCACAAGACATCAGGGAAACTCTTACAATATTACCTTAAGTGTCAAAAAAAAAGTTAAAGTAAAACCTTGCACCTTAGCACTTCACCCTCTACACAAACAGAGAGGGCACATGGTAGAGTATTTTTTACAGGTATGAAACTGTAATATTATTCTGGTATTATTCACTGACTGCAGTAGTCCATACTTTACAAGGGAGAAAGCACACATAAGAGGCAAAATCATGCGTTTTCTGTAAAATCAGGAACAGTTTTAAGCAATTACTTGGACACAGTTAAATGTTAGCATAGTACCAGGTTTAGCAGCATGATGCACTTTACAAAACTTGTTCTTCTTTCGGCTTTTCCCGGTTAGGGGTTGCCACAGTGGAACTCCGGTCCACTAATGATTGGCAGTAGATTTTTATGGTGCTGAGGTGCCAGCTTGATGCCCAATCTTCAATGAAGGCAAGCCCATTCACGCATGTCTTTGAACGCCACTCAACCACGGGGGGGACATGCAGACACCACACAGAAGGCACTCCAGCCGAGAATCGAACGAGAGAACCTCTTGCTGTGAGGCAACAATGCTACTGCTGCACCACCACGGCTTCTATGCACTTTACAAAACTAAAAAGAATAAAACTATTGCCAGGCATTACTAATTATCTCTAAGGTTCCATGATTTATGGGGGGTGGGTACAAAAATAACAGGATACATCAGAGATGTTCTGTTAACTCAGGGACAGGTAAGGGGGGTATGTTGGTGTGTGTGCATACATATGTGTGTGTGTAAATAAATGAAGGGGGAAGTGCCTGTGTCAATGTGATGCATGGGCCACCAGTGTTAACTACCACAGAAAAGTGCTGATTTGCACTAGCTGTAGAGAAGGGATATTCAGAGAGATGTAAATTAGCCGATAATGTGGTCTTTCCTCATTGTGGCCGGCATGTCTTTGAACTGCCTTTTCTTACGTTGCATAAACAGTCCCTTTTGACCACAGCTGTAAATGCTGGTGGTTAAGTTCTTTCTGAATCTCTATGACAGTTTCATACTTTACTGTATGGTGCATTTCCGGAAGCTGTTAGAGAAATAATTACAGTTATACAGTCATCTATTTATGTAGGAATTCAAATAAATAGCCATTTAATACAACTATTTCAATTAAATACAGGTGTAAAAGAGGGATGTGTTTTATCTACATCATTATTTGTCTTTGCCTTCAATTCTGGACTTTTGGGTTTTAAAACATTTCTACAAGATATAGAAATTAGTAACATTAAACATGCATCAGTTATATATGCTGACAATTTGAGTTTGTCAAAGAGTAACTACACAAATGAAGTGCAATTAATTACTAATTCTTAACCAAGTGCCAAATGTCATTGATTTAAAAATAACTCTTCACTGAGTCACCATGGTTTTCCCTTCTCTATGTAAAATGCATTTGAAATGGAGCAGTTTATACCAGTTTGTAACCATTTTAAATTTGGGGGCATTAATTAATGTAAATTGAAATCTCAAAAAATCAGATGTGTATGTATATTATCAACAAATCATAAAATACAGGTTAAGTAATTATCTTTTGAAAAATGCTTCCATAATTGGGTGGGAGGTTGGTCTAATGGTTAAGGTGCTTAACTTAGAAACACAAGATACAGGGTTTGATTCTCACATGGGGGGCTTGGGGCTGGGTAATTTAAATGACAGAGGACAGTTAGCTAATCTATACTATCTATCTCAATAAATATAATAATATGTTTATTATTCCCATATTATTTTCTTCCTTTATAAACCTTGATAGTTCCCGACTCTATCTTAGGTTAATTCATACACAATTTGTTAAAATTTAGTGGTGAGTAAATTCTCCCTACATTCTCTAGATTTTACTTACTACCCAAAACAATTTTATGGATATACACTTCCAAATCCATCTTATTACACTGTACTACAAGCTTTTATAATTTGATTATTGGTCAGTATAATAACACGCTCATATATAACATGACAGGACATATACTAATTAAATCTACTTTACCTCTTGAATACAGTTTATATAAAAAATGCAAGATTTTAATTTATTATTATAATCCTCTGTTGAAAGGATAAGCAGTTTCATATG
Source organism: Protopterus annectens (assembly GCF_019279795.1). Classification (NCBI taxonomy): domain Eukaryota; kingdom Metazoa; phylum Chordata; order Ceratodontiformes; family Protopteridae; genus Protopterus; species Protopterus annectens. Next base: position 178,966,276 of record NC_056737.1, on the reverse strand, counting down.
CTATGCTATAAAAACAAGGGTAATGATTTTTTTGTACTTTAACTGGATATGTGTGTAAATATTCCTTCTAATAAAAAACATAATGTGCTATTAGCTAATAAGAATATATGGTACTAGTTTTCACATGATTTTAGTAAATACTTTACTTCATGTGGCCTGTGTTCATAGAGCTCTGTGGAGTAATTTATAGTCATGCAAATTCATGGATAATTTGATGTTGCCCCTATGGAAAGGTGCCTGATTGTGAATCAATCGATACCAGAGCAGCACAGCTCAGCATATCAGTGCAGGGCAAGCTGAAAGCTGTACATATTTTCTATGAATACTGATAAGTAATACATTTTATTCTGCTGTTTCTACTAGTGGATTCAAAAATATCCCAATACACCTTGACAGGTGTTGCATATGATCCACAGAACATTACATCATAAAGAATTAACTTTGATTATCTGGTAAATAAAAATGCAAAAACATTCCAAAGACTTCATTTACAGCTATATGAGTGGTCAGTCTTCAAATATCTGGCAAGTCAAAATAGGAAGACATTCCAAAGACTTAATATACAGCTTGTGAGTGGTTATTGAACTGTAATTTTATTATTTATTTGTCTGTTTAGGTAGAAGGCCTACAATCCTTTTTCACCCAAGACCTTGTTACATAAAAGTCACTAAAGCAGAAATAACAATAGATTAACTATAACTAGAAAAAAATATCGCTAATAAGAAGTACAGCTCTACATTTCTTAGACTGCAATACTAGGTAAGTGTACTGTATGAGTAGTGAAATTATTATGTGGAATTAACATGCTGTCAATATGCCATAACATAGTTTATGACATATGATACTCCCACATAAGACTACTTTTAATTACACATCAAAGAAAAAGCTAATTTAGTTTGCTGATGCTGAAAATGTCTACAAATTCAGCAATGGTGATCTAAGATGGTATAACAACAATACAAACAAGATCATATAAAAAATGCAATTATGATAATTAACATTTGTATAATTTACAATTATTATATTTCAATAAGAAAGATTCAGTGATATGGTTTAACAAGTAACTTTACAAAGATAAACATTATAGGTGAGTCATAGCAGAGGAGATGAAAGGAAAACAAAACGTTTGGAAATGTTAGGAGTAAAAAGGGGTATGTAATAGATAAAGCAGAAAAGTATAACTGAGAAAATAAATTAAAATCGAAGGTGAGTTATACTATGTATTTCAGAAATAGAATATTAGAGTGTTTAAGGACAGAAAGAAAAATAAACCATAGCTTCATGAATAAGAAAATAAAAGGAAGTTACATGGCTGTAAAGTTCTATAGAGAACAATGTAAAGGAAATTTAAAGAGATATATTATAGATGTCTAATAATGTTGTTTCAGAGTTTAGCTTGGTGGAAAGGTACAAGAGCAGATCCTAGAGTTATGTAGATTATCTCTGGCCAAATTTCCATTCGTCAGTATGACTACCAACTCCGGCCTCCTAGAAAAGAAGCCATTAGCCTAATGGACCTAACCTGGTCAACAAAGAAGAAATGAATTAATAAATGTTGTTGTGTCTTTCGGCTTTTTCCGGTTAGGGGTCACCACAGAGGAACTCCGGTCCGCTAATGATTGGCAGTAGATTTTTACGTGCCGAGTTGCCAGCCCTGACGCACAACCTTCAACGAAGGTACGCCCATTCACGCATGTCTCCACACAGAAGACGCTCTAGCTGAGAATCGAACAGGACAACGTCTTACTGTGAGGTGACAATGCTATCCCAGCAAATATTTTGTCCTATTATCAGTCTATACTGGGAAGACAGATGATACTGCAACAAACTTCAAGTTGTGATGGAAAAAGATTTCTACAAATCTTTGTAGTTTGTCCATTTCACTTGTCCACACGGAAGTTCAGGATGGGCAGCATTCATAAAGCCAGAACGAAAAAAAAATTGTGACTGTGTAAGATACAGTTGAAAATGAGGTAGTATAAATAACAGGAATTATGTGGGAATACATGTTGCTACAAAGCAGACATCAGATACTAATGCTTGTACAGACGTATAAAGCCCTGACTATGGCCCAGGTCATCCATGTATGATTAGCTGCTCAGGCACTTGACAGTGCAGGCTGGGAGGATGGGTGTGTCAGTTTGGGAAAAAGTGGGTGCACACACGTGGATGCATCTCTCGGATGATTCTTGGGGAAATGAAGGATGTGGGGGAGGGCATGTCCTTAAAAGGCAAGGCTGTGGCAGAGTCACTATGAAAGGGTGGGGCAGTATTCCAGCAAGCCCACTACATATCTTTCCCTGGGATGGGCACACATAAGTGGCAGGAATGGAGGAACAGACAGTACTCCTTGGCAGCAGTGTGATGCTGCCCAAGGGTACCTTGATCTCCTCACCAGCCCCAAACAAGGTTTGGAAATAGTCCAGGGTAAGGTAGTCAGGCTTGGCAGACCCAACAACTGAGAAGAGACATCTGGAAGTAGCTGATGGCCAGTTGTAAGGAGCCAAAAATATACCACAGAAAGAAAGGTATCAGGCACTAAATATAAAGCCATAGTTTGGGTTGTAAAGAAAGCATCATAAACTGTATGTGAGAAGTGAAAACTGTTATGTTCCTCAGACAGATCGCGAAAGATTGCTGTATTGTAAAGCAGATGCAAAACTGCTCAGGTAAAATTGCTAAACTGTAAGGCACAGGTAACAGCCTGTAGCTATGACTAAAATAATCAGTACAGTCATTCCACAACCCCATGTCCAGAAGTAAGTGAGCACAGTCATTGTAGAGCTGTGTCCCAAATGGTAATTATAGAAGCATATGCAGCATATTAGCAGAAGCAACACAGGCAGGCTGAAGGTGATGGCTTTCTTATACAGTACTGGTAAAACAAATTTGACCTTTATTAAAGCTATTAATGAACATTTACCAAAATTAAGGCAGGCTCATAAATCTGCCATCTGAGCATGTTAGAAAGCACATTTTCAGCACAGTTATATTAGAATTCCATTAGAGGAAGTGTGCAACTGTCATTTGCAGTTCTGTCACAAAGCTTGCCTAGAGTCGTGCTAAGCAAAACAGCAGCATACTGTCCTGTCTGGCAATCAAATCTGCACTGTGGGTTCACTCTGTCACCACAGTATCCTGCTGCTATGGCAACTGTGTGCTAAAACAAATACATGCTGTAGCCTAAGTCTTTCTGGAACTGCTTCTAAGCTTTTGGTCACAAACAGATATGGAGCTTGTAGAATATAGAGAGAGCAATTGCATGCACTGCAAAAAGTCTTACTTGCTGAATTATCTCAAACTGATCTTCATATTATAAAATTAATTTCCTGTGCACAAATACAAACAGAGACTCCTTTCCATTGACATGAAACTGGGGGGATGATTGGATGAATATACTACACAATTTTTTAAAGGGAGTGCCAAGTTCCTAAGAAACGGTAGAGAATGGATGAGTAACAGTAAATAGACTATAAGTGTTCCATCCTGATGAATTGCTTAGTAGCAACCTATGAACTTACAGGCAGAGTATTTCCTCTCCCACAACACATATGTGCATCATACAGCTACCATCAAGGTCAACGGGATAAATGAAGATATTATCAGAGATGCAAATCAAGTTTGCAGAAATGCAATTAGGACTTTGAAAATGAAGTACTCAGTGCCGACCCCACCCTTCCTCCCACACGTACACATAAACACACACACACACACACACACACACACACACACACACACACACACACACACACACACACACACACACACACACACGCACACACACACACACACACACACACACACACACACACACACACACACACACACACACACACATGCATACACCCACACATACATGTATAGACACACGGATCTAGGACACTTGCTCGAAAAAGCAAGTGTCCGAATCCATATCTACTGATCACAGTTTAACGAAAGCGCTTTAATTGAAAAAGCGCTTTCGTTAAACTGTGAAAAAAAATACAAAACCACTAATTAAATGTTTTTGCAGGGGGGCTGCACCCCCCACACCCCCCTACTTAAATATTCTCACTCCAAGGTCGCACTACAGTGGAGTAAAGGAATATTCCCTTACTCGCACCACAGTGTGACTGGCACACCACTCACACATACCCGAAATTGCTGCTTTGATGAACAGCAATTTCGGGTATGTGTGTGCGCGAATTTGACTTTCGGTGAAAGTTAAATTTGCGCATGTGTCCGGGTTCCAGACACACACACGCACACACGCACACACACACACACACACACACACACACACACACATGCATACACACATGCATACACACATGCTTTCACACATGTACACACATACACACACCCCATCCCCCCCACACATGCATACACTTACACTCAAAGATACACACACACACACAGATCCCATTACCCCTCCCACAAATACACACACACACACACACACACACCACACACACACACACACACACACACACACACACACACACCACACACACACACACATTTCCCAGGTGGTGACAGACAGCATATAGCACAGCTGTTTGTGATGGGGTTGGGTCATTCAATTACATACACACAGAGGTATTTATATACATCATGAAGGCCCACTGTACACCAGCACCCTCAGATGATTAGAGTGCTATGGCTTAACTTCTTCTTCTTCTTCTTTCGGCTTTTTCCCGGTTAGGGGTCGCCACAGCGGATCGCCTGTCCGCTCATGATTGGCAATGGAGTTTTACAGTGTTGAGTTGCCAGCCCGGCACCCAACCTTCCAGAGAAGGCACACACAAGCACACACTCACACCTAGGCCCAATTTAGAGTGTCCAATCCAGCTACAGCATGTCTTTGGGAGGAAACTAGAGCACCCGGAGGAAACCTTCGCGATCACAGGGAGGACATGCTGACTCCACACAGAAGGTACCCCAGCCGAGAATCGAACCGGAGAACCTCTTGCTGTGAGGCAGCAACGCTAACTGCTGCACCACCACGGCCACCCTAGTGCTATGGCTTAACTACAAAACCCATATCATTAACACTAGAAAGAGGGTTCCTACTCCCAGTATGTTTAACTGTCATCTTGAGGAAATGAATGGGTACACAGAGGGACTGGGCAGGGTTTATGAATAAGGGAGTGCCCCCCTAAAAAAGGATACTAGTATCAGCAAATTGTGTATAAGTAAACCAAATGAGGCACATTTGTTTCACTTCTGCCTTTTAATTCATTTCTTTTGTTGCTTTTTCCAATACTTTAATCCAAGTAGATCTCTGTATTTTATACAAGCAACAAGAAATAACTTGGAGCTTTTCTACTTTTTTCCAGTGTTTCATAATGCCTCCTTTGATCTGCGTTCCTTATGATTCTCCAAACCTCATAGTTTTGTAAGATACAATAATTAAGAACCTAGTTGAATTTTTCCAGATAGTTTTCAAAAGCTGTCTTTCCTTTATTTTTACAGAACCATTTGTAGCAGAACAGATTACCTGCGGTGGTGGTGCTGCGGTAGCGTTGTCGCCTCACAGTTAGACGTTGCCCGTTCGATTCTCAGTTAGAGAGTCTTCTGTGTGGCAACATGCGTGAATGGGCGTTCCTTCGTTGAAGGTTGTGCATTAGGCCCGGCAAGCCAGTACTTAAAAATCTACTGCCAATCATTAGCAGACCGGAGTTCCGCTGTGGCGACCCCTAGCCGGGAGGGGCCGAAAGACACAAACACAAACATTTGTAGCAGAACAGATTCAGAATTTGCTAAGTACAGTTATACATGAAACATCCTTACTATGCCTTTTTCTCCACTGAGCTGCTAAATATTTTTTAAGCAGTATGTTATAATACACTGTCGGGGAAGAAAGCAGGAGGTTTCAACTTAAAGTGAAAAAAGACAGGTGCATGAAGAAAAAGCTATTAAGAGCTGTCTGCTGGCTCTTTGTTAGTTCAATTAATTATTCAAATAAATCATTTAAATACCTTAATGTCTTAGCTATCTAGTAAAACCCCAAAAGCCTTTTGTGTTGAGCAGTTTTTTATAACAGTACAATGTAGAAATCCTTATCTGCTTCTGAAAAAGAGTAATTATTGTTTCATCTAATATACTGGCAGCATTAATTTCATCCAGTTAACATATGTGCTTCTTGCTGTATTCAATCACTTTGTGAGGATCAGTTTAAAAAGGTTGATCACTAAAGTGCAAGTGAGCTCTTGGCAGGCAATTAATCTTAGGCACTGCAAAATGGGTGACAATGAAAGTACATAACCTAATTTGAAATCACTTATCCTGATTCCAGAAATTGTATTTTATCTCATTTTGTTGACCAAGTAAATCATAGTAAGACAATGGTCCATTTTGTGGGGTGGCCCATTGTTGTGATATACCCAATGGAATGGGTAGGGGACATATGACCAGGAGGCCAGGGAAATTTCTGTGGTCTTCCAGAAGGGGGGCTCCTACAGTTTTTGCAGTACATTTGCAATTAATTGCTGAGATGTTGGAGGAAGCAGATGGATCTTCAAGGCTGTAGTCTAAAATTGCCTATTTCAAAATGGGGAAGACTTCCAAGGCTGTGGTCTAAGATTGCCTGTCTGGAAATGGGGAGATCCAGACTTCAGAATTTTTTTGTGGAGGCAGGTAATGCAGTGCAGATGATGAGGATGAAGGATGATCAGAAGCTGGACCAGATGGAGTGGGTGGACAGGTAGAGAAAGGAGTTACAAGGAGGAGCTTTAAGGAGACTAAAGTAAAGGAGTGAGGCAATGGAAAAGGACAGCATACTTTGTGGTTTTCTAACTACTATCAATCATATTCACATAACATGTGGTCATATCCCTGATCTAAATCAATATGCTGTAGAGGTACCATCTCACAAAGTGAAGGGGAGTTATATCAGATCCAAGCAACTTTAAACCCAGCAATCTATTATTTAATATAAAATTATGGACATTCTTCTCAACCTGTTAGCACAAGAAGTCTGGAAGAAAGCTTAAATAATGGGGGGGGGACCAAAATAGGGACATATTTTAAATCTTGCTCTTATAAAAAAATGGTATAATAATAAAATAATTTGTTTCAGCATGCATTTTCTGAAGGATATGAAATCTTAAACTCAAATTTATGTCATAAGATAACACCTCTGACCAATGCAAACTAGACTGATAGTATTTTGGCTATGAAAAGAATGGATGAATATTAAGGAAACTTCTAACTGAATACAAATACTTGTTCATTGTAATTTGTTCATAGGTTCATAGGTTCATAGGTAGGTAATAGGCTATCTGCCTGAAGGCATTTATAAGCATAGCCAGAATGTGTTGGCTTTCGCCGCCCCCTTAGATTACTTTCCTGTGCTTCTGTCCAGCAGAGCCACTGAAGTGAATCCCCGGGATAAACTTTCTGTTTCACATCCACTCGTCAAGGTTTTTCTTGAAGAGTGTTAGCGAGGAGCTCTGCCTAATGTAGATTGGAATCTTGTTCCAAAGCATGTGAAGTCTCTGGGACATGAATCTATCCCTCCTGCACATCCTATTTATTGTTGTGGTGAGGTTTAGATCCCTAGAGCGTGTGGCTTGAGGGGATAAGGTCTTCTTTAGGTGGAGCATGTCCATCAGTTCTGGGTTGAACATGTCCTTGTATGTCAGGCAGAGATCACCTCTGAGTAGGCGGTATGCAACTGAGTACAGCTGGAGTTTCTTCAGTCGAGCTGCATAGGGCATCTGCTTGGGGTCAGTGATCCTCTTGGTGAGGTACTTCTGTGGTCTTTCCAGCTGTTGCAGGTGTCTTGTAAGATACATCCCAAATGGGGCATTGTATTCTATGATGGGCCTGATGAGCGATGAGTAGAGGGGTACAATGACCTCTTTTGATCTGGATGCGAACCCTTTTGTGGTAAGGTGTGCCATGTAGAAGGATTTTCTAGCCACTTTGGTAATGTGATTATCATAGGAGAGTTTACTATCTACTTGGGTCCCCAGGCCCCTTATTACGTCTTCCGTACTTAAGGGGACTACCACCTATGTGGTAGTTTGTGGGTACTTTGTTTTTTCCAAAGGGGATGACTATGCACTTTTTGGCATTTAGCTTGAGGCCATGATTTTGACATTGGCTTGTGATTTAACTCTTTTTCATATGTTTTGAATCTCAACAAAGTGAAGCATATTTCATTACAGACCATATTAGATTTGAGGACTTCTCCCAAGGTATGGTGACTCTGAAGGTCTGCAACCTCAAGCAATAACCAGTAATGAGCTACTACTATTAGACCCTCAGTAGGCCCAACAACAGCCAGGCATTGGGATGTGGGAACACTGAAGTCCCCTCTCTTCAATGCCTCAACTGATATGACAAAAAGACCTGGTGAAAATCTGAAACCAGATGGCAGGCTAAAAAAACAAACAAAAAAAAAACAAAGAAAAGCACAGATTTGCTAACATGGATGTGCCAAATGATGCTTGGTATGTCAAACTAGATCATTCAGGATTCCTTCCATCTGGAACACAATAAACTTCATCTGCTTGTTGAAGTCACTGAGGTGCAAAATAGGGCAGACAGTCCTCCCCCACCCCCATTTTCTTTGCAATGAGGAGCATCCAGGATCAGAACCCTTTTCCACTTGCCAGTGGTTGAACAGGTTCCATGATCCCTTGAGGAGCACAGTCTAGAACTGCTCCAGGAACTCCACAGAGACCAACTGATCTTTTAAGGGTGCTTCTGATGGGGAAAATCCAGCAGCTGTAAGATGTAATACCATTTATCACCATAACCAGAACTCATCTGCCCATCCTTTGTGATGGTTCTCCAAGCTAGGGTAAACCCTGAGCACCAGCTTCTTATACATCATTGCCAAACATTCAGTGAAGCCTGCCTCCTGAGAGACTTAGAAAGGAAGGCCAGTATATCAAGACTGCCTAACATCTGGTCACTCTGCTCTGTTGTAAAAGAGCCTCATCCTATTAGGCAGATGGATAGTCAAGAAGAAGAAACCGGAAACCGCAGGGAGCAAAGAAACCATTCATAGTACTCAAACTTTGCTTCTTCTTCTTTGATGGCCTTCAATAATGTCCAGAGAAGCCTGCACAAAAAGGACATTGTTTTCAAAATGGGTGTCTAGAATAGTCTGTATCAGCTCCCCGAAGGATCAAATCCTGACCCATGCTATCTAAAGTAGACATATACAGGATGCTGCTACACTAGCCATAATATCAGCACAGACAAAACTGCAGTGGGCTATTTGGTAGTCCACAGAGGAACTCAGTGTAATAGTTTTCTTCAGAGATTCCTTGAACCCACAATCATGGAACTTTGTCAGTTTCTCCAGGACATAATTAACTAGACAGGACTGGAACTGGGACAGGTAGGAGACAAACATTTCAGCTTCTTGGGACAGATGAGACAAACAATTTAGGTCTGGAATTCTGAGTGTCAGATGAAAAGACATTTTTGCCCATGCTGTCCTCAGCCTAACACTCTTTGCCCAGCAGCAAGGTTACAAGGTACTTTGGGCTTAGAGACCTAAGTCAGACTTAAGAGATCTAGTCAGAGTGTGGTTTAAGGTGCTAAAAAGAATGGCAGTCTACTCTTCTGGTTAGTTTGAGGAAAGAGGTGTTCCTAGGCCACAAATCTAACATTCTTAAAGAAAGGTTCATGAGGGGGTGAAGACCAAGGGTGCCTCATCCTTCTTCCCAAAATATTAATTTATTTCCCACTGTGGAAAAGATAGAGGAAGTGCAGACCAGTTTGTAAAGGACCACATAAGCCTCAGTATCACTCCAAAGGAGGGGGGTCATCTGAGGGTGAGCTAAGACAGGAGATGATTATTATCCATGTCATGCACTGCAATCTCTTCTGATCCCCCACCAAAGAGGATTCAGACAGGGAGGGAGATATTCCTCTTGGGTTAGCAGCCACTGGGGCAATCTGCATTCCCCCACCCTCACACAGACACATGAGACACAGGATGAGAGGTAGTAACAAGCAGAATAACAGGTAATGAACTCTCAACATAGGCACTCCCTTTTGAGAGGCTTGTTCAGGGTCTAGCACTGGGCTGGCATCACCTTGTATTACCTAAGGATGTACAGCTGTATCTGCTCATTCGTGTCCCAGCAGATGTCAAATGGCATATGCATGTCTAATACCAATGGGCCTATGTAGGGTTGATAATAAATGTCCACCAGATGTCAAACCAGCTCTCAGCAACAAGGAAGGAACACAGGAGAAGGTGAGAGGACAAGGGTCAAACTTCAATCTCGGGACACTTGGAGATGGACCGAAAGTCCTATTGAGAATGAAGAAACTGAATGGCCACTTGATCTAACACTGGAAGTGCAATGCTTCAGCTGCAGGATGCATTCCTTAGAATGGAAGCCTGGAAAATACTTGTCTTACCTCTTCTCAACTCATCATCTGATAACAGGCATGAAGTCATTCCCTAACATACAATGGATGCTTAAGGGGTGCAAGTCACCAAAAAGGCAAACATTGGTGAAGAAACCTTTGAAAGATGCCTGGTCTACTCTTGGCTTTAACATATTCTATATTCTCCTGCAGTTACTTGGGATCACACAAGGGACCCACCAGCACTGCCCAGAAGTGGCTACCTTTCAGTACTGCCATTCTGCTTGTGCTCAGATAGGCCTTTACCTTCTCATACTTCCTGCTTGTGGTAGCTGAGTTATGGCTGTTTGGTGTAACTTAATTTAAACCCTCCAGACTGAGTGTGGACATGGCTTTGAACAACTGATAGTGAGAGAGGAATGTCCATTTGTAACAAGGGGCTGCTGCTCCCCTAAAGCCATCACCATGCTTACAAATTCAGCTTTAATCAACATACTTTTTATAGTCTTGTATTACTGTGGTGGTGGTTGGGGTGTGTGCAGGGAGGCAGTAACCCTTCAGTGAATGCAAGGCTGTTCATTACTTTGCACAAAAGCAACAGCAGGCGTGACTGACAAGAGGCTGAGAGCAGGATTTGCTGCAGCACACCCTGTGAGATGTTTAAAGTAAGTTTTGCCAGCTCTTCTGTACATTAAACTACTTCAAAAAGAGGTACAAACAACCTAGTATGGGTAAAATGATCTGAAAACTACAGAGACATGTACAGTTTTGTTTTGTTTGTTGTTAAGAAATTAATTTGGATACCTTCTTATGAAGGTAAAAAAGCACTGAGTACTAAAAATTGTGCTGTCAGTAAGCAGGAACTAGGGACTATGGGACAGGGCATATTTGGTACTACTGTTGTGTGATGCCATGGTGTACATTAGCAGCAGGTGTGCATAAGTGTGACCAGTGTGTGGAAGTGGCAAGTGAAAGGACTGTGTTGATCAGAGTGCTGTAACGAAACAGATCTCTGTTAATACCAAATGTACAGGGTCCCTTTATGTAAGATTGATACTACTAGGGGTTGCCACCCACCCATTTTTTTTGGAATATCCTGAAATCAGAACTGTGCATCATACATCCTCTTCCGAAACTACTACTGATCTCTTTCTTGGTGTGGCAACTATCTCCAAACCATGCAAACCTATTAACTAGCTCTAAAAGACCCATGAAACTGGTGCGAGTCCACAGTGTGTAAGCATCAAAAAGTAATAAAACCCTTTGAGGCTCTCCATTACAATAAAATTAAATGCATTTTATGGTGCTCTGACTATATAACAGAGATTGGGAAAGTATGTAATCTACTTCAGTTATTAACTAAAGTGCTATGATTATCAAAATTATTTCCTAAACATATACCCACCAGTATGCTGATGTAATCAAGCAAAGTAGTCATTGGCTTATATCCATGGGTTTTGACACTGTAAAGGATATGCTGACTTTTGGAAAAATAGTTCTGTTATACTGCTCTGTCTTATCCTACAAAAAAGAATCCTAACAGAAGTGCTTTTCAGAAATTAGGCAGACAATCTTCCTTGCTACTACTAAACAGTCCGGCAGCATGCACATGTCATCATATTATGCAGGTTCTTAATTCCTGAGTTTTGAAATTTTTTGAGGTAACCAGTTCTTGGACGAATTAAGATAAGGCCTGGGTCATAGATGCAGTTTCAAATCTGGTTTTAATCACCATTTGTTCCATAGCTGTTCTTATCTTCCTGTCTGTGCCCTGCAAGGTCTCTCACGGTGGCTGCCGTCTAGTTATTACAACAGTGGTTGACAAACCTGCAGTCACAGTGCTCCAAGTTCTGTTTCGTTTTCTACCTCACTATTTGTAGGCCAATGACCTACATTAATGGAAATGTGCATTAGGAGTAGATGAACAATGCAGCTGAGAAACCATTTTAAGATTTTTTTTTAATTAAAATGTTCAGTGTTACAGAGCTGCAAATAGATATATGTCAACAAATACATATAGCAACATCCTATGATTTTTAATTCCATGTATGAAGTCCATTATTTAGGTGTTTGTATTTTGTTTCAATATTTGCCTATAGGCTACCTCCTAGTTGAGACTTATGAACATAAGTTGAGACTTATGTTCATACATATTCATATATATACATATATGTTTATATATATATATATATATATATATATATATATATATATATATATATATATATATATATATATATATGTTTATATATATATATATATATATGTGTGCGTGTGTGTGTGTGTTCTGCCTCAGTGGTCACACCAGAGCTTTAGATAGGGAATAGAGAGTCAAGACCTGTGCCCATGTGTGTGTGTGTGTGTGTGTGTGTGTGTGTGTGTGTGTGTGTGTGTGTGTGTGTGTGTGTGTGTGTGTGTGTGTGCCAGCTGCAACCCGAGAGTGTCTGAATGGGTAAATGAGTCTGTGAGTGTGATCAATTGTAGGCGTCTTGTTTGTTGATGCATGAGAGGGGGACAGATACCATACTTCTAAACTTCCTTGGACTAATGAACAAATCCTGTAAAACTGTTGATGGGGATAACACTCAGTTCAATAGAAAGTTAACAGAACAACAGGTTTTGCTGTATGGAGCCTTTTCTGAACAGTAAGAAGTATGGGGGAGGGAATACTAGACACTGGGGACACTCTTTGCATATAACTCTAAGTCCCATAAAACCTTAAGAGAACAAAATATTTTGCATCACAAAACATATTCTGAACAATAAGAAGTAGGAAACTGCAATGTTTGGCATTATCGACTGACTGTAATAGCCTATAATTAACAAGGGACAAGGTGGTTACATGGACGTTATGTATAATCAATGAAGTTGAGATGGATAGGGGTACCCATGTCTGTGTGTGTGTGCGTGTGTGCGTGTGTGTGTGTGTGTGGGCATGTGCTTGTTTGTGCATGTATCTGAGTATGTGTGTGCATGCACGCTGAAGTGTATGAACGCCGTGCACGCATGTGTGTTTGTGTGTATAGAACGTGTATATGTGCTACATTGGCACCGGTTCCTTACTCCCAACCATTGAGTTATCTAACTGTACTACAAGAACTTGTTGCCATATATGCTGATCATGAAGGAATGAATTACTGCAGCCAACACCTGCAACTGCCCAATCGCATTCATTCAATGCAACAGCAGCAGGCATTTTTCTGTAGCGTGTAGAACCAAATAAAGGGACTGCAAGTTAATAAAACATACATTTCTACTACTGGTGTAGCTCTCTTCAAACTGCTGTCACCCCTTTCATTTTGTACCATACACTAAAATGCACAGTGTATACCAGTCAAGAGATATTGAACAAGAAAAATAATAATTACAGTACAGATACTAAAGAGAAACAAACTGAATTATATTATCCAAAATCTGCATTTCATTTACTAGGACCACTGACCTTAATGATGCATTTGTGTACCAAGAATACTGCATTTCACTTCATGGTAAGAGCAGATCTTCTGATTTCATTATGCTTTG